>NC_044402.1:62095345-62413037 GCF_006542625.1 Nomascus leucogenys | reverse complement strand
TGGATTGGGGTTGACATCACAGGAACACACCGATGAAGCTCGGCATCACTGAAAACGAGATAACCCTTGATGTGGTACAACAGAAGTGTGTTCACAGTATCTCTTCTGGCATAGCCTGGCCGGAAAAAAAAAAGTTAAAGAGAAAGAAAAAAGGAGCCTGAAGTGATCATGCCTCTGGGTCCAGCTAGTAATTTATGGGAAGTACAGAGAATAGAGGAGCATGTTAAAATAAAGGTATCCTCACTTTACCATGTTACCTCAAGGCAACACCTGGAGGGCAAGTAAACTAAATCCAGAATAGGGAAAATTCTACAGGGCAGTTTCTTCCACAAATAAATGGCACTAGAAACAGACGTAGACATCTAGCACCCAGATCTTGGCTATTAATACCTTTTTTTTTTTTTTTTTGAGATGCAGTCTCGTTCTGTTGTCCAGGCTGGAATGCAGTGGCGAGATCTCAGCTCACTGCGACCCCCACCTCCCAATTCAAGCAATTCTCCTGCTTCAGCTTCCTGAGTAGCTGGGACGACAGGCACGTGCCACCACACCCAGCTAATTTTTGTATTTTTGGGAGAGATGGGGTTTCACCATGTTGGTCAGGCTGGTCTCGAACTCCTGACCTCGTGATTTGCCCACCTCGGCCTCCCAAAGTACTGGGATTACAGGTGTGAGCCACCGTGCCGGCCTGTTAATACCATTTTTCTACTGAAGAAAATCCTGATTCTAGGGCGAGGGCAGGGAAAATATTAATACAAGATGAGCACAGAGCATTTTATACTGTCAGAAAGTGCTGAGAATAAAAAAGGGGCCAATCTGAAATAAAAAAAGGTAAACCTCAAAGAGCACCGGTGGCTAAAGCTGAAACAATTTAGGCAATTTAGGTCATCAGACTATAATCTAAAGTATAAAATCAATATACTTAGGTCTATAGTGACACAAAGAATTGAATAACTAAAGAAATCAGTGGAGACAAATCGTCCTTATGTAAAAATTCCAAATGTAGATACTCCCTCATCCAGGCGGCAGAGCTTAATTCTCATCATTTTGAATGTGGGCTAGACTTCATGATCTGCTTCAGAAGAATACAAGGAAACATAGTAACTTTACAATGCAGTAACCTGGCAGAGACTACCTTAACCATGTGATCCAGGTTAATATTGCCAGTGACAACTCATGTTGATATGTAACCTCTAATATGATGACGTGAACATACTTCACCTCTGTGGCATTCTTTCCCCAAACCCATAACCTCAGTCTAATCATGAAAAAAACAAGATAAACCCAATTTGTAGGGGATTCTACAAAAATATCTGACCAGTGCTTTTCAAAACCGTCAAGATGGTAAAATGACGGAAAAGACTGGGAAATTGTCACGGATTGTTGGCAACTATGGAAACAGGATGAATAAATATAATGTTGGATCCTGGGATAGTAAAAGGACATTAGCAAAGGGCCGGGCATGGTGGTTCACACCTGTAATCCCAGTACTCTGAGAGGCCAAGGTGGGCGGATCACTTGAGGTCTGGAGTTCGAGATCAGCCTGGCCAACATGGAGAAACCCTGTCTCTACTAAAAAAATACAAAAATTAACTGGTCGTGGTGGTGTGCACCTGTAGACCCAGCTACTAGGTAGGCTGAGGCAGGGGAATTGCTTGATCCTGGGAGGCGGAGGTTGCAGTGAGCCGAGATCACACCACTGCACTCCAGCCTGGGCTACAGAGCCAGACTCCGTCAAAAAAACCCCCAGGACATTAGTAGAAAAAACAGTGAAATCTGAATAAAGTCTGTAGTTTAGTTAGTCATGCACCAATGTTAATTTCGTAATATGACATGGTGATGTAAGATATTATCATTAAGAGAGACTGAATGAGGGACTGTATTATTTTACAACTTTTTATAAATCTGAAAATATTCCCAAATATAAACTTGTAAAAAATGAAGAGGAAACTTACAGATTTTTAAAATACCGAAAGAAACATAACCATTTTAAATGTAATGCGTAGACCAATGTTTAGATCCAAACTAAAACAAACTATAAAAACAAAGAAACAAAACACCTGTTTGAGACAATCAGACTGAAGATGACAAAAAATCGCTAATTTTGTTGGATGTGATAATAATAATGTTACATTTTAAAATCCTCATCTGTTAGACAAAAATGCTGAGGAACTCCCAGATGAAATGTTATGATGTTTGGATTTCGCTTTAAAATACTCCCACAAAACAAGGGGAGGGAGGTGATAGATGAAACAAGATTAGCATAGAGCTGATGATTGCTGAAGTCGGGTGATGAGTACATAGAATTCTCGGCAATGTTCTCTCTACATTTATTTGTATTTGAAAATTTCCATAATAAGAAGCTAAAAGAACAGAACAAAAACAAAAACAGACACACACACATATGTAAGCAAGATACCAAGGCTGCCAGTTTGAAGCCACTGAAGAAAACGAGAAATTTACCCTAAGAATGCATAATTAATAAGAGCTCAGAGAAACTGACAATTTTCAGGTAAATTTCCTTTCTTCTTATTAATAAATATTCATTGGTGCTAGATCAGAAGCCAGTAATTAAGTAAAACTCAAAAGGAAAATAGAATTCCATCAACTACATTCTAATTATAAAGAAAAATCCCTTCAGGGATGGAATCTGACTCAGTGAAGCGTGCCTGTGATTTTGGTGGACGAGAACTAGAACTGAACCGTGTTTCAAAACGTATTTTTCTTTCAAAGGTCTCAAAAGCTGTATGACAAATCTGTGAAGAAACAGCATATAAGGTACCTCGACTCCGGCGGCAGCTAAAACCCATCTCACGGATTCCATCCGGCCTCTTCCGTTGGGATAGTGGAGCTTGGGCCTTGCTGCCATGATAGCTTTTCAGGCTTTCTGAAAAACAAATGCAGCAGCTCGTGAGCAGACCAACAGTCCCAAATTTCGCGTCTTCAACCCAGTGCTCAGGGGCGAAATGAATATTCAGGATTTTGGCACGGGAAACTGTTCTTTATTTTTGTTGCTGCATTTTCCCTCACTCAAGAAAAAAAATACCACCACTTTAAAACATGGAGAAAAAAAAACCCTTGGCTTTTATATGATTTCTATTTATGACTTCTTATCCTGGATCTTGGAAAGCTGGGGCCGTTTGTCGTAAAAACATGTGCTAGCAGTACGGGATTTCACAAATTCAGAATATTATGTATTTTGACCTCGAGAATCTCAGTTTTTCCAAATTCAGCTTGGGGATAGGGGGTGGCAGGCGTTGAAGAGGGTCGCGAAGGAAAATCGCACAGCCACTGGAACCTCTTCAAGTATTCACGCTTTTAGATATATCATCACATTTTATTATCACGGCAACTGGAAGGTGAACAGGCCGAGTACTACTATTGTCTGCAAAATGTGCGTCCACCGTCGCGCATGCGGTGGCTGCCTCCCCGGGTCCCGCGTGTCCACCACCCCTACTGGGAGATGAGCCCCCGGCCTTGTAAAATGAGCCGGGGGCCAGGGTTTGGCCATCTGAGATCGCACTCTCCCATGCTGGTCTTCCCCGCTCAGCCCACGCAGGGGCGTAGCGGCAGCCCAGCCAGGCCAGGGGACGATCCGAGCCCACCTTCCACCAATGCATTCAGACTCTGCAGAAGGGGTTTAAAAAAAAAAATACGCACACTGAGCCAAGAAGGACCCCAGCTCCAGCCAAGGGGCTCACCTCTGCCCAGACAGGAGCAGGAGGGCAAAGGACAAGGGGGAGAAAAGACAAGAGAAGGACTGAATTAGGGGGGTGAGGGAAGAATGCCAGAGTGAGACTCAGAGAGTAGAGGGGAGGGAAAAAAAAGAAGAGAGAAAGGGCGGGGAAGGGGGCGACCGCAGGAGGGAGACAGACCTGGAGTCCGCTCGGAGACCTGGAGCCGCACAAAGCGCAACGTCAGCCGTCCCGGCTAGGCGAGACCAGCAGGCGGCTCTAGCGCGCGGGAGCTGGGCGAGGCTCCGGGACGACCTCACCAATGGAGACTGCAGTATTTAGCATGCCCCACCCATCGGCAAGGCATTCTGGGTAGTGTCAAAACAGCCCGAATTCAAGTCAATTTCTCTCAAACTTTAGCATTTTGGGAAAAATGACATTTGCTATGCTGGTTAAATTTGATTTTAGTTAAAATTTCCTGCTGAAGCTCTGGTACGATAAATAACTTGACCTAAGTGTAAAGTTAGAATCTCTTTGAGGTTTATATAGCTTGTGCGCCAGGTGGCGTATTCGGATGTGAGGGCGATCTGGCTGCGACATCTGTCACCCCATTGATCGCCAGGGTTGATTCGGCTGATCTGGCTGGCTAGGCGGGTGTCCCCTTCCTCCCTCACCGCTCCATGTGCGTCCCTCCCGAAGCTGCGCGCTCGGTCGAAGAGGACGACCATCCCCGATAGAGGAGGACCGGTCTTCGGTCAAGGGTATACGAGTAGCTGCGCTCCCCTGCTAGAACCTCCAAACAAGCTCTCAAGGTCCATTTGTAGGAGAACGTAGGGTAGTCAAGCTTCCAAGACTCCAGACACATCCAAATGAGGCGCTGCATGTGGCAGTCTGCCTTTCTTTTGACCCGTGACCCACCCATCCAAGTTAGATGCTTTTTTTAATGTTTCTTATAATTTTTTATTTTTTTCATTTTTTATTTTTTTTTAATTTTTGAGACGGACCTCGGCTCACTGTAACCTCCACCTCCCGGGTTTAAGCGATTCTCCTGACTCAGCCTCCCGAGTAGCTGGGATTACAGGCGCGCGCCACCATGCCCGGCTAATTTTTGTATTTTTAGTAAAGACAGGGTTTCGCCATATTGACCAGGGTCGTCTTGAACTCCTGACGTCAGGTGATCCTCCTGCCTCGTCCTCCCAAAGTGCTGGGATTGCAGGCGTGAGCCACCACTCCCGGCCCTTAGATGCTTTTTAATCAGCAAGTACGCAATGCTTTCCTGACAGGAATGTCAAGTCCGTCAGGAAATCCACATAAGGGTGTTAAGTAGGCAAAGTACCACATACAGATTAAAATCAAAAGCGCTGTCAACTCTAATTTATACAGTAGACCCTAGCTTTTCTAATTTTGTGTATACATATATACGTGTATACATACATACATATTTTCTTCTTTCTTCATCTCAGTGGGACATCTTGAGATTTCTCTTCATTTTGTGCACTTTAGAGACAAGTGCTCTATAGTCATGGTCTCAAGTCAGTACCTGTTTGGAGGGGGGTCTTTGGGGTTGGGGGTGGTGCTAAAAAAATAATTTGGCTGGCAAGTTAGTTAAAACATTAAAAATCTATTAAAACTATCAGGGCTATATTATGGAACAATTGCAAAATTCACATGGATTTCAAAGTTTGAAATATGTGCCTTCGAAAATAAATCTTGTTTTTAGAGGCAGCTTCTGCTATTTTTCAGGCTATAGATGTTGTTATTTTCTTCACCCACGAGGGCGCTCGAGAGTACCTTGCTTGACAAGCCTGGGTGCTGAGCAATTGCAGCCGCTAACATGATCAGATTTTATTTTCAGTTGGTTTCTCTGGCCAAAGTGAGGCGAATGAATTGGGGTAGTAGGGGTAAAGAAAGAAACCTCTTGTGTCTGTGTAAATTAAAGTAGCACCATGAGTTTGAAGAATATGGGTAAGAAAAGGTGAAATATTAAGGAGGTAGGTGGTGAAGGATTTACTAATCAGATCAAAGGGAAGAGAGGAGGAAGAAAAGTCTAGAATGATGCCCTGTCCAACACACACACACACACACACACACACACACACACTTGTCTTTTTTTTATAACATGTATTGTCATCTAACACGACATTTTTTATTTATTTGTCTGTAGATTCCTAGAACGTAAATTCCACGAGATCAAGGATTTTTGCGCTTTTGGTTTTCCTTTTGTACAGCCTGATTAGTATAGAGTAGGTATTCAGAGAACACTTGTTGAGTGAATGAATGAGCAATGCTTTGGTTTCTAGCTCCATAAAGAGCGGAGAAGGAAGACAAAGTTTGGGGGAAATGGGTTGACTTGTCTTTTGCTGCTATGAACCATCCAGCTGGAAATGCCCACTAGACAGCTGAAAAAGCCAATGAGGGCTGGGCGCAGTGGCTCACGGCTGTAATCCCAGCACTTTCAGAGGCTGAGGCGGGCGGATCACCTGAGGTCAGGAGTTCAAGACCAGCGTGGCCAACACGGTGAAACCCTGTTTCTACTAAAAATACAGAATTAGCCGGGCATGGTGGCCTGTTCCTGTAGTCCCAGCTATTCAGGAGGCTGAGGCGGGAGAATCGCTTGAACCTGGAAGGTGGAGGTTGCAGTGAGCCATGATCACGCCCCTGCAGTACAAGCTGGGTGAGAGAGTAAGACTCCCTATCAAAAAAAAAAAAAAAAAAAAAAAAAAAAACCCAACCCAGTGAGGACTCAGTAGAGAGAACTGAAATCGATTGAACTGGTGGCAAAAGAATGAGCTCATCCAGAGAAGGTATGCAGGGTAAGAAGAGAGGTAATTCAGGGACCACTGGGCACCCCAAGAGTCAGAAAAGTCGTTTTCAAAAAAGACTTAACGGTGTATATCCAATCATATTTCTAGTTCTGATTTAACAGCAGTTACTCAGTTTAACATGAGTAGGAAGCCATATTTTCCAGCCTTGCTGAAAGTAGTCATTCTTTTTTTCTTGCTTTTAGTTTATAATTAAGGAAGGTTTATTGAACATCTGTGCTGAGGTCTACTGGATTTATTGAGACATAAAAAATAAATTATAAAATCCAGTTCTTGCCCTCAAGCAGCTTATTTTTTAATTGACAAATAAAATTGTATATTTTATTGTGTGCAACATGATATTTTAAAGTACAGCCATCCCTCAGTATCTGTGGGGGATTGGTTTCAGAATCCCCTCAGCTACCAAAATCAGATCATGCTCCAGTCCCTTATATAAAACAGTGTAGTATTTGCATATAACTTAACACACATCCTTTGGTTTACTTTAAATCATCTCTAGATTTTTTATGTTAACCTAAATAACAAACAGAAAGAAGCTCTTTAAAAATATTTATTTGGAAATTGAATTTTGCAGTAGGAATATGCACGCCATAGTAAATTACGTGTGTATTCAGGGAGGTAAAATAAAACAAAGATTTTTAAAGGACAAAAATGATGATGGCATAATTGTTTTAAAATAAGTATCCTTTGCTGCAAAGATGAATAACAAGGGCAATAATACCAGTATTTTTTTGTGTAAGACTGCAATGGCCATTGTGGAAGGTTGTGGTTTTTATAGTCTTTTGTGATCGTTTGCTGTTGTTGTTGTTTGTCTTTTGGAGACAGAGTCTTGCTCTATTGCCCAGGCTGGAATGCAATGGTGCGATCAGGGCTCACTGCAGCTTCAAGGCTCAAGTGATCCTCCCACCTCAGCCTCCTGAGTAGCTGAGACTACAGGCACATGACACTACACTGGCTAATTTTTAGTTTTTGTAGAGAAGGGGTCTAACCATGCTGCCCACGCTGGTCTCAAACGCCTAGGCTCAAGTGATCCTCCCACCTCTGCCTCTTAAAGTGCTGTGATTACAGGCATGTGCCTCTGCACCTGACTCTTGTGATTGCTTTTATTAGACATTTAAGCCAAGCACTTGTCTCCATTTGCTTAGTTCCAGTTGGTTGAATTATACCAAATTGCTAATATCTTACTGCTTTTAACCTTCAAAAATGGCAGTTTCAAATGTCCAGTCTTATCAAATAAAGGCAACATCATCCTAGAGTTAGGGAAACAGGAGTGTAGGAGAGCCAGGGTGACAGCATTTTAAAATCAACTCCATCTTACAATGAGAACACAAAGACACAGGGAGGGGAACAACACACGCCAGGGCCAGTCGGGGGGTGGCGGGGTGAGGGGAGGGGGAGCATTAGGACAAATATCCAAATATCCAATACATATTGGGCTTAAAACCTAGATGATGGGTTGATAGGTGCGGCAAACCACCATGGCACACTTATGTAACAAACTACACATTCTGCACTTGTGTTCTGGAACTTAAAGTAAGATTAAAAACAAAAAAATCAACTCCATCTTAAGATGTCTACAGCTGAGGAAATAGCTTAATAATACCTGGAAGGACAAATTCCTATGACAGTAGAATGTCCAGATGTTCCAATATTGCATAATGCTAAACATCTTTAAGGTAATTATAGTCATGCTTTCACGTACTTACGCATGAAAATGCCAAGGATACCTTTCCTTAAATTAACAAAGTACTAATTTTTTTCATTCTGTTAGCCCACTCGCACGTAGACATTGCTTAGCTTACCTTTTACATAGATAAGACCCCTATCGAATAAAAACAAAGAGGAGGCATTTCTCCTCTTGCTTTCTGAGGACGTTCCACTCTGTAACTATCTTTCAATAAACTGTTGCTTCTCATGGCACTCTGGGACTCGCCTTACATTCCTTCCTGTGCGAGATCCAAGAACCCTCTTTTAGGATCTGGATCAGGACACCTTTTTCTGGTAACACTCAGCCTTGTTCACCTGAAAGTGTAACTAAGGTAGCAGCATGACTGTTATTACACAGGCCTGGGGAGAAATGAAAAATCCTGTTATAATAGTTCTGGCACTCTATGACAGGTACCCCAAAGGCATTTTATTCCTTTGAAGCCCCTGACATCATCAACCTGCTTGTTCTTGAAGACCCTTAGAGTTGCCCTCATCCTGAGACAGTCTTACTCATTTTATCTATCTGTTCTACCTACCTACCTACCCACCTACCTACCCGATACCTTTTCAGAGGCCCTGAGAAGTCTTCTTAGCCTCAACCCTTCAATCATGTGCTCAGTAGTAGGTAAAATTGCTTGCACAAAAGTCAAGAGCTTCAAATCTCAGTTTAAGAGCTTTGCATACTCCCAGAAGAGGGAAACATTTGACTTAAATTCAGCCTTAGCTATAAGCGATTGGTGTAAGACCCTATTCTAACAAGTGGGTTTTCTTATCAGGAAAGATGGTTGAGAGCTTGAAATGGCTTCTTCAGGGTTTCTGAAGGGGCAGCATGGGCCCAAAGTGATGCCAAAAAGACAAATGCCCATGATTACACAGTAAAGTCACTGTGTTCTGATGCAAGAGGCACACTTAGGGGTTCACCAATGCAAGTTTGATTGGTAGATTACGTTCCTAGAAAATCCTGTCAAGGAGTCAAAGAATGTTTAGAAAATGAATTTCCTGTGACATTCTTTATGTAGTTCATGAAGTTATGAACTTCTTTTGAAGGTTTGTATTGTATATGAGAATGTGCTGTGAAAAGCTAAAAGACATACAAGGCAGGTTAAAATGATGAAATCAGGAACAAGAAACTGTTTCCACCTGCTTTTGCTTTTTTGAGACAGGACCTCACTCTGTTGCCCAGGCTGGGGTGCAGGGGGGTGATCTGGGCTCACTGTAACCTCTGTCTCCTGGGCTCAAGCAATTCCCCTGCCTCAGCCCCCCCAAGTAACTGGGACCACAGGTACACACCACCACACCCGGCTAAATTTTGTAATTTTGGTAGAGACGGGTCTTGCCATGTTGCCCAGGCTGGTCTCGAACTCCTAGGTTCCAGGCATCCTCATGCCTCCACCTCCCAAAGTGCTGGGATTACAGGTATGAGCCACCACTCCCAGAAGCCTAACTTTCTAAAAGCTGAATTTTAAAAAAACCTCTACATTGCAGGATAACTCTTCATTCTGCTGCTCTAAGTGTATGCATCTAATTTCATAGCAGTAACACGATACTAAGCATTCAGAAGTTAGAAAACATCAAAGTTCCAAATGAACTAACAAAGGACAAAAATTAGAAAATACTAATGGAAGAACATGAAAACAAAAACAGAACACTCAAATCAATTTTTCTTAAACTTCAACTTTATTTGGAGCAGGAAATTTTTCCTTACATAAGGTTGACATTTTTAAACACCTTAGGACAAACTATTTAAAAAGCAACATTTTTTATTTCAGAAGAGTCTTCCTTAAGTGGTTTTCTGAATTCTTCTCATTATTATGAATATGTGCTTTATAAATAAATATATTGTCGGTTACTCCACTGTAATCAAATCAGGTGACTAATTGCTATCTGTACTGAGTTATCTAAGATCAGAAGACTTGATGCAGGTCATTTAAAATTCACATTAGCACAGTGTTTATGAGAAACTGATAATACAGATTAATGTGATATTTACCTCTAGTTTGTCTTCCTAATGGCTTCCATGAGAAGGTCCTCACAATAAATTATGTAACAGTACAGTACATTTGGTTGGAAATCGTAAAAATAATTCTAAAAATTAGCTCCATATATTATGTTGCTACAGTATGGTTTAAATGATATAAAATAATTAGTATGTCAAACTTCTTCTTATAAACATATTGCTTTTGTTCATACACTGAACTGAAATGTACAGCATAAATTCCTTTTTTCCCTCTCCTGAATGGCACAAAACAATGGCTTGATGGTAGGGAAATGCTACTTCATGAGAAAGCATGGTACCCATCAACTCCAACAGTACCTGTATTTGCACTTAAAAATAAAATAATTCTTATTTTGTGTTGTCTTGATTGTATACAAGTTTTGATAACTCCAGAAGATGACGTAGTGTTACTTTATTAGATGTATATAGTCCTTTAGGCAAGAGATATATTTAAAAAATTATTTGAAAATCAAGTTTCTTCCTACATAAATCCTATCACACATGAGCTGGGTGAGGGCTTGGTAATTAATGGAATTTTTTTGTAGAATGAACAATCATGTCAAGAGTAGTTTTATGCAAATGCAGTTTTCCCTGCTCTGCTGGCACTACCTGGGGCACATCAATACCCCCACAATGCACCTTCATCACTGAACTTCTGTCTCATTTCGGCACGAAATGAGAACCAACCCTGTATCATTTCCTGACATCCCAGTAAGCTTTCTGACTGTAAATGAGGTATAGTCCTGATAGGTACAGTTACAGGTATACCATTTCTGTTGGCGTCTTACATTACATTTCATAATTCTATAGTAACAAAAAATAGAGGTAACAAGTAGCATTTTGTTTTCATGTAACAAGAAATGGCTGCACAGATTCTCAGTCAGAACAGAAACAGAGAGACAAAAGAAATGGTTACTATTCCCTTCTAGAGTGCATGGTTTTTTACACAATTTGTCCTTTACCCATTTCAGAGAAGGGGAGGAAGAGTACTTCACAGCATTTGCTAGTTAGAATTTGTTTTTTCAGTCCTTTAGTTTTCTCAACTGCACATCAGCTACTTGATTTGTTTTTATGAATATGTGTTTGGCTTCCCCAAGGAAGTTGTTTGCTGGTAAACAAAGGAAAGCGTAAGAAGAAGAAAGCGAAGTATTTTCTGAAGTTGGGCCCTATAAAGTATTAGAAAAACAATTTTATAATGTGTGATAATCAGGTAACTAGGTTTTTCAATTAAAAAATGTAATGACCTTATATAAGCTAGATTACCAAGACTATGGGATTAAACAATCCACTTGCTCCTCTAAGGAATATTTACAATTTAAAACCTGCTTTCCAGCAAGCTGGACAAGGTTGCACATTAATTTACTTTTCATATATAATACAGAAAATGAAAATAAATATTAATCTTATAGTAAAGGACTCACCTCTGAAAACACATTTTCTGATGCTTTAGATAACGAGTTGAGAATATAATACAGAAATGAATTCAGCTTCAAGTTGTGCTTGCATATATATTTTCTGAAGCTTTGCTGCCAGCTTGTTAACAGGAAAAGACCACCTATCACATCCACATCCATTATGTGCTTTTCTCATGTCCCTAGGGATCATGGTGCTTGGTCAAGTATATTTTTGAGTCAGATTCTCCAAAGCATAAATTACTCTCTGATTTTAGGTAAGGGCCCTTTGGAAGCCATGGTAATTTGTTCAGAATACAACATATTATTAATACACCAAGGCAATAATTTACCAAGTCATTAGGCTGAACCATATGAAAGTGTCCATATTCATTTCACCTATCATTTTAACCTATAAAAATGATCACTTGGCTGGGTGCAGTGGCTCATGCCTGTAATCCCGGTACTTTGGGAGGTGGAGTAGGGTGGATCACGAGGTCAGGAGATCGAGGCTATCCTGGCTAACACGGTGAAACTCCATCTCTAATAAAAATACAAAAATTAGCTGGGCGTGGTGGCGGGCGCCTGTAGTCCCAGTTACTCAGGAGGCTGCAGCAGGAGAATCACTTGAACCTGGGAGGCAGAGGTTGCAGAGAGCCAAGATCACGCCACTGCACTCCAGCCTGGGCGACAGAGCAAGACTCCGTCTCAAAAAAAAAAAAAAAAAGATCACTTACATATGGTTCAATTTGTCATTATCCTGGAACCAATAGAGAGTAGTTTGAGCCCTAGGAGAATATGAATCAATACACTGTTGAGATTGCATTGCGTTCACTGATGGTGACCTTCCCTCTTGCCTTTAAGGCAACCATAAGTGAGGCAAATGTACCATATAGAGATGGATGAGACCGGACCTTTCGTCTTTTTCTGTCTCCAAACTGGCTTTGTCATTTTTGAAATTGCTGTAAACATTCCTCTCAACGGAACAGCCTCTGCCCAACAAATAAAGTTCTCACTCTTGAAAGAAACTACACCAGGGTTAGGAGATCAAATGTGGCATGTGACTGTGACTTCGTAGATGAGTGGAACCTCTGCCATAACTCTTTATGCTCCCCAAATTGTCCTGAGAATTTGGCTAGGACAGAAGATTAGTCATTGACTGCTCCTAGCCAGATCTGGAGAACTGAGCTAGGCGCAAAACTCCATCTCAGTTACTATAATCAAAAACCTTCTGCTGCTTTGATACTTAGTTTTTTGGCCATGCATCTTGGCAGGAATGTAAGTTTGATTGACTGTGTTAACCTTCATGTTGAGAGCCTTTTGAAGCAGAAAGCTCTCCTTTTATTGGTACACATACAACTTGATTTCAAAAATGGAATAAATTAGAATATAATGGCATAGTATAATTAAGCTTGGTTTTATCTGAGATCTGCAACCACATTAAAGGGTGTCAGAAAAATTTTTAAAAATGTATTTACTTAGAGTTCTTTCATCTGGGGAACAAAAGTAAAACAAAGTGAATTATATAATAGTCCTTTTAGAACAGCAGAGTGGTATCCAAAAATCAAACCAATGACCTATTAAGAAAAGCAGAGGATCACTTTTCTAACAACAGTCCAAGAAGGCCTGAAGTACCTAGTGAGCCACACTTGAAATTTAACCACTTCCTAAATATCTGCACACACTGAGTAAATAACCCTCTATCACATAGCCTTAAATTGCACCCCTGTTGCAATACTGCATTAATATTATTACATTTTTCAAAATCTGTAGAAAATATTATCTGGAACCCCAAAGGAAAATCAATTAATCTTTAAAAAGTTCATTACAAAGTTGACTGTATAAAATGCTAAAACATAATCCATATATACAAAATGCTCTTGTTTAAGAAAATAATAGGACCCAGTTTTAGAATAAAATAATTTTATACAAAAAAGCCTACTGCATTCAAATCAATATTTAAAAAAAAAAAACTTTAAAAAAGAATATTGACATGTCTTAGTTCAGAAGAGTAACTATAAAGTGTTGATTTGCTTTCATGCCCTCTGCACATCTTGCAGTAGAACACCAGTCAGCTGAGGGAAAGTGTCCCGCTTCTCCCTATGAAGAGATTCATCACCAAGGCAGATAGTCATCGCCGAGATGCGTACTTGGAAGCCCAGTCTGTCCGGCCATGCACTGGCTGGGCGGCTGGAGGCCGTGGTATCAACCCAGGAGTGCTTCTAGGCTGGGTGTGGAAGAATGGTCGCCCAGGCTGAGGTCTCATGGCCTTCAGGGAGGAATAACCTGCAATGAAAGAAAAAGGCCAGCATGACTGATATGGGGCCAATGCAAGCAAAGTACAAATAAATGCATTTTGGTGACAAAAACATGAGAAAATAAGGAGTTCAATAGGAGCATCTTGTCTCCTACTTATAATCTTCTCTACTGCAGTTAAAGACAACGTTTTAAAGTTGTCAGGCCAAAAATAATGGCATCATTCTTAACCCCTCTTTTTTTCATATCCCACATATAATTTGTCAGGATATCCTATTAGTTCTACCTTCCAAATATTTACAGAACCTGGTAACTTTTTACCAACTGAACTACTACCACGCTGGCCCAAGCTAGCATCATTTCTTACCTGGATAATTTCAACATCCTCCTGATTGGATTCCCTGCTTCCTACCTTGCCCCTACTTCAGTCTCATGACAACAGCAGCTTGAGGTAGCCCGTGGAGATGGCTGTCAGATCACCTCACTTATGGACTCAAAGCCCTCCAGGGTCTCCACATCACTCAGAATCCATGACAATGTGCTTACAGGCATCAGATCACCCCTGACCTTATCTTGCTACTCCCCCTCTCACTCCTGTCACTCCCGCACTCTGGCCTCCTTGCTGCTCCTTGAATTTGCCAGGCCAGTTCTGCCTCAAAGCTCAAGCACAGAAGAATCTCCTGTCTGGAAAAGCCTCACTCATACTGCATGCTTGCTCAGTCACCTCCTCCAGGTCTTTACTCAACAGCTCCTTTGCAGTGAGCTCTTCTTAGCTACTCTATCTAAAATTGTAACCTGTACCCCACACTCCAACCCCCACAATCCCTACCTCCTGTCTGCTGTATTTTTCTCCCTAGCACTAAGTCGGTAAGCATCTGAATTACTATATGTTATATAGCACTTATTTAGCTTACTTATTGTCTGTAGAGTGCAAGTTTCATTTATTGGTGGATCCCAGGCCTAAAACATGCCTGGCACAAAGCAGTTGTTGAGTAACGATTTGTTAAGTAAATTCATGAATAATTTAAAATACAACTCACCAGGGGAAGGGTCTGGAACAGGTGCTAGGTGTACCCTCTGCATAGCAGAACCAATTTCTTTTTTCAGAAAGGAAGGGACATAGTTTCCAGTCAGTCCACTAGAACTTGTAGAGCTGGAACCAACTGATTTGCAAAAAAAAAAGCTCATTACTACAAAGACATGTACCCAGGACACCAACAAGGTTAAATGACAGCACTGCAGAGCAATAACAAACTATGTTTTTACTTTTAGGGAAAAGAGCAAATCATGATAAAAATGAGTTCGGAGGCAAGCATCCCACCATACTACCCCGTCAGAAAGACTGCAGCGGCCAAAGATGGTGCTGCTCCTGTGAGGGGCAACCAAATAGAGGGTGGGTTGGTTGTGAAATTTTTTTAAAAAAGGGAAATGTGACATTTGTTCTTTATTTTCTTTTGTAAAAGTAGATTTAGACTGTTCTAAAATTTGCTTTTTTCACTCCATAATATAGAATAGTTATCCTTCCATGTCAGTACATATAAATTCTAGAGTATGGCTAAATCATAATCCATTTAACCATTTTCTTATTGATTAACACATAGGTTATATTAAATTATTTAGCTGTGACAAGTAATTACAAACTAAATATTCTTATCCACATCAGAAAAATTAACCATTTTTAAGAATGTTAAATACCTTAACTTTTTATGTCATTTCCACTTGGGAGTGTTTTAAGGGCAGGGATTGTATGCTACTCATCTTTGTATTGTGGGGAGGTTAACAGAATGCCTTGCATATAGCAGGTAATCAATTAATATTGGATGGGTGAATGAATATAATTCTTATTATTTAGGCTTAAAGGTACACACGGAATAATGAAGACTGTTATTATTGCCTGTTATAGAAATGGAAATTCTAACCACTAAGAAAAGTCAGTAAGTAGTAGAGTTGCTCTGTTTTCACAACACAGAGCCTTTTCAGCAATTGTTTAAGGCAGAGTGGAAACACAGTCTAGAATGCCTGTGTGAGGAGTTGTGTTGGTCAGCTGGGGTGTATTTTGCACTTTGGTGAATGAAGAAATATGAAGAAAAATGGGAAGAGAATTTGAACAGGTAAGTCACAAAAGAGAAAACACTTATAGTCAATAAACACAAGAAAACATGATGAACCTCATTAGTAAACAGGACATGCAAGTTTAAACCACAATAGGATACCATTTCTCACTCATCAGATTAGCACAAATTTTAGTCTTGACAGTACCAAGTAGCATCAAGGATGTAGAGCAACTCCCATATCCCGCTGGAGAGCAAGTAGTTTGGCAATATCTGTGAAGTTGAAGATGAGCACACCCTTTAACCTAAAATGTTGACTCTGGCTGGGCATGGTGGCTCACACTTGTAATCCCAGCACGATGGGAGACCCAGGCGGGTGGATCACCTGAGGTCAGGAGTTTGAGACCAGCCTGGCCAACATGGTGAAACCCTGTTTCTACTAAAAATACAAAAAAAAAAAAAAACATTAGCTGGGTGTGGTGGCACACGCCTGTAATCCTAGCTACTCGGGAGGCTGAGGCAGGAGAATTGCTTGAACCAGGGAGGCAGACGTTGCAGTGAGCCGAGATCGTGCCACTGCACTCCAGCCTGGGCAACAGAGCAAGACTTCGTCTTAAAATAAATAAATAAATAAATAAAAATAAATAAATAAAATTAAATTAAATAAAATGTTGACTCCTAGTTCTCGTACCCAGAGGAATCCTCACACATGTGCATAACAATAGGGGTACAATCATCATCTCAGCACTCTTTCTAATAGCAAAAATTGCAATCAACTTATGTATTTATCAAGAAGAGAAGGCATACCTAAATTATGGTCTATATAAATAATAAGTTATGGTGTTGTATAGATATATATTGAATATGTTATATAATATATATCTCTATAATTGCTACACATATATTTATTAAAATGCATGAAGCAGTGATCCAAGATTATCTTCAAATAAATTTTAAAACCTGCAAAACCACACTATGAAGTTTATACAAACCTAAATAAACACTCGATCAGGCTGGCATGGGGGGAGGTAAGGGGAAGCAGGGAGGCGGGAAAGGCATAGACACTGGGCTTCATGTGTATTTGTCAAGTTCAACTTTTTTTTTTTTTTTTTTTGAGACAGAATCTCACTCTATCACCCAGGTTGGAGTGCAGTGGCGCAATCTTGGCTCACTGCAGCCTCCGCCTCCCAGGTTCAAGTGATATCCTGCCTCAGCCTCCTGAGTAGCTGGGATTACATGCCTGCTGCCATCACGCCTGGCTAATTTTTATATTTTAGGTAGAGACAGGGTTTTACCATGTTGGCCAGGCTGGTCTCAAACTCCTGATCTCAAGTGATCTGCCTGCCTCAGCCTCAGCCTCCCAAAGTGCTGAGATTACAGGCATAAGCCACCACACCTGGCCAAAGTTTGACTTCTTAAGCTAGGTGATGGCTACACAGGTGTTGCTATATTATCTTTCTTTTTTTGTATTCCTTAAAGTAAACAAACACCTAATGGATGAAGGCAGTGCACTTGGCAGTGCAGAGGGGAAGCAGCACATGCCAGGGGCTGCCTGCATCAGGAAAAGATGACGCAGGAAACGTCTCTACTGTGAACAGGGTTGGTCAACCTTGGGACTCAGGAAATTCATTCCTCCATTTAACAAAAAAAGTGGGGAGGGTCTTCCAAACTGTCCACTTTCCAACTAGAAGGGATCTTGATACTCTGGGCCTGCAGCTGGGTCATCAGAAGGGGGGGACAGGCTGGAACAAGGCAGACACAGCCAAGGGTGACTTCCACCTCAGGAGGAGGGTGCCTGCTGCAGCCAGGGCCTTAGCCATCAGGCCTAGTAAGAGTCTGTGAAAGTATTTTTGTTTTTCCCTTGAGCCAGGGAAGACTATGCTCTACTCCCTAGCTACCCTTGAAGGCAGACTCCCATGGGAGCTGGCTGAGTCCCAAGGGACTGCTGCTGAGAAAGAGGGGAGGATAGGGCTGGAAAAGAGGCCTGAGCTTTCAGACGACAAAGACCCCTGTGCTTCCAAAGCTCGTCCCATGGCTCCTTGTGCCCACCTTCCTGCATCCAAGGAATTTGCTTTTTGCCATTTAGGGGTTAATGATCATTACTCACCTGAATTTACTTTGCTGATTACTGACACTGTCCCTGAAGATTTTCCAGACAAGCCAGAACTAGACCATGGATTAGGTGGAATAAAGTCCTTGCCTGGATTCGAGAGTATGCCATTTCTTATATTGATGCCTGATAGAGAAGAAATGATTTTAAAATGCAAAATACACAATGAATCTTACACTAGACTACAAAGATAAAATTAATGCTGAACTCAATTTGTCAAAAACTCTCTATGATGCAATAATCAAAGCAAAAACTGACTGTGATGATGTCATCTGACAGATGTCCGAGGAAAGATATCTCACTGGTTGGTGGTCCAAGAGAGGCCTCTTATACTTCTAAGATCCAATGGATCTGTCCCACGTCTCTTGACCCTCTGGTGCCATCCTGGGCTTCGCTGCTGCTGGACATGCTGTTCTTCCCCTTCACAGACTACTTCCTTTCAGTCACCTTTTCAGTTTCTTCTGCATCCCCCACCCCCAGCCTCCAACTCTGCAGCCCTCTGCTCTCCTCTTTCTGTCTTGTCCCCAGGGTTCCATCTTCTCACCCAACCTGGACCACTACTCCCATTCCCACAGGCACTGCAGCTTTTTTTCAGAACTGAAAGGTTAAATTCCCACTTTATCCTTCTCCTTCTTCCCCTACAACCAAAAAGAAATAAAATAGCTCTCTGATTCACTCCCTGCTCCTTTTTGCCTGTGGTCACTGTAATTCAAGGCTTGGCCCCTCATATTGGATCACTCTATACCTGTCATCTGGATCTCTCTTCTTCCAGATCATCCTAGGGCCTGTCAGGCCAATCTTCTAAGATCAAAATGTCAATCCTGATGAAGTCTAGCAATATTTAGAAGCCACATTCCAAATCAGAGGATGAGGAATTTCATGCATCAAGAGGGCCTGCCATTCTCACCCCATTCCTCCCTTCTGACTGCAGCTCAGCCTGTGCCACCATCCCCTTCACCTGGATTACAGCTACAGCTTGCTGGCCCCTCCCCCACTCAGCACACAGGTGTTGATACAACCACATCACTCCTTCAGTTAAAACCCTTCAGGGACTTCTCATCGCTCCTGAAGCAAAATCCAAATTTCTTACAAGGCCCCAAAGATGCCTCATACTACACACTATGTCACCTCCTTTCTCACTATGCTCTGGCCACACTGGCCTCTGCCATTCCTCTCATAGGACAAGCCCTCTCCTGCCTCTAGACCTTTGCACTTGCTGTTTCCTCTCTCCCTGGTGTGCTCTGCCCTCAGCTCTCTGCACATTTGGTTCCTTCTCATTCTTTGGGGCCCAGCCAAGTTGCTTATTCAGAGAGGCCTTACCTGACCATTCTTTTACAATCTGTGATTACTATTTGTCTGTTTGTTAAAGTCTCTCTGCCACCACCAGCAGATAAGCTGTGTGAGGGTGAGGATGTTGTTTGCAAGGCTGCTGTATAAAACTGCTGTATAAAGCCACTGTGTAGACTACAGTGTGAAGGAATTCCCCAGGGTTGTGTGACCCAGTGGCCCTGCCTGGCTGTTGTGTTTACAATAATATTCGTAGTGCTTGGCATGCAGTAGATGCTTGATACATATGTACTGCATGAATGATTCACTAATGCTGTAAGTTTGGAATACAGAAAATCAGGAGAGAGGCTTGGATACCCACCAAACCATAGCATTGACATTTAACCCCCATAGTACTGCCAGGATGGTGTGACTAAGCTCCTACCCTGGTTTCCTTATTGGCCATTTCCCCTAAACCTGGTCTGGTAGAGGGGCCTCAGACATGCCGCTCAGCTTTTGCCAGAGTCTCCCTCCCTGGAGGCTGGACCCAGTTTCCTATACCATATTTCTTATCTTGGGTGACTATAAAAGAAAAATGTGAGGCCTGGCCCCAGGCACGGTGGCTCATGCCTGCAATTCCAGCACTTTGGGAGGCCGAGGCGGGTGGATCATTTGAGATCAGGAGTTCAAGACCAGCCTGGCCAACATGGTGAAACCCTGTCTCTACTAAAAAATACAAAAATTAGCCAGGCATGGTGGCGGACACCTGTAGTCCCAGCTACTCAGAAGGCTGAGTCAGGAGAATTGCTTGAACCCGGGAGGTGGAGGCTACAGTGAGCTGAGATGGCGCCATTGCACTCCAGCCTGGGTGACAGAGAGAGACTCCATCTCAAAAAAAAAAAAAAAAAAAAAGTGAGGCTTGGGCTTCAGCAAATATTTCTATGATGTTCCCCTCAGTTCTGAAGGGAAGCCCCCTATAATCTGCCTTCTAAAACAGACCCTTTGTGAATATGTGATTCCAAGGACAGGGTTTCTTATTAATAATGAAAGTAAAGCCAAGTCATTTATATTACCAGGCAAGTATCGAGAGTGCTTCAAATAGTGCTGCTTGGCTGCAGATCTCAGGGTGGGCGTGTCTCGCCGCTGATACGACGTCTGGGTGGGGGCGCTGTTTCCTGTGCCCACAGGCTCAGAGGGCTTCAGGTCCAAAACACTCTCAAACCTGAATGAAGAGAGCATGGCTTGGGTCAGCACGAGAGACGGTATGTATCCTCGGGTATGTACCCATAATCTCATAAATCCCAGATTCAGTCTGTTTGCAAACATGAGCAGCACACTTGCCTGCAGAGAGTGTCATCACTCTGTCTTTTCTTGTTTTTCAGGTCAATCCTGCTGAGGGATGGACTGAAATCCAAGTCATCCAAGTCAGCCCAATCATCTGAATCCTTTGTTGACCTGGAAATAAGACCCCACCTTCTCCTACTCTTTGGCTTTATCTCACCATTTTTGTGCTCCAGGCCAGCTGCAATTTTCTGTGTAAACAAATGGGGTTGGGGAAAACAATACTTGGCATTAACAGAACTCATCCATGAGTAATCTCCATTCTGAACTTCCTCTGCTATGCAAAGGAGGCTCCTGGGGCATAACATTGCTTATCTGAAGGGGCAACTGTAGAAAACACATTCCCAATCTTTCTGTCTCACTCATCCTTCATGGATCATATCAGCTGCCATCAATTGATGATGTTAAAGTTGTATAAAATAAGGATAAAAAAATTTTTTAAATACTTCTCACACACCAGGAAGATGGCTAAATTCTCAGTCTCATCCTAGATGAGTTAATATGATCTCTACTGTTATAAATATGGATGTAAGAAATTAAGGCTAAGATGTCAGTTAGCCTGTCCTTTTACAGAAATCAATGCAGATAATGCTTTTTTTGCCTTCTCAGTAGATATGGTTACTATCTCTTAGCTATAAAGAATTAGCTACAACAGGACATTTCCATACACATACCACTTCTAAATTGTGTGCTGCAATAAAGTGACTAGGCCAGAGATACCACCCTTGCCCCTTGCATCTCACATCGTGGTGGTTGGGAGCCAGCAGTCAGCAAATACTAACTGACACAGAAAGTGCCACTTTTTCATAAAGGATAGACAGTTGGCCTCTTCAGACAGCACTGCAAAGCTAATAAAAAACAGAACCCCTTGTCAGGTTATTATTTTATTAAATCTAACACTCATTGTTTTCTTTTGAAAACCAGCCCAAGAGGAGCAGAAAGATCTGGGCTCAGTTAATAGCCCAATATTAACGTATTGATTAACAGCAATAATGTGGATAACAATCTACAAATATTAATACGGTGCTTTATGCTTTTCAAAACATCTTAAAAACATCATGGCCTTTGATCCTCATGAACAACCCTGTCTAGTAGGTAAGACATGTACTATAATCTTCCTTTTATAAATGAGGACACTGAATCCGTAGGGATTAATAACAATTACTAACCTTTACAGAGTTGTAACTAGGTGCCAGGTATTATTCTAAATTCTTTTCAAGTATTAACTCATTAGTCCTCAAAGCAATTGTATCAGGTAAGTACTATTGTTATCTTTATTTTACAGATGAGGAAAATGAGGAGCAGAGAAGCCAGATAACTTGCACAGGTATCAAGCTACCAAACAGCAGAGCTGAGATTTGAGCCCCTGGTAGTCCGGCTGCAGAGGCCAGCTCCCAACCACTACCCTATAGCTGCCTCCATTAGTGACAATGTTTTTAACAGGCACAGCCAGAACTTGAATTTAGACCTTCCACTCCAAAGCCAAGGGTCTTTTCACAATTCCATGCTGTTGCAAACATAAATCTACCATGACTGGACCCTGTATACTGAAAAAGAAAATATTTCACACAATAATGGGGTCAGAAGAGGAATAAACAGACACGAAGCTCACTGGTGAATCTGGGCTGCTCACCGACTGGGGATGCTTGTTGTGGAGGGATGGGAAAAGCAATGGGCTTGGCTTGTCCTCCTGGAGATGGCTTGGGTGATCTGTCCTGGAGACCTCTGCTTTGTAGGGGTACGTGAGATGCAGAGGGGGCTGGCTGGCTTGATGTTGTCGTGAAGAAATTCGTGTGTGTGGCTTGGTTGGCGGCTGGGCAGGTGGGACTGGCTTAATATGAGGAGGTGGGCCTGCCTTTTCCAGGATGCCTTTCTGTGGTTTTTCTGAATCCTGAAGGTTTTGTGTGGTGCTGCCTAGTGGGTGTCCAACTTGGAAGTAAGGATATCGAAGTGCCTGGAATGACAAATAAGGCTTTAGAAGAAAAGTCTAGCCAGGAAAGTTACCACTGTCTTGATTACTGGGCTATATTTCATTGTGACCAGTTTACTACTGTTTCTTAGCCCAACTAGAAAACAGTATCTTGATTTTTTTTTTAACATCATTTTCACAAAAGTGAGTATTTATTTAGAATACAATATTACAACAAATTATAAATTTTACAAAGTTGACACATGGCCACAAACATTACAACATCCGGAAAAATAATAGTTCATACTGCCTTTTTATATGATGACAATTTTTTAATTACATCCATACAAAAGATAGAAAGATAATTTAATCTTTCTTCTAGAAGTATCTTGAATTTTTAACACCCCTTGTGATTTTTCTTATCTAAGATACCATAAAATATATGTAATGATTGCAACACAAAGTTATTTATATATAGTAGCCAGTTACACTGCTGTTACCCTGGCTACTTCTAAAAAGCATTCTGGATCAACAGAGATCCTGGTTTTGTAACTTATTTGCTATGTGTCTTAAATAGGGTATTTCATCCTTCCAAGCCTATTTCCTCATTCCACAGAAGAAGAAAAAAATAATACAAAACTGAAAGAGCCAAACATAATGATCCTGGAAGACTCTGAAGAATTGAGTACAAAATAAGCAGGCACATATGCTTTTATCCCAAAAGTGCCAAGAGTGTAATACATGATATAGTTAACCCCTCCCTATCAAGAACAAAACCGTGTCAGTTGTTCTGGATAACTGAGTTTTCTGGATAGCCAAGAGATAACTTAAAGTTTAGGGGGTTACAATTCTTTCTGAAATATTCCCTGTATTCTCTTGTCTTTTTGAATGGAAGTTATTAAGCATAACATAATCTTTCTGAGTAGGCCTGGGACAGTTATAAACATCTGTAATGATTATATGCAAGTGTAGATACAGAGGCAATTAATGGGAATAGCCTGGTAGAGGTCCCAGACTCTAGCATCTATTATAACTTGAAAGCCTTCTCTGTAGTCACAGACATTTTTGCAAGTCTTAACTGATTTGGGGGGTATTTTTAGCTTTTCACACTATTCGTAAAAGCATACATTCCTCTCTTGCTTCCTTGTTACAGAATCTTTTTCATTTCTTATATGCATCTGTTAAAAAACTGGGTTCATCGAAATGCTTCTTTTCTGCCCTGCAGCCATTTGTGAATTTCACCACCAGAAGTGCATTCCTGAGAGCTTTCCAACCCTTGAGCCATCCAAAGTCTTACGGCACCAAATTGTAGTTCTTTTTTCCTTGAGCTTTCAGAAAATTGCTTTTCTACACTCCTTAATTATTCCTCCAACTATCATCTCCCCAGCTATCACAAATTCTACCACCATATTGGCACTTTTCTTCAAATATCCTCATCACTCTTCTTCTTCTGAAAATCTTCTCTGATTAGAATTGGTCACTTATTTGATCCTCTGAGCAATGTAACTGTCAGTGAGACAAGTTGAGAAGGGGCCAGATGTAACTACCACAAAAGGAGGCTTGCAAGATGCCTGTGAGTGATGAGCCCCCAGCGTTACCACACCTCTTTTGGGTATATTTCATTATTTAAGTCCAAGTGGCCCATGGGAGGATAGATTGGGAAAGGAGCTATGAAATCAGTGGACCTGACTTCATACTTCAGGTCGGTTGGTTGAATTGTAGTTAGTTGCACTATTTGAACTAATTAGTGGATGAGTGATTAGAGCAAATTGCTTAAACTTTCCAAGATTGAGTTTTCTCACTCACAGAATTGAAAACAATAATGCCTGTCTCATGGAGTCTTTATCGGATTAAAAATTATATAAAATATATTCAAGAATTTGCACACTGTAAAGTGCTATGAAATACTAAGCGTAGTTACTATCCTAGCTCTGTCTCATCTGTCAATCTCTTTAGGTCATGAGTCAGTTGGACTTTACATAATATGAAGTTGCCTTTCAACAACCAGTACCGGCTTATAAACAAACTACTATATAATTGTAACTCATAGAGAATAGATTTGAAAACATTCTCCAAAGACAGATAAATATATGTTTATTTCCATTTCCATATAAATGGTGATATATCATGTGAATTATATGCCAATTTTCAAAGCAACTATATTGTTTACATTGTAACTACTTTATACCCAGTAAGTTTCAAACTATTTTAAGTTCTCATACCTTATATAGTACACCATTAGTGGTAATCTGCACTATTTCTCACCCGTAATACTAAATACTAAATATTTCCTGTGCAATTTATAGAAATTATTCAGAGTTAGATATGAACTTCATAACAGAAGAAAATGGAAGGAAACCTGACTAGCTGTTGGTCGTTTCTTGGGATCCCACTGAAGCATGTCTCTCAGGAGCTGGATTGCTTCACTGCTAGCATTGGGAACCAAGGTCTTTAAGTTATTGGGTACACACTGTGGCCAACGGAAGTTCATTGCACTTGAAAGTTGATAGCCTTCAGGCCAGTCAGTCTGAAAGAAGGAAAGATAGAAAATCTTGCTCAGCCAATTGCTGTGATATAAGTTTGTATTCTGGCATGTGTGCCCCAAATGGAAAGGCAACCATGTCATTACCCACCCACATTCATTAACCACCCACATTCACTACTGTGGCACTGTATGGAATGAGACATATATTTGGATTAATAGAGAGACCACCAAGACCATGAAATCTGGGGGAATAGTGGAAAAGACACTGGATTTGCCAACTTGTTTAATCATCTTTACATAAGAGAGTCTACCTCTTGAGATTTTGGGATTGAAACAAATTAATATTTCCCCAACTGTGTTCCATGAGACAGAGGTTTTGGAAACTGCCAATGAGATATTCTTTTGGGTAAAACAAAATAAAACAAAACATTCTGTTCCTGGACAAATACATTTGTGAAACTCTACCTACGGTATCTTCAACTCGATGATTCAAAGTATACGTGTGGAGAAGACCAGCAGCAAAGAAAGATGTTTCACCCAGTCTCAAGCTTTCCACTTTTTCATGCATCATTTCTATGGGACACTAAATGCTGGAGGGAATGATGGAAAATGCTAAAGAAATGGTCTTTAAGGTTCCTTCTAGTTCTAACACTACTATTTTATAACATACAGCCTAAGGTAATTGTTCCTTCACTCCTTTTTAAAGCCAAGTGGCAATACATATAGCTTTTATCATTCATTCACTTGACAGTTCTGGAATGCCTGCTATATGCTTAGTGTTGTTGGAGATCCAAAAATGATCCAATATAAATCCTGCACTTAAGAGTATTACCGTTCTTAAAAGAGAATGGAGCATTTATTTAAAAACAGTAATAATGCAGAGTAAAAAGTGACAAAAGCTGCAAGAGATGTACAGGTATAGATATGCAGAGGAGAAAGATTCCAGCATTGGACTCAGGAAACTTTCTTGAAGAGGTGGCATTAATAATTCATTCAAATGATTAAAAAAGTTTTTTGAGGATCTAATTTGTACCAGCAATGGTGCTGGGACCTGGGAAAATGAACATACAGCAAATCCTTTTCCTGAGTGAGCTTATGGTCTAGGAAACAACTATGCACACAAATAATTATATTAATAACATAGGACACAGCTGAAGATGTGGAGGAGATTAGAGAAACAGTGAGGAGGGGGATTACTGATGGCCATGTGACAGATATCACTCAGGCAGAGGGGGTGTTATGTGCAGAGCACAGAAGCAGGGAAATTTCAGGGCATGCAGCTGTTAGGTGTACAGGTATGAAGTGAGTCATAGGAATAGGAGTTACGAGGCTGGGCCATGGGGAGTCAACCAATACTTTAATGAAGGGAAGTCAGTACCAGAGCTGTTCTTTAGGAGGTTGAATCTGGCCACAGACTGAACAAGAAGCCAGAGTGAAAATACTTCAAGGCAGAAAGATGGGGAAGACACCATTAGACACAGGTGGGTGACTATGGTCCAGTCTGTAATGGCAGCAGTGGACTTGAAGGAACAAGAGCCACGTGGCAATATTCAACAGGATTTACCCACCAACCGCTTGGATGAAGGGAAAGGGGAGTAAGAGAGAGAAGGTAAAGCTGAAATTCAGCCTCAAGGTGGGGGCTCTGGGATTATGATCAGACCACAAACGAAAATGGAGAATGAAAGAAGGAAGCTAGTAGGGTGTTAAACAAAAGGCAATGATGAGTTTGAGGTGATGGTGAGGGAGTCAGGAGAAAATCCCATAGAGTTGTAAACATGTGAGTGGAGTAATAACGGAGGGAGGTAGGGGCTAAGGATTACATTCAGACTTCTGAACAGGCATAAGAGTTGTAGCAATGAGAACTGAGAAGTTCTGCAAGGGAGGTGAGATGATACAGAGAGGAAGGCAGAAGGAGCCATGACAGATGTCATACTTAAGAACAGGAGGAGGAAGAGAAGCCGACCGTATCTGAGAACGTGGGCAGTGGAGAATGACTGAGGTCAAGAGAAAGAGTCTAGAATGGGCAGGTGCTCAATCATGCTAGTGCTGAACAGGGCTGAGCGGAGGAAGCATGGGAAGCTGTTGGCTTTGGCCCACCGGCCTTTGTTCTGTATCATTACCTTTTTTGGTGTCCCCAGCACTTGGCAAATTTTGAATATTGTGTCAATTTCACTGGCTCCAGGGAAGAGCGGCCTGAGGGTGTAAACTTCTGCCATGATGCAGCCCACGGCCCAGACGTCAATGGGGGAGCTGTAGTTGGTAGACCTCAGGAGTACTTCTGGAGCCCTGTACCTGGAGGAACAAAGGTTAACTGCTAGCTATTGCTTCCACTGCTCAGACATTAAATTAAATAACAATCAGTTCTCAGTGAGGGGGTGTATATGTTCCTATTTTCTCTCTAGTTCACTGTGGTGTAATGGAATTGTGAGAACTTGGCAACTGCCGTGGGCTGCTGTTGACAAGTAGTGCTTCTCTAGTTCACAGTATTTTCTATTGAGCATTTCTCTACAGGAGACTTCTCTATGGCATCTTTGAGAAACACAGAGAAAGTAAGAATGAGGAAAAAAGAGAGAAAAGAGAAAGTGGAAAGGAAAACTAAGAGAGAAAGGGAGAGGGAGGAAAAAACCTACAACTTGTGTGTAGACTACTTGGTCATGGCAAACTGCTTAAATCAAATTCCCAGTGTCTCAAAGTTTTCACAATAGCAATTAGATGGTTCTCAGACAGGTCTTTGCAGAATATTTTACATAATTATTTTGTTAAGCTGTCCTAAGGAAGGCCTATATATAAAATTTTATTTAAATTATAGAAAAGCATAATAGGTTTTCTTTTAACATGATTTAGAACACAAGATTTTTAACCTTATACATTACCAACATATCTATAAATATGTGTTTCAGACTGCACTATTTCTCTTAGTGAAAAGTTAACGTTTGTGACTTTAATATTATCCTTAGCATAATGATATCTTTTTAAAGAAGTGCAATTAAATAATTTTGAGAAAAATAGTATTCACCATCTGGTAGATACATAATCTGTATATGGAGGTTTTGATCGGATTTCTCGGGCCAAACCAAAGTCTGCGATTTTCACAAGTTCTGGTCCCATGCAGAGGAGGTTCTCAGGCTTTAAGTCTCGATGAAAGAAGCCTATAGAGACAGTAGAGGAGGAGAAATCCAAATGCAAGTTTGCTTCCATATTATTCTTTGCGATTGTATTGCTCTCTGCAAAATAGTTACAATTTAAAAAGTAGTCTGGCATGGCACCAAAGGCTTTATGCATTCATCCCACAGATAATGCAGAGTCCTTTGAACTGCTCATAGGATTACATTCATTTCCCTTTGCAAATCATTCAAAGGTGATCTTGATAATTTTTTTTACCAGAGAAAATTTTTTTTAAAATATCAAACTGGATTATAGGCTGAGATAACTTTGCAAAAATAAACTGTCACTCAAGGGAAAATTATCACTGATGGCGTCTCATTTTATTGCCTAGGTTGGAGTGCAGTGGCACAATCATAGTTCCCTGCAGTCTGGGCTCAAGTGATCCTCCTGTCTCAGCCTTCCAAGTAGCTGGGACTACCAGCACAAACCATGGTGCCTGGCTAGTTTTTTTTTTTTTTTTTTTTTGTAAAGATAGGGTCTTGCTCTGTTGCCCAGGCTTGTCTTGAACTCTTGGCTTCAAGCTATCCTCCTGCCTCAGCCTCCCAAAGTACTGGGATCATAAGTGTGAGCCACCATGCCCGGCCCAGATAACTGTCTGATGGGAGTTGAGAGTTTATACCACAGCAGAAACACAATTATAATTTTTGTTTAAGAAAGAATTTATGAATATGACCTACTCATATCTGAGATTGTGGTGTATGTTGCAACATATATTTAAATGTTAAGTACTTATTACTTTGCCTAGTGAGGAAGTACAATGGTACATTTGCAGCTCACATGAAAGGCAAAGATAACTCATCACGTGGGAAGCCTGTCTCAGCTGTAGCAGAGCTCTGGAGGTACAGGCAGGAGATAGTCAACATGGCAATCTTCCAAGCTCACTCAAACGCCCAGTGAATTGCAATATATGTCTCTGAAAACCCCAAACCTCCCACTTCCTGAGAGTATCACCAACCTAGACATCATTTAATGTGGTTCCAAATCTCAATGGGACACCAACACTGGAAACACAACTCAGCTGCTGCTGATGCTATTATTTGTTACACGTTATCATTGCTATAATTACAGGCTGAGTATTCCCTACTCTGAAAATCCAAAATCTGAGATGCTCCAAAACCTGAAACTTTTTGAGCACCAACCTGACACATAAAGAAATTGCCTACTGCAGCATTTTGGATTTCGGATTTTTGGGTTAGGGATGTTCAGCTGGTAAAATATAATGTAAATATTCCAAAATCTGAAAAAATCCAAATTCAGAAACACTTCTGGACCCAAGCATTTCAAATAAGAGCTACTCAATCTGCATCAATGTTGTGAAAGCTGGATTCTAACTAGCACATTATGGGAGAAATTAATAGGCATCACTGAAGATCTACACGATTCCTTGACAACCTGTATGTTGACAATGCTCAAGTCTACATTTCTAATGTGCCTTCTCTACCCTTCTGAAGACCTAAATCTCTATTTGGATAGCAACTGGATGTCACTATCATCCCTATGTTAACTTATCCAAAACCACTTTTGTCCTCTCCCAAATCATCTCCCCTTCCTAAACTTTGGATAAGATTTCTAGGTACCTTGTAGTTATGTTGGATCCATCCTTACCCAGTTATGAGATTGTGTCGTATTTTGTATTAAAACATCTCATATCAGCTAGGCGCGGTGGCTCACGCCTATAATCCCAACACTTTGGGAGGCCGAGGCGGGCGGATCACTTGAAGGTCAGGAGTTTGAGACCAGCCTGGCCAATAAGGTGAAACAACATCTCTACTAAAAATATTTTAAAAATTAGCCGGGCATGGTGGCACATGCCTGTAATTCCAGCTACTTGGGAGGCTGAGGTGGGAGAATTGCTTGAACCTGAGAGGTGGAGGTTGCAGTGAGCTGAGATCACACCACTGCACTCCAGCCTGGGCAACAAAGCAAGACTTTGTTTTGGAGCGGCGCGGGGGGGTGAGGGGGGGGTGAATCTCATATCTGTCTCTTTCTACTTTCTCACTACCTATGCCTGCATTACCACTTTCTTGTAGACCTTCCTTGCTCCAGCTTCTCTCCTATAATCCTGACCACTTAAACACTATCTCTCCCTTGTCATTCTCTCATTCACCCACAAAAACCATCCATGACTCCTTTTTATATTTAAGAGGGCTGAACTCCTTTCACTCTACGTAAAGAGGGAAACTTATTTTCCAACACTTATCAATACATGTAAAGTGTGCTCCAATCAGGTACAACTCCTCATTCTTTGTAAGTTCACTGTACAGTCATGCACTGCATAACGAAGTTTCAGTTAATGATGGACTGCATATATGATGGTGGTCTTATAATATTATAATGAAGCTGAAAAATCCTTATCTAGTATTTACTATACTACACTTTTAATAATTATTTTAGAATTGTACTCCTTCTACTTACTAAAAAAAAAAAAAAGTTAACTGTAAAACGGCCTGAGGCAGGACCTTCAGGAGGTACCTAGAAGGCTTTGTTATCATGGGAGATGACAGCTCCCTGTGTATTATTGCACCTCAAAACCTTCCAGTGAGACAAGATGTGGACGTGGAAGGCAATGATACTCATGACCCTAACCCTGTGTAGGCCTAGTCTAATGTGTGTATTTGTGTCTTAGTTTTTAGCAAAAAAGTTAAAAAAGTAATAACAATTTAAGAACAGAAAAAGCTTATAGAATAAGGATATAAATATTTTTGTATAGCCAGATAATGTGTTAAGCCAAATGTTATTACAAAAGAGTCAAAAAGTTAAAAAAAGTATAAGTTCATGAAATAAAAAGTTTCAGCAAGCTAAGATTAATTATTGAAGCAAGAAATTTAAAAAATTTAGTGTAACCTCGGTGTACAGTGTTTATAAAGTGTCCTAGGCCTTCATACTCACTCTCTGATTCACCCAGAGCCATTTCCTGTAAGCTCCATTCACGGTAAGTGCCCTATACAGGTGTACCATTTTTTAAAAAATCTTTTATACTATATTTTTACTGTACCTTTTCTATGTTTAGATACACAAATACTTACCATGGTGTTATAATTGCCTATTGTATTCAGTACAGTAACATGCTGTAGAGGCTTACAGTCTGGGAACAATAGGCTATACCATATAGTCTAGCTATGTAGTAGGCTATACCATCTAGGTGTGTCTAAGTAAGTGTACTCTATGATGTTTGCACAACAACAAAATTGTCTAACAACACATTTCTCAGAACATATCCAGTCATCAAGTGATGCATAACTGTACTTATTTCCATTAATAATGTGCCCTTTGCTCCTTTCTGTCTACATCATCCCAACTCTTGACATCCTCCAACACCTGTTTTGAGTTTTGCTTCTTCCATTATGCCATTCTAATATGCTAGCCTTCATTCATTCATTCTACCAACACATTTTCACTGAGCATCTACTCCATGCCAGGCAACAGATTAGGTTCTAAGGATTCAGAAACAATGCAATGGACATGACTCTTGCCCTCATGGACATAATAGGCCCTCCCCTCTAACTCCAGTTGAGCTCTATCAACTTCAGGTATGTTAACCATTTTTTTTTTTTTTTGAGACGGAGTCTTGCTCTGTCACCCAGGCTAGAGTGCAGTGGCACAATCTCAGTTCACTGCCAGCTCCGCCTCCCGGGTTCACGCCATTCTCCTGCCTCAGCCTCCTGAGTAGCTAGGACTGCAGGCGCCTGCCACCACATCCGGCTAATTTTTTGTATTTTTTTTTTTTTTTTGAGACGGAGTCTTTCTCTGTCCCCCAGGCTGGAGTGCAGTGGCGCGATCTCGGCTCACTGCAAGCTCCGCCTCCCGGGCTCACGCCATTCTCCTGCCTCAGCCTCCCGAGTAGCTGGGACTACAGGCGCCCGCCAACACGCCCGGCTAATTTTTTGTATTTTTAGTAGAGACGGGGTTTCACCGTGTTAGCCAGGATGGTCTCGATCTCCTGACCTCGTGATCCGCCCGCCTCGGCCTCCCAAAGTGCTGGGATTACAGGCTTGAGCCACTGCACCCGGCTAATTTTTTGTATTTTTAGTAGAAATGGGGTTTCACCATGTTAGCCAGGGTGGTCTCGATCTCCTGACCTCATGATCCACCCGCCTCAGCCTCCCAAAGTGCTGGGATTACAGGCGTAAGCCACTGCACCTGGCTAACCATTTTTTATGAATTAGACGGAAGCACTTTAAGGGCAGAGGCCACATTTATATTTCTTGTGAATGCCTGGCACAGTGGCAGGAGCACCGTGGTCTCATAATATATTCTTGTTGATTGAACAAAGGACTTTCGTCTGTAGGGAACATTAAACAGCTTAATGTTAACACATCTACCTGAGTCAAGCACCAGGGTCAACTAGAGAGCAAACCAGAGCTGTGAGGAGGATAGGAGGGAGGAAACCCATGAGACAGCACTGAGAACTGAGAGAGAACAATGACCCAGTAGTGCAGGGGACAATGAGGGCTCAGAGCTGGTTGTCCTTGTGACAGAGGGAGTTGTATTAGTTGAATGAATGAATGAAGGCAGGAACTCTAGTAGAACTAAATCTATTGGTCAAGGTTGTTTTCCAAAGACTGTCTCTACCCTAGAGCAAAGGGAGGGTGATTGTGATGTGGTTATATGTGAAAATACACTAACTGCCATTATCATGGAAAGGAACAATATTTTAGTGAAAGGACAATCCTCTCTGTTCATCATTCTAAAGACAACAGTACTTAATACTGGGTCAAGTTCCAAATGGATAGTATTATACTATGGCATAATGGCGGATCTGTAAGAGAAGTAGCTGGCATAGATGGACAAAGTGAATGTAATTACAGAACCTAGAACCCAGTAAATACAGAAGAGGTGAAGGTATAGAAGTGATCAGATACATTCAAGATGGCCTAAGTGAGAGGAGGAAGTACTTCCTTCCCATCACGGGGTTGTTTTTATTTTCCACAATCCAAGGCATTGACGAGATCAAAAAAGTTTGACATAGGTTAAACCAGAGACAGGCACAGCAAGTTTGCTATTTTATAGCACATGCATACATGGGTTTGTATGTATATTGTGAAATATTTATGAATATATATTCCACTGCTCATTCTTTACCCTGCCATTGTACTGGTACATACCTAATACAATTCCTTGAAATATCCTAGTGAACTTAATAGTAAAATAAATCAAAATTATACATAAGAACCAAACTTGAGGTTGTCAACTCAACAAATGCAAAGAGCATTCAGTACCAGTCAAGAATGGCCTTTAAAACGAAAGAAAAGATTTCTGATATGGACACATTTGGATGCTTATGATCAGCCTAATTAAATAAAGATTTATTCATGCCCACCACAGTGGGTGACATCTCTAAGACTTAGTATAACTGAGTCATTGTGTTTGGACCCTCTGTTCTTCAGAGCACCCTCCAGCTTGCAGAAGGCCTGATTGTGTGTTTCCATTTTGGAATTGGCTTAAGAATGTGTAAGGATACAAGCAGTGATTACAGTGATCTTTTGTCAATGCACCTGCGACCCCTGAAAATAGATGAATTGTGAGACCATGGTTTGTCTTCCTAAAAATTCAGAGTGTTCAAAACATTCCAGTGAAAAAAAGGAATGGCAGGCATCATTTTCTTACTGAACAGATGGGAAAACTGAGTCATGATGGCAGGGGGCGGTAGATGAATTACTCCCAATTCCACCAAGAAATGTGTCATAGCTATTATAGTGTCCAGCTCTACTCTCCCTTTCAATCCATATAGCTAAATCTTTTTTTTTTTGTAAGACAGAGTCTTGCTGGTCACCCAGGCTAGACTGAAGTAGTGCCATCTCAGCTCAATGCAACCTCCACCTCCCGGGTTCAAGCAATTCTTATGCCTCAGGCTCCCAAGTAGTCGGGATTACAGGCCTGCACCACCATGCCCGGCTAATTTTTGTATTTTTAGTAGAGACAGGATTTCGCCATGTTGGTCAGGCTGGTCTCCAACTCCTGGCCTCAAGTGATCCACTCACCTCGGCCTCCCAAAGTGCTAGGATTACAGGCATGAGCCACTGTGCCCGGCCCATATAGCTAAATCTTGATTTGTTGTTTTGATCCTCTCAAGTTTAGATTAATGCTGTTTCCCCTCATAGACTCCCTTTTTCTCATTAGTTGGGGTAATTATTCTTTCCAAACTTATGTGGCAGTTCCCCTACAATGAGTCCTCTGTTCTGCAGCTCCTACCCACTATGGCAACTCCCTCTGGCATCATCTAGAACACCCACCGCAACAAACTTGTGTCTTCTCTCTGCTCGGTTCTTCTTATCATCAATTCATACTCAGATGCAAGTATTGTGCTCACACTCCAGACCTCGTTCTTTGTTTCCACCGTAGTCATGCTCCTGTAAACACTGGCCACTCCTCCCATCAGCCAAGCTTTATCCTCTCCCTCACTGCTAACTCCTCTTTAATCATACTTCCACAGAGGACATGCACACTAATGAATTGAGGGGAAGGAAGATTCCGATTCCCCACATATCCCTTTAAGCAGCTTCTCTTCTTATGGGCCCTACTTCAGGCTCAAAACAAGCAAGGGAAAATGGCTGGGAAAGAAAATTAATTGCTAATAGACTATAAAAATGACTGATGAAAAACTGTATCTGTCAGTTGACATATGCTGTATTTGTTATACTGACTTCAAGTAGAAGCCTTTATAACAAATTTGTGAATATATCTGTAGACTATCTAGCCCTCTGTTAAGTACTGAATAATACAGCAATGGGCTATTATTAGCCTTATACACATGAGATCTATTCCTGGTAATTAAAAGTATAAGACCCTTATGTCATATACAGGTACTTTTCATGTCTATTTTAACATGACATTACTATTTCCTTATGAGCGGCAAGGCTGCATAGTGGGTAGGTGTGCAGACCAGCCAAGTTGCCTGATTTCAAATTATAATTCTGTTACTCACTGGCTGAAAAGTACTTATCCTTCCTGTGCCTTAGTTTTCTTACCTGTAAAATGGGGAAATAATAGCATCTACCTAATAGGGTTGTTCTGCAGGATTAAATGTGTTATATTTATAAAGCTCTTTTTTGTTTGTTTGCTTTTGTTTTCTGCTGTTGTTGTTTTGAGACAGTCTCGCTCTGTCACCCAGGCTGGAGTACAGTGGTGCCATCTCGGCTCACTGCAAATTTTGCCTCCTGGGTTCAAACTATTCTCCTGCCTCAGCCTCCCAAGTAGCTGGGATTATGACCAGCTAATTTTTGTATTTTTAGTAGAGATGGGGTTTCGCCATGTTGGTCAGGCTGGTCTCGAACTCCTGACCTCAGATGATCCATCCACCTGGGCTTCCCAAAGTGCTGGGATTACAGACATGAGCCACTGCGCCCAGCCTATAAAGCTTTTTGAGCAGTGCTTGCACATTACAATACCTTGCAAGAACTAGTCATTAACAGTACTACTATTAACACATTGTCTCATTTTACTCTCCCACAACCTGTTAAAGTAGGGAGGCAGCATGGCTCCATTTTTCGCTAATAAGAATTACATCTGACATGCTCCACTGGTGAGGAGGTGGTACTAAAACTCTGATTCGTAGCAGGGTTCCAGTTCTGCTGATGTGTGCAATGTGACCTATAACAATAAGCCTACTTCTTCCTTTGGGCTTCTGATTCACAATGGAAACCCTTTTAGTTGGGGTCATTCAGAGATCACGCAACAGCAAAGTGCTATTATGATAAGAACCTTCCTGTTCAAAACTGTTTGACTTCCAGAAGACAGGAACAGACCTTCAATTTAATTTCACTCCTATATGCCAGCTGAATAACAGAGGGATTTTCTTTCATCCTGGCAGAAAATGTGTGTGCTTACTTTTTCATTAATAACCCTTGGGCAAGGAAAACATCAAGCCACAAAGAAGGCTTTCTCCCCTCTACCACATTTTGTTATTGATGAATCGGATATGAATATATGGAAATAACCAGAGAATCTTCAAACACTATGAATTTATACAGGACACTTTCCTGCTGTGGAAACTTTAATTTCCCAGATATTATTAAATTCAAACCTACAATGTTTTTATCAAGAAGGCTACAAGGACAGCAATGCATAGAAAGGCAATGGACTGTCTCAAGGTCATGCACAGCAAGACAGTGAGGAAACACAGAGGCAGAGAACCATCTCTTGGTGCAAAACATTGTCCTTCAGACTGCCCAATGCATTTCTATTTCTGGCACGGATAAGTGTGACCTGGATATCTGTAAGGTCAAGTCAGAGTTGAAACAGACCATTTGCATTAATTATTTAATTCCTGCAAAGGACATATGCTCTGGCATTGCTCAATCAGCACCAAGTAGAGCGGTGTTTTCATTCCCCGTAGGAAGGAAATACTCAGTGACACGAAGTATGGCCATAGCAACTACCGACGGCGCTGTTCTCCCCTCTCAGAGGAGTCTACTCCCCAGGGGCAGAATGCACCTCCTCACAGTGAGAATGGGCTACCAGAGAAAAGCCCGAGATTCACATGACTAATCTTTGAATTGCTTTAAGTGCTTTTTCTCCATTGCTGAAGGAAAGGAATATAGAGGTACACGTGCACTTAACCAAAGTCAATACCATACAAAAACCATTAGACAGTTTCTAAAAATCATTTATCAGTGAAAATGGGATAGGGGCTGGGTGCAGTGGCTCACTCCTGTAATCCTGGCACTTTGGGAGGCCAAGATGGGTGGATCACTTGACAGCAGGAGTTTGAGACCAGGCTGGCCAACATGGTGAAAACCCCATCTCTACTAAAAACACAAAAATTAGGCAGGCGCCAGGCGCAGTGGCTCACGCCTGTAATCCCAGCACTTTGGGAGGCCGAGGCGGGTGGATCATGAGGTCAGGAGATCGAGACCATCCTGGCTAACATGATGAAACCCTGTCTCTACTAAAAAGTACAAAAAATTAGCCGGGTGTGGTGGCACGCGCCTGTAGTCCCAGCTACTCAGGAGGCTGAGGCAGGAGAATGGCGTGAACCCAGGAGGTGCAACTTGCAGTAAGCCGAGATTGCGCCACTGCACTCCAGCCTGGGTGACAGAGCGAGACTCCATCTCAAAAAAAAAAAAAAAAAAAAAAATTAGCTGGCCATGGTGGCATGCACCTGTAGTCCCAGCTACTCAGGTGGCTGAGGCATGAGAATCGCTAGAACCTGGGAGGCAGAGGTTGCAGTGAGCGGAGATTGCGTGACTGCACTCCAGCCTGGGTGACAGAGCAAAACTGAAATTAGTCTCTATACCACTTACAATGATTATTATTTTCTTCACCTCTTATTCTCTTGTTCTCGCTGAGCACAGACAGGTTTTTCTAATTAAGCATGGCAAACAGGCATGGGCTATCTGAACTAATCTCCACTCAAGCACTTTATTGCAATGGGACCGTTCACAGGTTTTTGAACCTCTCTGAATCTTAGTTTCCTCTTTTTGGTAAAGACTAGACAACACCTATTCATTCTACCTGATAAATTGGCAAGGAAATAAGGTAACAGATAAAATGTTAAGCTCAAACTGGAACTGGGCACTTAATTGCTGAGGAAAAGTGTCAACAAGAATCTCTGTTAATGGCAATGGTGTTGAGGTTATAAAAGCCGAAGTCCGACCTGCTCCATAAACTGAGCCTTCCCTGGTACCTTGTGGTCAGTGTGTCTAGTGCATGGAGGGAAACACAGTGCAGAGTTCCAACAGACTGTTTTGACACAGTAATATATGGATGCTAAATTATGTACTACAGATGAGTGTGTGTGTGTGTGTGTAAGATGAATGTATATGTAGGTATATATGCATGTGGGTATGTGTACATGTAGATGTTTGCATGTGTATGCATGTGTCTTGGGGTGCTTATGTGTGGTCTATGTGTTGTGTGTGTGTGTGTGTGTGTATATATATATATATATATATATATGCATACATTTGATTAGGTAGAGGCCTGGACAGAAGGCTACTTTCTGGCAACAAGTATCTGGGTCTAAAGAATAGCAACAAAAATGAGAAAGAAGAGAAAACCAAAGAATATTAACTTTTGTTTAAGTCTACCACTCAGTTCCCAGTACTGAGAAAATAGCCTGAATAACTGAGACACTACGACTGGTCTCTGTCTGAAAATGTGTTATCTCTTTTGAGAATCCCACTGAATTCTCGTATTTTTTTTTCCCTGAGCTCTTAATCTAATAAGTGACCTTTCTCCTATTTGTCCCTAAGATACCATGCCAGAAGTTTTTAATGTTTTGCAAATTCACACTATCTCTTGTGAATTCTTGTGAATAAAGGCCCAAGTGCTAGTTCTACAAATGTCAGTGGAATCAGAAAAAACTTGTACTAGAAACTTTTAACTAGAACTGGTTCACAATTTGACTCAGTCTTGCATGGTACATGCTGATTACTCAGTATGTGCCTGAGGCAGACTAGGATTTGCAGATAGCCTAGGTTTGTCTATGTTTCATTTAGTCTCTAATTGTAAGGGGCTACCTCGGAAGTAAAGGACAGGCTGGTAATGATCCCAGATGCACTATGCCACCTTCTTTAGCACAAGGTCTTTTCTACTCACTGTTAATTTACATCAAATCTAAACTAGCTACTCAGGAGGCTGAGGCAGGAGGATTGCTAGAGCCCAGGAGTCCAAGGCCAGCCTGGGCAGCATATTGAGACCTTCTCTTAAAAAAAGTTTAAAAATCTGAACTGACTACATTATCAAAGGGCTTCCACCCAGTCTCCTTATTGAGTAATAAAACTTATTTGTTGGTGCAATATTTACAATGGCAACAACATCCTTGGACTGACAGTAAATGGATTTCTACCTATGCAAAATCAGCTTGGCCCATCTGTCTGTAAACTACAATGACCTCAAATGACCTCCTGAGAAGACTTCTGGCCCCACCTGTGGATACGTCCCTGTGGTGGCTCTGTGCTCACAAGAAGTATTGATCCAACCCCAGCTGGGTCTGTGTCTAGTTAGTAACAACAAGCAGCAATACTCCAGGTAGTTGCTGGAAAACAGAACCTCAAACTCATTGCTGCTTAATACCTTTCAAAAGCTCAGCTAAGAACAGTGATGGGGGATTTCCAGAATGGTATGTGGTCATCGTTCCTTTGGATATTCTAAATTTCTCCCCAGCCTAACCAGACCATCTGTAGAACAACTCAGACTGGCCACCGTAGAAATGTTTTCTCTGATTAGGTGATGTAATTGGCCTCCATTGAGGAATATGACAAAAAACTGCTCTCTAAAACCCATCACTGTGTTTATGATAAAGTCAAGTTACATACCATCCTCTCTAAAGGGTCCACGAAAAAAGCTTCTCTCTGGTCTTGGTATCAAGAATAGTTCTGCTTTTCTTGGGTAACTGATCTCTTTTTACCTAAGTGTGTTGTAACTGGTAATATTTCACATTTTGCATGGTCTGACAATGAGCTCACAGTCAAATCTTAGCCTGCTTCTTCTAGTGAAATAAAACTTGCTGGCATGCATTTTGAGGACTAACCTCACCTCTGGCTATATCCACACCTTGTTTTGCCTTTGTCTCTTTTTTTAGTTTGCTAATTTTTAATTTATTCTATTTTCCTGTGTCACATACATTTTGTTAGACTACTTTTAAACTTGCTTGAAACAAGTTGAAATATAAATACATTAGAAAAATGAGAAGTAACAGTGAAGCACTGTTAGTGGACCAAACATAATACATGAAACTTCTCAGAATTCTAATTGTAGGTTTCTCATTTAACATACTACTCAATGGTCAGAAATAATATTTAGATCTATAACCAACAAGCTTAATGTTAAAGTCTACAGAAAAAAAACATACAGACACAATAAGTAATGAGGGAAATTCAGAGATCAGGTTATAAAAGTTAATATATTTTAAAATCCATTGTCAGCCTCTCAACTCTTCAACCTTTTCTGGGAGTCAGCTACAAAAAATATTAATGTTTCTACAACTTCTACTTGATAACATTTCACTACTCTTCAAAAGCACAACACTCCAAACCACCTACCGTGTTTGTGAATAAATGCAAGTCCTTGTAATATCTGATACATGATATTCCTTATAGCAGACTCAGGAAACAACTTATTTCTGTATGAGGCAGAGGAAAACAAAGTTATAAATCAAAGGCCAGATCCTTTGATAATAAATACTAAAGAATACCATTTGTCTATTCAGGGGAGCTACCTTATAAACACCAAATATATTCACTTGTTACAAAAACAAAAACATTAAACATTTGATAGTAAGCCAAAAAAAAGATTTTCCTCCAACATAGCATATAAATATGAAAAAATCTCCTCTCTCCATGATACGAACTAAAACTTTAAAAAATTTTGGTGAGGAAAATTTGAGGTCTTCCAGATGAAGCCCTTATGCAATGCAATGGCTAACATTTTCCTCCTGGCTGGGCAAAACACACAGTACACTGCTGTCATTGTCAATAAAGATGATATTTGTTCACTCAGATCACTCAGAGGAGTACTGCGAATGGCATTCATTTTGCCACAAAAAATGTGCCCAAGAGGCTCCACACAGTTCACCTTTAAAGTTCAAAATGACCGTCGCAGGTAAATTTCTTATCAGCCTCTTCTTGCCAGCATGGAATTACCTGAGTACTGCAGCAAGAGAGGAACTGAAATAAACCTAGAACTTTTCAACAGAGGTCTCAAAATCCAGGAAGCTGGGTCCACCCTTGACTTCTAGTTGCTCTGCCCATATGTCGTAGTGGGAATGGAAAACTGCAATGTCTATTAAGTCTGAGCTTCTTTGGATGAATAACTCTTCTTTTTTTTGAGATGGAGTTTCACCTTTGTTGACCAGGCTGGAGTACAATGGTGCAATCTCTGCTCACCCCAACCTCCGCCTCCCATGTTCAAGTGATTCTCCTGCCTCAGTATCCCTAGTAACTGGGATTACAGGCATGCCCCACCATGCCCGGCTAATTTTGTATTTTTAGTAGAGACGGGGTTTCCCCATGTTGGTCAGGCTGGTCGTGAACTCCCGACCTCAGGTGATCCGCCCGCCTCGGCCTCCCAAAGCGCTGGGATTACAGGCGTCAGCCACTGCGCCCAGCCTGGATGAACAACTCTTTAAAATAAGAAAATGACTGCATTGAGAACTTGAGAACAGCTTCCCTGAAGCTATCAGAGGGCCTCTAAAGTAGAAATACGGTGGGCCCCACACCTAACTGGCAGCTTTCAACATTAAAGCCCAGTAGCGTGAATGTTAAAGGACTAGAGAAAGAATCAGAATAATGCAATAAGGAAAGAACAGAGAGAGAAAAAAAACACAAAAGCAGAAAGAAAACACATCTGCTTTGCCTATTTATTTCTATAATAAGATAATGATGACCAAACTGTACCTCTCTTTAATGAGCTGGTAAAGATTTTCCTTCATGTACTCGAAGATAAAATAAAGATGATCATTTTCCCTGATAACTTCTTTTAATTTGACTACATTGGCATGGTTGAGCTTCTTTAAAGACTAAAAGGCAAGGAAGAAACACAAAACAAAACAAATATTAGAGAAAATCTGTTGTTGAAAAAGAAAAGTAACCCTATGTATACTTGGAAAGAAACATCTAATTTTAGAACCACAGAAATGTCCGAAATTGTATTTTATTGACAATTTAATAAACAGTATATCTCTGAAATTGATAGTAACTTTACATAGAAAAACTACTTCAATGAACTGACTAGAAGGTACGTATTCGACCAGTAACTGGTATTTCTGGCTGCCCCCAGCACCAGGCAATGTACCAGGGCTATTTTGGGCCCACCCCCTCCAGATGATGGAATTCAGGCTGTGGAAGAAGCCAGAGGGGAATCAATAAAAGAAGCTTAGATTTTTCTAGCACTGGAGAATGCAGCTGCATTGGGCTGAGATCACCAGCTAACAGTCTGCAGACACTCTGAATAGGAAATTGTTCAAAACGACGAAGGGTTGATGGCCTGCTTCTCTTGACTTTTGTCTGACTCATGTATGTCCATGAGGCATAGAGCACTCCTTCTTACAATGTGAGTTTGAGTTACAGAGGACCAGAAGGAGACGGAAGGACCCTGAAGTAAGACAAGAGAAATCCCTCTGCTTCCAAGAACAACAAAGGCAAAAAGTCAGGCAGTGGATGAGGAATGAGAGGGTGGCTCAGAAAATGGTGCATGGCCTTATATGTGTGAAGATTACTCATCTTCACACATATGTACCTTTCCTCTTCCTGGAACATGTGCATACATGTGAGTATAGCCATGTGCACACTGTTTTCTGTTTGTATTGTTAGTTCTGTTGATAGTGAACCAATTTTGTATTAGTGAGCAGCATCTCTGTTCTTGTACAGCAGACATAGCTAAAACTGTTGGTTTGGATAATCAGAATCTGATGGACTGTCTCCTTCATGAAAGCCTCCAAGTGTCACTTTGGCCAGTGAGATGAGTCCTTTAATTAAAATAGCCCTTTCCTCATACATGGAGAAGGGAGTCCAATATTAAGTTGTTATCTTTGAATTTCACTAAAAAGAACATCCTTTTTATAAAACAAAGAAAACATATGAAGAGGAAAGTGTTAAAACGAATATCCTCATCTCGAAGAAAACTCAGTGATAAAGTACCCAGGGTTCAAAGCTTGGGAATGTGTAATATGATCAGTTACTTCAAGCAACTGGCAAGAGAGAGGAAATATGGTCAGTAAAAGAGAACAAAATAAGACTCTCTGGAGCTTCCTCCCAGAAGAATAGTTCTTGCCAACATACTTCTCTGGCAGGGAATCCTCAGCTGTTTTGGCCAATTGTTTGGCTAGATCTTCCTAGTATGGACCAAAGGGGCTGATTACTTCATTTAGTCGGGCTGGATTCCTGGTTCTCCATGAGTAACAAATATAAACATTGCTTAACTTGTAAGTATTCACTAAACACTCAGTGATCGCAGCTATCTTTCATGCCTGTTTGCTTAAAACGCATCACAAGCAATGGCTGAGGTAGCTAGTGGATGAGCAGCCTTGGGGAAAATTCATTCAGCAGAAAATGAAGCGGTTTTAAAGCTTTTCTGGGAGGGAATTCTAGGCAAGGAGTGGGGTGCCTCCAGCTCTTAGCCTGAAGTGTGTTTGGAGCCATGAATTACTGGCCCAACTCTACGGCAGCTCACAGCTCTTGTTTCTAGGTGAGGCTCATGAACAAGAAAGTCCATAGTAGTTTAATATAAAAAGAATTAATTTTGTGTGGGGGACATCAAGTGACTGGCTTTATGAAGATGTATTTCCAGAAAGAGGCATCTTATTTTGGCTCAGGAAAGGATTCCAAAGCAGAGACAAAGGCAGGTCAGTTGTGTCAGAGTGGAGAAGCAGAAGTAGCAAATTAAGCCTGATCAACAGTCCACATGCGGACTGTTTATCCTCATGGATGAAGCTTTCAGTTGGATATTACCAATGTTGTCCACATCAGGGACTGATCAACACTTTCTAACTATTAAAACAACAATGTGCTGGGCCCCCAGGGTATCCTGGGGATTAAGATGCAGTGCTTGCTCTTAAGAGGCAAACAACCTAATTGGAAAGTCAGGACATGGATACAAAATACATCTAATAAAATAAAGAAGATCATATTAAGTGTCAAGGGAATGACAGAAACAAGGACCATCAGAGATGTGTCAAGGAGTAATCAGCAAACCCTGAGTGGTCAGTGAGAGTATCACCGAGATGTGACTTGAAGGAAGAGTGACACCTGGATGAGCTTGCTGGGAGGGAGCGGGCATGTCAGGAGGGAAGCCCACTGCAGGTAAGGCATGGAAACTGAGTGGAGGACTCTGTGTCTGGGGGACAAAGGATGAGAATCAACCTAGTTTGGTTCTGAGGGAGACTCATCTGTAAGACTTTGGCTGGAGAAGTGGGCAGGGGGCAAACCATTTGGATGCCAGGTATATACCTGCTGAGTTCTTCTGGTGAATCTGCTGCCTTAAGTAGAGTTGCAGAGGGAGATGCCTGACTCGATGGGGTTGAAAAGTAAATGGGGTGTGGGAAAGCTGCACTGAAGAAAGAAGTTTGGAAGGTAATGTAAGAAAAGGAAAGAGGTAGAAACTCAAGGGGAGAAGGGCTTGGGACTTTTTTGGGTTAGAGTGAATGGTGGGCACATTTATAGACTAAAAAGAATGAGCAGGTGGAAAAAAAAGAGCTTAATGATATGGGAAGGAGGGGGAAATTGTTGGAGCAAGAACCTACAGACATAAAAAATTAAGATGGTTAAAAAAAAACCAAAACAGCAAAGGAACACGGTAGGCAGAATATAGGCAGCCTATGGTTTCAAGATGGTGTCTAGAACAGCATAGCGCCATGTAAGACTATGCTTCTAAGAAAAATAGCACCAGGTGCCATTCCCCGCATGACATCATGGCAGCAGGGATTCCCTTCCCTGCCATGGCCGTCAGGTGCAGAATCTCCCTGAAGTCCACAGGGTCTTCATGGGCAGACATGGAAATGTACAGGCAGGTGGCAACAAGGAGAAAGGAAATGAAGAAGCAACAGTGGCATGGTAAGTACCCAGGATTTCCCTTCAGTTCCCTTTGCTGCTGGAATGAAGCAGCTGGCAGGACATGAGAAATGACAGTGACAAGAGGCCTTCAGTGACCTTCCTTTCCCTTCCCCTTCTGAGTCAGCAGGCACAAAAGGACCTCAGCAAAGAGGAAGGGATGAGGAATCTTGCAAGGTGCCTCCTTTCTACCCGCTTCTGCCTTCCCTCCCCTCTGTGTTCAGGTTAGGCTGTGGCCCAGTGCTGGTACGTCTGTGTGAGGCTCAACAAGCGCGACGGTGTGGGGGTGGGGAGGATCCCAGTTGGCAGCCGATGTGGCATCTGTGCAGGCAAGGAAAAATAGCAGGAGTTGTCTGGTGGTCATCAGCTAGAGGAGCAGTTTCTTCAACTATCTTGCTGAGGCAGTCACTTGCTTCCTAAGACGCTATGTGCCCACAGTTTTTCTAAACTGTATATATGAGTAATCTCTTTTGCATTAGAACTAATACACAATTAGCTGTATGGAAAAATAAAGGTTTAACATCCAAGCCATGGATACCTCTCAGAACTTCATGTCACAGAGAAAATGTCATTGGATTATCTTTGTTTTTTATCTCTGATGTTTGTTTTTTTATATCTGATGTTTTTGGATCATCTCGAACTTTTATTCTCTAGAACAGAGGTTGGCAAACTATGTCCCATGGGTGAAATCCAGCCCACCACGTGTTTTTGTATGGTCCACAAGCTAAGAATATTTTTGGTTTTGGTTTTTTTAAGACTGAGTCTTGCTCTGTCACCCAGGCTGGAGTGCAGTGGCATAATCTCGGCTCACTGCAACCTCCACTTCCCGGGTTCCAGCGATTCTCCTGCTTCAGCTTCCTGAGTAGCTGGGATTACAGGCGCCCACCACAACACCTGGCTACTTTTTGTAGTTTTAGTAGAGAAGGGCTTTCACCATGTTGGCCAGGCTGGTCTCGAACTCCTGACCTCAAGTGATCCACTGGCCTCAGCCTCCCAAAGTGCTGGGATTACAGGTGTGAGCCACCACACCCGGCCCAAAAAAGATAAAAAAGAATACTTTTATTATTATTTATTTATTTATTTATTTATTTTTATTATTATACTTTAGGTTTTAGGTTACATGTGCACAATGTGCAGGTTTGTTACATATGTATCCATGTGCCGTGTTGGTTTGCTGCACCCATTAACTCGTCATTTAGCATTAGGCATATCTCCTAATGCTGTCCCTCCCCCCTCCCCCCAACCCACAACAGTCCCCGGAGTGTGATGTTCCCCTTCCTGTGTCCATGAGTTCTCACTGTTCAATTCCCACCTATGAGTGAGAACATGCGGTGTTTGGTTTTTTGTCCTTGCGATAGTTTACTGAGAATGATGGTTTCCAGTTTCATCCATGTCCCTACAAAGGACATGAACTCATCATTTTTTATGGCTGCATAGTATTCCATGGTGTATATGTGCCACATTTTTTTAATCCAGTCTATCGTTGTTGGACATTTGGGTTGGTTCCAAGTCTTTGCTATTGTGAATAGTGCCACAATAAACATACATGTGCATATGTCTTTATAGCAGCATGATTTATAATCCTTTGGGTATATACCCAGTAATGGGATGGCTGGGTCAAATGGTATTTCTAGTTCTAGATCCCTGAGGAATCGCCACACTGACTTCCACAATGGTTGAACTAGTTTACAGTCCCACCAACAGTGCAAAAGTGTTCCTATTTCTCCACATCCTCTCCAGCACCTGTTTTATAAATGAACGGTTGCAATCAGTTTGATGATAGGGAACACTAACTTTGAACTCCAATTAAGTTAAATATTATGTCCCCTCAAAAAGAATATCATTCTTCTCACTGGAAGACCTCTAATACAGAAAATTATACTAAATTATTATTACATTTTATATTTTATAAATAAAAATTTTATGGAAATTTGTTTTTGCTCTTGTTATACATGTATCTATATAACATCTTCGATGTGACCTTTTAGTCCTAGAAGCATAAAAGACTGACTATCTGGCCCTTTACAGAAAACGTTTGCCGATCCCTGCTTTAGACTTGTAACCCCACTTCCATGTACAGGACTCCTTCGGAGAAAAAGAAAGGGTGTTTTTCAATATTCTATTAGGTGTTTCAAACAGGGCTGGGTGAGAGGACTAAAATTAGATGAAGCACCACTCCACTGCACAAGGAAGAGAATTATGCATGTAAAACTCAATGTGGTCAATCTACTCTGACAGAGAGAAAAACTGGAACAAAATCAATAGAAGAAGGGCCAGGGGGAAAGGAGGAGAATAATGATTCCAGTCAGAAGGCTGAATAAAAGTAAAGATCGGTGCTCCACACTGCTTGACGTGGCACAAAAGAAGGACCTCAGCAAGGAGGAAGGGATGAGGAATCATGTAAGGTGCCTCCTTTCTACACGCTTCTGCCTTCCCTCCCCTCTGTGTTCAGGGTTAGGCTGTGGCCCAGGGCTGGTAAGTCTGTGTGAGGCTCAACAAGCGCAAGGGTGTGGGGGTCAATGAATTTCCTCACAGAAAGTGGAGTGCAAATTATTAGGGCAAGAAACTGAAGTAAGTACTGCTATTATGTCTAAGAAAAACACTCAACAAGTAGATTTTCCTTTATGTTAATAATTAAGAAAATAATTAGGCAATAATAATTCACTAAATCAACACATTCAACTTCTTTATATTGAAATATATTGATATAAGCGATCCATTAAAGATGAAAGCTTTCTAATAACAGTATATACAATTATACCATAATCTTCTGCTTCAGCTATAATGTTCTCATTTGCCTCCCTTTCCAGCATTAGTGAAAAAATTCAAATGAAATGACTATATCAACTATAAATCTAAGCATGTACAAAGCTATTTTAATCATCCATAAATTATTCCTTGGTATATTAATATATACCTTAACCTCCCGAAGGTTCATGCATTCCTCCCAGGAATAAAATTTTCTTTTCATTCTAGAAGAGAAGAAAGAAACAAACAGCACACTTATTCTCAGTAATAGGTTAAACTTTGCTTTTAGAAGAATGCTTTCATTCTGAACCTAATTAACAGTACTTAAAGTGGGTTTAAATTTCTACCCAGTATTATACTATCCGAAACCAGCACTTATTTTCAAATGGCAGTGCAATAATCAATCCGAAGTCACAAATTTTGCCAGTAGCAGTGGTGTGGTGCAGTCCAAAGAGGCCTGGACTGCTGTTTTGCTCTACACCAACTAACTAACCTTGCTCTGGAAGGAAATCGCTCAGGCTTATTCTGTGTAGACCAGAGCTGTTCAGTAGAACTTTCTCTATTGGTGAAACTGTTCTATGCTGTCCAGGATGGTAGCCACTAGACACGTGGCTACCGAGCACTTTGGCATGTGGCTAGCGTAATGTGGGAACTCAATTTTAATTTTAATTAAATTTAAATATAAATGCCACATACGGTTACTTGCTATCATACTAGACAGCAGAGTTCTAGACCCTCTAGTGCAGGAGTCAGCAAACTGACCCATGGGCCAAAACCTCCCCACCATCTGTTTCTGTACAGCCCACGAGCTAAGAACGGCATTTACCTTTTTAAATTGGGGGACAAATCAAAAGAAGAATAATATTTCACGATGTGAAAATTTTGTGCAATTCAAATTCCAGTTTCTATAAGTGAAATTTTATTGGAACACAACCATACTCATTCATTTATATACCGCCTGTGGCTGCTTTCAAACTACAACAGCAGAACTGAGTAGTTGCAAGAGACCATATGGCCTGTGAAGCTTAAAATATTTACAGCCTGGCCCTTCACAGAGAAAGTTTGCCAACCCCTGGTCTAGAGCCTCAATGGAGAAAAGAAAACTGCATGAGTTAATCAGAAATCCAAGTTTCAAGGTTATATTTTTCAGTGCATTTCAATCACATTGTCTCATTTGTCTTACAGCAGCCCTGTGAAACAGATAGAACAGCCGAGGAAACAGAAACAGAGAAGGTACACGACTTTCCCGAGGTCTCACTGCTGGCCAATAACAAACTTCCCATCTCTCCAGCTCACTCTGTCCTTGTCACACTGTCTCCCGGTAGAGTGATCAAATCCTTTACTCATGCCCCAAATATTATTTAGCCCCTGCTATGTGGTACAGTAGGTGCCTTGTCAGGCACTGGAGAGACAATGATGAGAAAGATATCCCTCATGAAACTGACGTCATGGCAGGAAGGTAGACAATAATTTTCTGTACCAAGTACTGTGAAGAAAGGAAAAGGGCCTATAAAAGTGAACCTGCCAGGAGCAGTGGCTCAGCCAAATGATGCAGCAATTTGTAGGTCACATTAAACATTTGGGGCTTCATCCTAAAACTGACAGGAAGACATTGGAAGCTGTCTTGGTTTGGATTCCTCCAAAAGCAGGGCCTGGGCAAGAACTTGGGGGCAGGTAGTTTATTTGGGAGGTGATTCCAGGAAGCCAGGGCAAGGAGTAGGAGACTGAGAAAAGAGAGGTAGGGAACCCAATAATGGGTATATGAGTAAGCCAATAACAGGGTTGGCAACTGGCTCAGGCCTGCTGGGGACCTTTTAAGGAGCTGGACAGAATGCACCTTGGTTGAAAGTCTCCCACATGCACTTGGGATGGGGTGCTGGCATGGGCATAGAGCTGTGCACTACAGCTGCACTGACATCAGGTGGGAGCAAGGGATGTGTTCATGGGACACAAAGAACATTTGGTCAAGTAGTTTCAGATGACTGAAGTTGTATGTTTAAAATAATCCCTTTGGTCTGATATGAATAGGGGGAAAAAAAGCCAGGAGCCCTAGTAGCGGAGGACCTCATGGTGGAGGTGGCAAATGGTAATGGGTTGAATGGAGGTTAGCAGTGGGAATATACAGAAGTAGGAGGATGACATAAATATTACGTAGAATTCACAGTACTAGATGACTAAAGGTGAGGCATAATGGGGAGGGAAGGCAGGAGGACTCCCAGGTTTTGAGGGTATAGTATTAATTATTGAAATAGGAAACACTGAAGAAGAAACAAATTTGGGGTGAGAGAATACGCTAAATACGAGTGTAGTTTTGGGCATGGTGAGTGTGAAATGTCTGCAGGGCATTCAAATATAGATGCTGACAAGGCAACTGGATAGAGATGGTTGTGGCAGTCTCCACTGTGGTTCCCAGAGACTCCCACCTCCTGCTACCCAGGGCCTTTTAGAACCCCCTCTCCTTCAACAACTTGCTTCTAACCAACAGAATATAGCAATTTGACAAGGATGTCACTTCTGTGATTAATTTACAAAAGCAAGATACGACTTCCATCTCAGTACAAGTCTCTCATTGCCTTCTTGACTCCCAAGTCTTGATGAAGCAAATTGCCATGTTGTAAGCTGCTTTTTAGAGGCCCCCCCACATGGCAAGGAACTGAGGGCAGCCTCCCACCAACAGCCAGCAGGGAACTGAGGCCCTCAGGCCAACAACCCATAGATCAACCCACAATCACAAAATGAGCTCAGAAGTGGATTCTTCCCCAGTCCAATCTTTGGATGAGACCCCAGCCTTGGCCAACACCTTGACTACAGCCTCATAAGAGATACTGAGGCAAAGAACTTAGCTGTGTCCAGACTTACTGACCCAGAGAAATTGTGAGATAATAAATGTGTGTTGTTTTAAACAACTAACTCTTGGAGTAAATTGTTACACAACAACACATAACTAATACAATGTGTCTGGACTCAGGTTGTGAAGGGCAAAGGGGGCAGAGGGAACAAGACAGCAGTCACCAGACCACTATATGCATGTAGATGGCCCAAATGAAGTCACCTAATTTCTTAGAGTTTCAGTTTCCTCTCGTGTAAAATGATGTTTATTAACCTGCTTGTTACTACCTCACAATATGAGAAAACACTTTGATAACAAGTACTTTTACTAGGTGCAAAGTAGTAAATCTAAAGTGGAAATGTTTTCAAGACCTCTAACATGAGTGTTACAGAGTCAATAATCATCTAACCCACAGCAATCATTATCTAAGGTTCTTCTCCAGGCATCCTACCCACTCCCCTTTAGAACTGTTTCAAAGACGGGTAATGGTGAGGGTAGAGTTAAAATTATCATGGGAGTGAAGGATCAAACTTACTTTTTAATAGCGATCAGCTCCCCAGACTCAATGCTTCTTCCCAGCAGGACGGAACCGTAGGTTCCATCCCCGAGCTGCCTGATTGTTGTGTATCTATTCATGGTGTGCCTGCTCAGGCCGGACACTCATCTCACGGCCAAAGTGGTTCAGTTCTGCAGTGGTAGCAGTCCTCCCCAGAGTGTAACCAGATTTTTCGATGGCAGCACCAGCACAAGGTATTCAATAGGACGTGACTATCTCCCAAATACATATTTTCAAAAATCAGTCTTCTGCCTGCAGAGAAAAATGAGAGATAAGGATAAATGTTAATATACCTTTTGAGTATATGTATTTTTGTAAGTCTAAATCTGTGTTTTATTGGAACACAGTCATACCCACATACTTGCATACCATTCATGACTACAACGGCAGAGCTAAATAGTGTGTGACGCTGTATAGCCTGCAAAGCCCAAAGTACAGCAGGTTTTGGAATAATGTTGTTTCGTTATAATGTTGATGAGGGAAAAAAACTTGATTCTCGGCTGGGGCTGCTGTCCATGTGGAGTCTGCACATTCTCCCTGTGTCTGTGTGGGTTTTCTCCAGGTGCTCCAGTTTCCTTCCACATCCCAAAGAGGTGCACACTAGGTGAATTGGCATGTCTATACTGTCCCAGGCTTGAGTGAGTGTAGAGGAGGTGTGTGAATGTGCCCTGCAATTGGCGTCTAGGGTTGGTTCCCACTCTGGGCCCTAAGCTGCTGGGATAGGCTCTGACCACCCACGACTGTAAACTGGAATAAGTAGGTAAATAATTACCTTACCTTTTTTTTTTAATCTTTCTTAAATGTATTTATAGCTCACATTTATTCCAATGTTTAATGTTCAAAGTGTTTTAGTCTTTATTTAGAAGTTTGGTGATGTTTTTATGACCAGAAATATGCTGTAGGAACTTAACTCTTATTTACATCAATTAGCCTATGGCAAAATTGGTTTTGTTATATGTTGTTTGGCATAAAGTCGCAGTTTCCAAAGAACCTACTGATAAGTTAAATGAGGACTTAGTGTATTGGCTATGTTGCCCTTTACACAGTTCACTAACCCTTGGTCTAAATAATGCTCTTTTCTAATTTCTTATACAACTAGAGATATTATGCTTGGAAAGTAAATTTGTCACTGACTCAGAAATGAATCAGCTCCAATTCAATGCTTTTCTGCTGACTAACTATTCTGGGCAAACACTGAGGGATAACTGTGGTCCATGAAAATTGCCGAGCTATGAAAATTTCTGCTAAATATACTGTGTTCTAGACACTTGAGCTACAATTAACAATGTAAACGTACAAAAGCTAAGAAATGCTAAAGTTCTCCTGACAGAGAACTTAAGTGTGCTCCATGAACTACATGTGGCTAAGCATCAGTGGTATTATTATCACTACTAGACATTCAGAAGCTAAACAAAGAACTAGGAATTCAAGGCCTATGTGCAGGGTATGGTCCTTTTAAAGTTATTCAGTTTGTGTCTTAAAAATAATGTCATTGATTTTTCATTTATATAATTCAGTCTGCCTATAATAAAGAAACTGTAGTAATAATGTAAAGTGACTAGTACTCCTACAAAGTGTCCAGATCACAAAAGACAAGGACAGACTAAGGAACTGTCACAGATTGGAGGCAATTAAGCAGACACGCCAACTAAATGCAATGTGGGATCCTTGACAGGACCCTGGAATAGAAAAGGACACTAGTGAAAAAGTTGGTAAAATCTAAGTAAGATCTGTTGTTAGTAGTATTGTGCCAATGCTAATTTCCTGGTTTTGATCATTGTTCTATGGTTATGTAAGATATTAATATTAGGGAAAGTGGGGTGAAGGGTTTCTAGGAACTCTGTACTATTTTTGCAAGTTTCTGTAAGTCTAAAATTAGTTCAAGATTAAAAATTTAAAAATAGGCCAGGCGCAGTGGCTCATGACTGTAATCCCAGCACTTTGGGAGGCTGAGGCAAGTGGATCACCTAAAGTCAGGAATTTGAGACCAGCCTGGCCAACATGGTGAAACCCCATCTCTACTAAAAACACAAAAATTAGCTGGGTGTGGTGGCATGTGCCTGTAGTCCCAACTACTCGGGAGGCTGGGGCAGGAGAATCGCTTGAACCCAGGAGGCACAGGCTGCAGTGAGCCGAGATCATGCCACTGCACGCCAGCCTGGGTAATAGAGTGAGACTCCATCTCAAAAAAAAAAAAAAAAAAAAAAAAAAAATTAAAAAATTAAATAAATAAATCCAGACTATGTTCTCCTGAAAGCCGTGTGTTAGCTTGAAAAATCTTAAGACATATAAAACTCCTGCCTGATTTCACCACGCTTTATCACAGAATCAAACAAGCTTTTAGATCAAGCCCTGCTCTACCCACCCTCAGCTCATTCTCTTTCCCTTAGAACCACTGTAAGGCCTCTGGTTGGAGGGGCATTTTCCTTCTTGAAACTCTTCAAGATCAGAATCCCTACAACCTCTTTCAGTAGCTCTTTAGGGTGATGTATTCCATTGATGACTAATAAATATTTATAAAGCACCTTCTGTGTGACAGATCCTATCTTTAAGCTCTAGGGATATAGAGACCAATAAAATATGGTCCCTTCTTTTAAAGAGCTTAGAGTCTCCTGGCAAGGGATGGGGGTGTGGATGGGAGGGGGGAAGCAGATATGTACCACTCATGAATACAAACTAAGATATTTCAAGTATGCTTAGGGCACAGGATGTGGAGGGGAATTAAGGAGAAAGCCCTCTTGGTTTCCAGCTGGGTTAATTCCATCTGGGCTTAGGGAGGGCAGGAAAAATCTTCATAAAAGATTGTCTTAAAAAAGAGAAAAGTAGGTGTTTTGTAGGGCAAATGGGGTTCTAGCATTCCAAGAAGCAGAAACTAAGAGACAGGGCTTGAAATTAGGGGGTGGGAAACGGGGAGCTTATGGAAAGAGCTGGCAGAGTTTTGTTTATGGAGGAACCCAGATGCCATTTTTTAAAATACAGGTTTTGACTGGATTCTATACTGGAGAAGAAAATGCAATAAAGCAGGGGTCCCCAAACCCAGGGCTGTGAACCAGTCTGTGGCCTGTTAGGAGCTGGGCCACAAAGCAGGGGGACAGCAGTGGGCAAGTGAGCATTACTGCCTGAGCTCCACCTCCTGTCAGATCAGCAGCCGTGGCATTAGATTCTCACAGAAGCACGAACCCTACTGTGAACTGCCCATGGGAGGGATCTAGGTTGCCTGCTCCTTAGGAGACTAATGCCTGATGATCTGAGGTGGAGCAGTTTCATCCTGAAACCATGGACAGTAGATTAGATAAAAATATTTATCTGTGTTAAAGTTATTATAGTTGTAGTTACTGTCCTGTGATTCAGTAAGAACATAGTTTCATTCTTGGGAAATACACTCTGAAGGGTTTACAGGTAAAGGACCATGATGTATGCAATTTATTCTCAAGTGGGTAGAACAAAAATTTTGTGTGCACTGCGGGGAGAACAAATGGGGTAACATGTTAACAACAGGTAAATCTGGGTAAAGGGTATGCTGTGGACGGAATGATATCCCTCCTCCAAATTCACATGTTAAAGCCCTAACCTCCAATGTATTTGGAGGTTGTATTTGGAGACAGACCTATGGAAAGGTAATTAGGCTACAGAGGTCATAAGGGTAGGGGTCTGATACAATAGGGCTAGTGTCTTGTACCTCTCGCCCACACCCCCTAGCACATGAGGACACAGGAAAAAGGCAGCCATCTAAAAGCCAGGAAGACAGCCCTCACCAGAAACCAAACCATTTGATCTTGGACTCTCCAGCCTCCAGAACTGTGAAAAAAATAAATTTCTGTTAAGACACCCAGTCTATGTTATTATGTTATGTATGGTAGCCCAGGCAGACTAAGATAGGATCTATGGGTATTCTTTTGGTATTCTTGCAATTTATGTAAATTTAAAATTATTATAGATTAAAAAATTATCTCTAAAATGGTAGAAGAGGGAAATTTTTTAAAGATACAGGCATCTTAAATGTTTTATCTTAGATCAAAACATACAAATGCAGACTTATTTAATACAACTTGTTGAGAAGACAGAACACTATCATATACCACGGTTCCTCTACTTCATGATTACTGTATTATGGAATAGATTGGATTCAGGCTGTGCCTTAACCCAAAAAGTACATTTGGACCACAGCACAAGCAATTTTGGCTCTGCGTTTGTTTTCCCCTTTTTCTTCTTAATATTTATCTTCAACTATTTTTTTCATATAGCATACACAGTCCTCAACTTACGGTGGTTTGACTTACGATATTTTGACTTTACAATGGCGCCAAAGCTACATGCATTTAATAGAAATCATATGTCGAGCACCCATACAACTATTCTGTTTTTCACTTTCAGTGCAGTATTCATTATACACATGAGATATTCAACACTTTATTATAAAATGGGCTTTGTGTTAGATAATTTGCCCAACTATAGGCCAATGTAAGTGTTCTGAACATGTTTAAGATAGGCTAGGCTTACAATGATGCTTAGTAGGTTAGGTGTATTAAATGTATTTTTGACAATGATTTTTTAACTTACTGGGTTTACAGGGACGTAACCCCACTCTAAGTTGAGACACATCTGTGTATGAATCCTCCATCATTCATTATTTCACTTTCCAACAAATTAAGACTCCCAAACCATTGTTGTATGTCATCTACCTAAAAAAAAAAAATCACTGGAAGCTTGATTTGTCAAAAAAAATCAGCCAACTAATAAACAATGTCTTTTTTTAATTTTTATTTTTTAAAGAAGGCTCTGCCCTATAGACAATGGGAAGTCAACTAAAGTTTTGTAACTAGGGACTAACATGATCAGATCTGCATTTTGTAATCCAGTTAGAATATTTTTCTTCATGTCCAACCAAAACTTGCATATTCTAATTTAAGCAAATTTCTTCTGCCTAGTTTTCTGTGGATATAAAGAAGCTATGTCATAAAAATGTCTATGCACATGAAATGAGTAATCAAGCGTGTGTCTCTCAGCTTTCTCCTGCCTTAATTACATGACCTTTTCTCAGAGGAAGCATTTTCCACTCCTTTAATTACCTTTGGCATTCATCTCTGTATCTTCACACATTTCTCCATCTCCTTGATGAACTATGGTGACCAAAACTTAATAGTAACCTATATTACAGTAGCATGTGGGCTTCCCTCATGCTTTTTGCAATGGCATTATACTACTGATTTATATCAGTTATTAATAATAAAGCCTTTTTTGGATAATTAATGTCCCTTCCTCATCCACTTAAATTGTACAATTGGAACAATGGTTCCTAGATTATCACTGAGAAAGCTATCTGTGAAAGAATTAAGAGCTTCATTGAAATCCAGATAGAGTGGGTCATTCATTCAATGCACAGTCACCCCAATAATTCCTCCTTGTTATAGTCTGTCATATTATCAAGGAACAAAATCTAATTACTCTGGCAAGATATGACTGTCACCATACCATGGCAGTTACTTTCTAATGTCTAATGCTACTTCAGGTAATTACCTAACAATTATACAATGGATCAGACTAGTGTCTCTTCAAGCATTGATGGCACGTGGTATAATTTTATTTAAACTTTAATAAGATGCTAAGCATTATGTAAGGCTCTTGGGCACATTATGGATAAGGCTAGGGTCTCTCCTTTAAATCACTCACAACTGACAGATACACAAAAAAATGTAGAAACTACTACGAGAATGCGGTAGACAGCAACCAACTCTTGGGAGGAGGAGAGAGATCTGACAGTCCTTCAGAGAAGAGGTAGTATTGAGATATTAAAAAATGAAAAAGGTTTTCTTACACAGAAAAGGAGAGAAAGAAATTATAAGTGGAGGAAACTGTAAAAATGTTGGCGAATACAAGAGCTTGGTGTGTTCACAAGAGGGCAGGCACAGCCTAGTGTTTCTCACCCTGGTTGAATACAGAATTACCTAGAGAACCTTTAACATTTACCCATGCCTAGCCCCAGCCCCAAGAAGCAGGTCGGGATGGGGGCTGAGCTTTGAGAGTTCTGAAAGTTTTCCAGGTCTAATGTGCAACCAGGGCTGGGTACAAGGCTAGGGCGTAAAACCAATTCAACGGAGGATGATGGGGCAAATTGCAGGAAATAGCTAGAAAGTTAGGGTGGGCCCAATTATGAACGAGTATGTGTGTCATGCAGGAGTTTTTTGTTTTTGCTTTTGTTTTGTTATTTTTTTGAGACAGGGTCTCACTCTGTCACCCAGGCTGGAGTGCAGTGGTGAAAATCACAGCTCACTGCAGCCTCAACCTCCTAGGCCCAAGTAATCCTCCCACCTCAGCCTCCCAAGTAGCTGGGAGTACTTGGTGTACATTACCAGGCATTTTTTTTTTTTAAGAGATGAGGTCTTTATTTTTTTTTTGCCCAGGTTGGTCTTGAACTTTTGGGCTCAAGCAATCCTCCCACTTTGGCTTCCCAAAGTGGTAGGATTACAGGCATGAGTGCACCTGGCCTCACGCAGTAGTCTGATTTTTATCCTACAGAAGGGAGTTCCTCAGAGTTTTTAAAGCAGAGAAACAGCATGAATAAAATCCCTCTGGAGACTACACAGATGTTAGAATATAGAGATCAGAGGCAGAGACTAATTAGGAGGTTACTCCAATAGCCCAGGTGAAATATGATGAAGGCCCAAACAAAAGCACTGGACTGGGTCTTAGATACAACAGGAGACTATGGGTTTGAGATACGGAATGTGTGTTTTTGTGTTATTTGGACAATGTACAGACATGTGGGTTCTGTTTTCTCAGGGGCTGAATTTGAGGTATTTACCAAACCTCTCACTGGAGATGCTCAATAAGCAAATAGATCTAAGGTTGTTTTATTTTTCCCCAAAGATAGAGTATTATTGGAGTTCTTATTGGGAACACAGCATTCAGACAAGGCTGATACACTATGTAACTCCAGGGTACTCCATCACATAGAACACAACGTGGAAGGTGCCCACTGGAGTTGTTCAATAAGGCAGCCTGTGTTCAGAACAAGGAATGCAATAGTCCCACCACATCCTTGGTTTACTGCTCCAGAGGCCAAACTTCAAGAGAAATATTAAAGAATATAGTGAGGCATCTAAATGAAAGTACAAGAAGGGTAGATGAAACACCGGATGCTGGAAGCAAAGGAGACTTGGAAAGCCATGATAATTGTTCCAAGTGTACAAAGGGACATCAGAGAGAAGGGTTAGTTACACTAGGTATGGCTCCAGAGAACAGAACCATGACCACTCTTTGAGCTTTCTATTATTCACATTAGTGAATTATTTCCCATACTGAAAAAAAGTGAATGGTATTAGCCAAACTAGCATTAGACAAGAAGCACCAGTCAGCTCATAGTCCAATCTGAGCATATCCTAGCAGGATGTGGTTAAATACATTTCAGAATGGTATTGTTCAGCTATTCATCCTTTTCGTGGTGGCCCAAATATGATGACTCATGTCATAATCTGAAAGTAAAGAACAAAAACTTACTGTTGCTCTGGGAAAATAGGGCGACGGACAATGCACTAGAAAAAAGAAGGGAGCCATGGTAGGCGCCTTCGCTGCTCTACTCCATAGCAATGCTCCTCTTCTTGCTTAGTTTACAGAACCCTGATTTTACTCAGGATTCGACATACTCAGGCACAGCAGCCACCCCAGGGCATGAACTATGATAGATCTAAGCCAAGCAAAGGAATTCTACTTCCTTATTAAAATCTGTTTAGGAGTGGTGCCATGGCTTGGACTTATGAGAATGAAAGGGAAGTGAGCTGGTGAGGAAGGAGAAGAGCTTCTGAGAAGGAATCTACTCCCTAATAAAGACAGTTGACAAAGAAGCTGCACTGAACATGGCTGTGTAAAGCTGTGATATTTAGAGCTGAGGCAGAGACAACTACGAGACATCAGCTCTAAAGATGAGAATCCCAGCTGCAGAGGATGTATTCATAGAAAGAGGTTGAGTCCTTGATGACATCAGTGAGCTGCTGCTTGAACCCTGAAAATATATGCCTTTGGGTTTATTGTTCTACAACCTAATTGAAGGTCTCTGTTGAAGAAGTCACTGTTAATCTATCCAGTACAGCTGAAGGCATTCCTGATACAGTGGGCTATACTTACTAAGGTGACAAAATACAAAATTCTCTACAGGAGGTGACAGATAGACCTTTATGGTTAGCATCGTTTTGAAGACTGAAAGAGGTGTACAGCTGGAGACAAATTAGAAGTAACTATTAGCCTAATGTTCATTTGCTTTCCATTATCTGCTTCCATTTTGAAAGAAAATAAGATGCAAATAAGATACAAACCTATTGCGGTAAAAGAATGTCCAAAAATGGCCCTCAGTATCACTCCAGGTTGCTTGGACAACTAGCTAGCTGAAGCTGTGTGACCTTGTGCAATCCAGTCATGTGCCTGTAACATGGCAGGTGGGAAACATGAAAAGATTCCACTTTGCATGACAAGTGGGGCCCAACATGGGGACCACTCTGCATGCCATCCATAGTGACATTTACTACAGATAGCCACAGAGCTTCATTCAAAGGCAACCAAGGCAAACACAGAACTCTCAAGCTGAGTTCTGTTTTCTTTTTGTGAGACAGGGTCTTGCTCTGTCTCCCAGCTGGAGTGCAGTTGTGTGATCATGGCTCACTGCAGCCTCACGGGCTCAGACAATCCTCCCACCTCAGCCTCCTGATTGGCTGGGACTATAGGCACGCAACACCAGGCCTGGTTAATTTTTGTATTTTTTGTAGAGACGGGGGTCTTGCTATGTTGCCCAGGTCGGTCTTGAACTCCTGAGTTCAAGCACTCTCCCTGCCTCAGCCTCCCACAGTGTTGGGGTTACAGGTGGGAGCCACTGTGCCCAGCCTCAATTGGAGTTCTAACAGGAAAAAAGGTTTCAGCACTCTAATGACTATTTTTAGTGTATTAATGTTAATACATCATTCTTTGATACTTAATGGGAGACATCTACATCTACAGAGTCAGTGCTTCAAAGAAAGAAGCAGGCAAGTATCAAAAATTTGATACTTGACAAGACATCACAATTCCAGCCTGAAATCTGAGTATATGACATTAGCATACAAAGATTTCACACTGTGTAGACCAGAGACCACACACTGGCAGCATAATATTTTACCCATAAGTCACTCCATTGAGACCTCAGTCCACAAGTAGAAGACCATTTCTACTGTTGGGTTCTTTACAATTTGTTAAAAAAAAGCCAACTATTGTCTTTTCTATGGTTGTGGGGTTTACTCGCATTTGTGTGTGTGTGTGTGTGTATACACACATATTTCACATACATATAAATATAATATTCATGTTATAAATATATATAAGTATATATGTAAATATGTGACATAATTTATTTTATAAAATTATATAGGCCGGGCGTGGTCGCTCACGCCTGTAATCCTAGCACTTTGGGAGGCCCAGGTGAGCATATTGCTTAAGTCCAGGAGTTCAAGACCAGCTTGGGCAACATGGCAAAACCCCATCTCTACAAGATACAAAAATTAGTTGGGCGTGGTGATGCATTCCTGTAGTTAGTCCTAGCTACTTATGGGGCTGAGGTGGGAGGATTGCTGGAGCCTGGGAGGTGGAGGTTGCAGTGAGCCTAGGTCACACCACTGCACTCCAGCCTGGGCAACACAGTGAGACCCTGTCTCAAAAAAATTTTTTTTAAATTTAAAAAAGCATATAAATATGCATTTTTGATATACAGCAATATCTGAAATATGCTTAAGACACTAAAGTGTCAACAAAGCATCACTCAAGTGAAAAATTAAGTATAAGGCCCTACGTTCAGTACTGAGATATAAGATCCGCAGAGCTGTGGGTGGCCGATCTGGCCTCTGGGGACTTCTCATGCAGTTGGAGAGGTGGGAAATACACAAATGACCAGGAGACATGGACACTGGATTAAGTTCCTACATGGAGTGGAGATGAGAGTGCTACCGGTGCACAAGGAAGGAGTCACTTTGTGGATCACTGGCTAGGAATCTCAAGGAAGGCTCTGGGCCACCAATTTCTAAACTACAGCTAATTTTTCCTGTTAAGGACATGTCACTTATCCATATTCTGATCCAGGTATAAATAACAAAAAAAATTTTTTAAACTATACGAAGTTTTCCTTGTCAGTTATATTAATTTCCCACAGCTGCTCCAACAAATTTTCACAAAGTTGGTGGCTGAAAATAGCAGAAATTTATTCCTTCAGGTTTCTGGAGGTCAGAAGTCCAAAACCAATATTCCTGAGTTGAACTAAAGGTGCTGGCACTTCCTCCAGAGGCTCTGGAGGGAACCCATGCTTTGTCTCTTCCAGCTTCTGGTGGTTGCAAGCACTCCTTGGCTTGTGACCACATCACTCCAATCTCTGCCTCTAGGATCAGATTTTCTTGTCTTCTGTTTTTAAATCTTCCTCTGTCTCTCACTTATAAGGACTTGTGTTTTCATTTAAGGCCTACCAAGAGACTGCAGGATAATCTCTCCATTTCCGATTCTTTGATTCAATCACATCTGCAAAGTCCATTGTGTCATATAAAGTAACACTCACAGGTTCCAAGGATTAGAACCTGGTATCTTTGCAGGCTGTTATTTAGCCTATCACTCCCCAGCAAAACATCCCAAAGACTTATACAATCATCTAAATTACACAGCAGCGGTGTTCATTCATTCAAACTTGGGTGTTTTAGAAATGAAATCAGAAATCTGTGCTTACTTACCCAGTGAACAAGGACATTCTGTTTTAAAATACAGAATGTACTCAACTCTTTTATTTTACTTTAAGTTCCGGGATTCACATGCAGAATGTGCAGGTTTCTTACATAGGTATACGTATGCCATGGAGGTTTGCTGCACCTATTGACCCGTCCTCTAAGTTCCCTCCCCTCGCCCCACCTACCCCACAACAGGCCCTGGTGTGTGTTGTTCCCCTCCCTGTGTCCATGTGTTCTCATTGTTCAACTCCTGCTTATGAGTGAGAACATGCAGTGTTTGGTTTTCTGTTCCTGTGTTAGTTTGCTGAGGATGATGGCTTCTAGCTTCATCCATGTCCCTGCAAAGGACATGATCTCATACTTTTTTATAGCAGCGAAATATTCCATGGTGTATATGTACATTTTCTTTATCCAAGCATACTTTTCTTTAACTTTGCACAGTGAATAAGACTTGACAATTCTAGCCTGAAATCTCTGAGTATACGACATTAGCATATGGAGATTCCATGCTGTGTGGACCAGAGATGGCACACTGACACTCTGGGGGCTGAATCCCAGATTTAAAAATAGGGAATTTCGGCTGGGCACAGTGGCTCACACCTGTAATCCCAACACTTTGGGGGGCCAAGGGTGGAAGATCACGAGGTCAGGAGTTCGAGATCAGCCTGGCCAACATGGTGAAACCCTGTCTCTACTAAAAATACAAAAATTAGCCGGGCATGGTGGTGTATGCCTGTAATCCCAGTTACTCGGAAGGCTGAGGCAGGAAAATTGCTTGAACCCGGGAGGCAAAGGTTGCAGTGAGCAGAGATCGCACCACTGTCCTCCAGCCTGGGACAGAGTGAGATTCTGTCTCAAAAAAAAAAAAAAAAAAAAAAAAAGAGAATTTCCTATATAAATCCCTATTTGGAGCTTCTCTGGAAACACTGAAGGGCTAACCACCTGGGGTCCTTAGCCCTTCACGGTAATAATAAGTGGAAGAAATGTCCCTACCTCTTCAGGCTGGGTGTGTGCTCTGCAGCTCACCACAGTCCCCATTTTTCCCTGTTGCCACTTGCCATTTTTTTTTTTTTAGCTGTCCTTTTTTTGTGTGCCTTCATAGCCACTTGTTTTACTGGATGAAAAATATTTCTCTGTTCCTATGCCTATAACAAAAGTGACAAAGTAAAAGCCAGGAAAAAAAAAAACAAAAAAAACCTTATACTTAAAGAAAAATTGGAAGAGAAGAAAAATTGTTCTTTTTTAGAAGAGAAGAGCAATTTCTTACTGTTTGACAAGCACACACCCAGCTTCCTTGAGTCTTTTATTTTCCTTCTCTGCCCTGACAGCATTTAAATTCAGCTTCTGGTACAGACAGTTAACACTGCTTGAGAAGTGAATGGAATGTAGCAGCCTGTCCATTACCTTGAGAATTAGCATGTATTTCTAACTCGCAGTATTTCTAAATTCTGCTTTGACTCCAAGAATTAACTTGGATAAATCATTCACTATAACGAATCTACACTTAGCATCCTCATATATAAAATATGCCCAAAACATGATAATTTTAGTACTTAGTATGTACATAGTACTATTATAAGTGCTTATGCATATATTAGACATTTAATCCTCCTAATTCTACCAGGCAGGTACTATTACAATTATCCCTATTTTACAGAGAAGGAAACTGAGACACAAGTTACATGTCTAGATTATATGACTAATGTGGCAGAACTGAGACAGGAACCCAGGCTGACTGCACCAAACTTAAGGGAAAGGTTTCAAAAGATCATGAAATCTTTGGAGGATCTGAAAATGAGAGGAACAGAAGTAATACTTTGTATCTCAAAGCTCAAATATGGAAATGAATGATATGGCTATGTTCTAGTTGGCTTCATTCTGCAATCAAACATCAGCGAATCCACTGGAGCCATCGGCAGCACCAACATGCCCACAGTGGAGGCTAAGTGAGGGACTGGTTCCAGTTTCCACTCAGCACTGATCTGCTGTGCCTCGGGGCGTCTCTTGGTCCTTGAGTTTACTTTTGGTGGAATTAGGGCATTGGATTTGCTCTCAGATGGCTTCTTCCTCTAAAACTGTGTGATTCTGTGACTCTGTATCAGGAATCGAGCTAGCATTTGTCTAAGAAAAAAAACGGATAAATGTTTCTGCTTTTTGCATCACATGAACAAAGGTTAGCGGAGAAGACAGTGCCACCGAAGGACCCTGTATGCTACACACCTTTCTTTCAAGAGACGCGCAAGTGCCCCAGTGCCTCAGCCAGGCCCCAGTAAACATTAAACATCGATTCCTTCTCTTTCGAGCTCACACATCACCTCTTCCAAGCCTCCTGCCCCAACCTACACATATAGACCCGAGAATGGCCCTCTCCCTTGATGCCACAGTGCCTTGTCCTCACCTCACTGCCAGCCCCTTCCCCGTGGCAGTGACCTGCAGGTATACCCTCTGCTTCAGCCTCGACACTCTCCAAGATGGCTTCATCTTTGTGTTCTCACTCCACTTGCAGTAGCAAGTCCTCAAAGATTGTTTGAAGGGCCCAAATGTGAGTTTTAGTCTTTGCTATTTATTGTCTGTAACACCTTGGCTAAGTACCTCAAAATTCTCAGTGCTTCTATTTTGTCATACGCAAAATAGTTGGGCCCAACTAAAAGTTCTGAAGTTCTGAAGTGGAAGAACAGTGAATACCACAGAATAGCTGGGGCAGGCAGGCAGCCTGGGCCCTCCCACAACAATGCCAGGACGACTGAGTCTCAGAGAATCACAGAAAGTCCCCCTCCGTGCGGTCAGATCAGGCCTTTGGCCTTTGGGTAAGGCTGTACTCAACTAACAAAGAAAGACAGCTTTATCTCTCTTTCAAAGAGTTCCAGCAAACCTTTGAAGTCAATGTTATGATGTTCCTGGCTAGGTGACATTGGGGAAAAGCTTCCTGTGATTTGCCCCAATTCCCTCCCCTCAGCGTCAACCCTTGGTGGAGGCAAAGAACATCTGCTCATGGCCAGCAGCTCGCATCAGGTGCCTTGCTCATTCACAGCCTAAAACACGGAGGCAAGGGGCAGGGAAAATTGTAGTTCATTCTTTATTTTGAAACCTTAATCAATAAATTAATGCCATCATTACACATTTTCTAAGACAGGAGACAAAAAATTACAGCAAACTTGGGGTTCTCTGGGAGTTGTGGTTTACCAGGCCCACTGACAACATTCAGTTCCTTAGAAGGAGCTTGTCTCCCTTTGCATTAATTATCTTACATTGAAAAGATTCTGTTACTTTCATTTATCCTCCTAGGAAAAGTGAATTATACGCAAAATCATTAGATGACCCTTCTCATGGTACTTCTGAGTTCCATTTTACCTTTACAGGTTTATAATTACACTTCATATTCTAGGTTTGAATGTGTCCTAACTTTACAAAAGTCAGTGAATACTGTTAATTTCTTTTAAAAAGGTACTAGAAATAGTATATCTGGGTTTATATTTTTCTCCTGGACCTAATTCTTCTGCCTCTGTACATTTTAGCAAGCAAATCTTTTAAGCATTTTGCCTCTTGGACTACTGCTTTTTTTCTGCATAAGGAATAGCAGTTACAAAGCCAAAAGGACCTTCTTTACATGGATCTTGCTTTGTCTTTACCTTGACAGAGGAGTGAATTAAAGATGCATTCAGCTATTGCATCAACTGGATGTTAACAAGAGAAGATAATCCGTTACATGATGTGCCTTCTTCTGTGCCCCAGAAACTGCTTCATACCTTTACCATCCCTCTCCTCTTTCAATCCCAGCTTCTGAAAAAAGAACTCGTCCTGCACTAGGTCCTTAATCCCATGAGAAGCCTCCACAACTCCCTGTCGCTTCTCTTACAATATCAAAGGTGCTCACACCTTGAACCTTAAAAAAGTTCTGCCATCACTTCCAGATGATTTTTAAACTAGGACACATAGTTGGCTTTGGTGGACTGTAAAGAACTGAAGTAAAGGCGAAATGTTAAAAAAAAATAATAAAAAAACAGCCAGAAAAACAAACCTTTACCCTGCCATGTGTGAAACTGTAGATGAGCTAGAATGAGAGTCCCCAGCTTAATGAAAACTGCCGAGGGTAGCAATAGTCCTGCTTGCCTGTGTTTCAGGGGTGGGCAAGATAAGGGATAGTGAAGATAGGGGAGTGACTAAGAGCGTATCACAAGTTCATGTAGATAGTAACTTTCATGATATTGGCTAATAAGTAGCTGGACATTACACAATAATACTTTACCTTTCTGGTTCTAATGCATTATCTTTTACGGTAGTCACAAGGACAGCCACATGTTATCAGTATCTGTATACTATTACAACACATTTGACTAAGGAGCTGATCTCAGTGTAAGATGCTTTGCTAGCCTGTATACAAAAAATCAAAATGAATTAAAGTAAAGGAAGTAAAGGCTTAATGTAAAAATAAAATAGGGCAGAGATCAGCACATTTTTTCTGTGAAGGGTCAGTAAACAGGATAGGCTTTGCAGGCTCTCCATCTCCATCACAACTCCATTCTGCCATTGTAGCATGAAAGCAGTCAAAGACAATATGTAAATACATGGGCATGGCTGTGTTCCAGTACCAATTTATTTACAAAAACAGGCAGCAGGAAGGACTGGCACACAAGCCATAGTTTGTCAAACCCTGAAAATGAGGAAATCCCCCAAACAAGCAGAAGCACTTTAGTACTCTCCATAGAGCCCTCATTTACCCCTAGGTTACAGGGCTACATACAAGCTGTGTTTAACCTTAGAATATAAGCTCTGTGAGGGCAGGAACGTTGTTATGTTCACAACCGTATTCCCAGTACTCAGTTCCCAGAGAACTGGCATAGTTGGCACAAGTATGGACTCACAATAAAGACATGCTGAATGAATTAACTAATGAATGAACAACTTACGGAGCTTTAAAAGGCAATCCTGACCATAGGTGATTTTCCTATACTACCACGTCCACCCTCACTGCCATCCCATCACGCCCCACTTCTTTGCAAACTGGACAACTGTATTGGGACTAGGGTACCAAAATTATGACTCCTTCTAAAAACTTTTACACTAATTTAGGAAAAAACCTGCTTTTCAACAGCTAAGATCGCATGAAGGCATGTATATCTTATATTTTTCTCACTCCCCTCTGTCTCAGCTAAATCATTCTCTAGTAAATTCTCTTTCAAAGCAAAGGCAATGTCCAAGAGGGCAAAACCATTAATAACCATCTTCTGGGAACCACAAGTTCATGCAGATAGTAACTTTCATGATATTGGCAAATATGTATTTGGGCATTATACAATAGTACTTTCCTTTCGGTTCGCAGGCATTATCTTTTATGGTAGTCACAAGGGCAGTCACATGTTATCAATACTTTATCACAGGTCATGCTTCACCTATAGAAAGGTAAAAAATAACTCACACTGATCTCTCCTAAAAAAAAGTGTGGTTCTCATAAGCTCTGGGCCATCATTATACATTTATCAAGTGGCTACTAAGGGTTCTTGACATGGTGGGAAAAGCACCAAATGAAAAGCAAGGCACTATTGTGGCCCTTTCATTTCAAAAAAAGTGAGTTAGGATGACAATCATCTGCTAGGAACTACAAGTTCATGCAGATAGTTACTTTCATGATATTGTCAAATATAGTTGGACATCACACTTATAATACTTTATCTTTTGGTTCGGAGGCATTATCTTTTATAGCAGCCATGACGAGCTTATTTAAAGATAAAATATAACTAAATGCTAATTAACATAGATTTGAATGCTAAATTCATTAGGACCTATGTTCAAAGCCTAATGTTGAAGAAACTTCAGACGACAGAGTTAGAATTTTTTTTTTCTGTAAAGGACCTTAATGATTACTTGACATTCTCACTCTACAGATGAGATCCAACTAAGAAGAACAGAATCCTTGTTATCTTCAGAGTAGCATATTTTTTTAAATGTGTGAATATAATACATGTTTTATAGCCAACTAAAGATGTATCAAATGTTCCCCGCGTGCCCCTTAGTAAAAAGTGTATGAATATTTTGCTAATCCTGAGCCCATATAGTTTAAAAAAAGGGGGAGTAGATGTTTGAAGACGTGCTAACCTCAAACTCAAACATGACTTCACATGTCAACATATGTTGGATTTGATTTCAGCCTGCTCAGGTAAGTCCCACGACAAGACACTCTTCCTACCCAGGAAGATTTCAACTTTCAAAGCACAGAGAGTCAGGTACTTAATGTGCAAGGATAGTTCCGTTTCCTTGGAAGAAAATCAGGAATAGAAGCCTTCCGTTTGGGTTGAGGGTTTCCCTAAAACCTGTTGAGTAGTAGTTTTTCCTAATATTGGACAGCAGTTAACTAGGAGCAGACAGATTGAGGATGCCCACATCAACCTTGGTTACCACCTTGAGGTAGACCTGAGCTGCTGCTTTTACTTCTTTGGCTGCAATCAAAGGCATCTCTGATTTTCTTCCTGCCACAACATTTCCTTAGCATTTTAATGCAATTTGCCCCAGAAAATGATTTGTTTCACCAAATTCTTTTTACTAGGTAATTTTCTAGAATACATGTGTTTTTATAAGGAAGTTAAAACTGTATTTCAAAGATAAGCACAACCACAAACTAAGACACAATTACACTATAATCCCAAAACATGTGTATAAGTCATCCGGCACACACCTCTGTTTGCGCATTCTCCCTGTCAACCACATCAATCATAAACACTGAGGTTCACAGATAGGAGATTTCTAACACTCTAAACATAGGCCCTTCTCAGAAAGCCACAGTCATCAAAGACCACAGGTGAAAGACAACAGTTAAATGAGATACTATTCACAGGCTTTCAGATCAACATACACAGAGAGGTCATTATACCCAGAATTCTCCCAAGGAACCACCAGGCAAATACACACACTCACATAGATCCCACAAGCAGAAAAATGCATTTTATAAGGGCAGACATCAATAGAACGGTTAGGTACCACTCCAACTCTGCAAGATCCTACAAAATGAAACGGAGGAGACTGCTGCAAGAGGAGCAGTATTAAAAAAAAAATTTTTTTTTTAAGCAGTAGTGTTCCTGGCAAGGTTCAGATGGAAAAACAGCAACAGATCCCAGAAGCAGAGCTGCAGCCAGGAATAACCTAAGCTCAAGCCATTTTAAGTAAGGGCAGGATAATACTTACTAAGGATTCACTGCATGGTTACCCTGGTTCTCTAGGCCTCCAGGCTGAGTGTTCAGGAATTGGACTCTGTTAAGTTACTGTCAAGGGATAAGCAGATCTTTATCATGTATATGCCAGTTATGGGTAGGCACTACAGACCATCTTCACACCACAACTTGGGGGTGAAACTGGGGGGGAGCATTTTCCCTATTTTGCACATGAGATTAATAGTAGGAGAATTACAGAAGGCCACACAACTAATAAGTGGAGTCAGGCCCTTGCCCCAATTCTGCTGTACTTCGAAGCCCACAATACCACATTACTATGCATAAAAAGTGGCTCCGGCCCTAAAGAGGCTTAAACTAACCTAAACCAACTGGAGATCAGTACAGCCAGTATAATGAAGGGCTAACAAGCAAGTATCTTGAGAACTAGAAAGAGAAAATATTATAAAAGAAGTAGAGTTAGGCTCCTCTAAGGACAGGTAGGAGTCGCACAGGAGAGTGAAGAGAAGGGAGGTGGTTTCTAGGGAAAGCACTGTGAGCAGTGACACTGCAGTGGGAAGAAGCCTGGCACCATTAGCAGGACAGCAAGAAGGCCAGACTGCTTAGAGTGCAGAGATGCATGCTGAAATGAAAAGAGGATTTTAGATAGGAAGGGCAATGCTGATTATGATAGGCCTTGAGAAGTCAGGCATATTATTTTAGACTTGAGATAGTACATAATGGAGAGAAACTGAAGGTTGCACGTCCAGATAGATATGATGAAGTGATCATTTTAAAGATTAGACAGGCAACAGAACACTGAAAAGACCAGAGGGACACTTCTCATTCATTCATTCAGCAAACATTTAATGAGAACTTACTAAGAGTCAGGCTTGGGAGGCTGTTGCAGTACTGCAGGAGAGGAAGAGTGAGGACTAGATTAGAATATAGAAGGAGGGATCTATATAAAACATATTTCAAAGGTCTTGATGACTCATTGATACAGAGGATGAAGGAAAGGAAGGAAAAGATGGTTAAAGATAATTCCAATGTTTCAAGATTAACATAATTTCCACTGTACTAGGAACCTCAAAAAGCAATGAGAGTAACAAACAATAAAGTATAAAAAGGGCTCTGATGATGTTGAACAGTCAATAAATAAAACTGCTAAATGGCTTGTTTGATATCCTAGTAGTTCATTTACGCTTAGTCTGTGGAGAAGAAACTTCAGTGAAAAGACCTTTTCTTTGTGATTAAATGCTGAGTTCCCTTGGCAAGGACAGCAGGGGTCTACCTAATCAGACAGGCTCCATCAACCCTCCAGCACACCCCTCCACCATCTGAACCTAGATTGGTTTCATTAGGAAATGTGGCGGTCCTCCCTGCTGCCTGGCCACCAGTTTTGGCGTTGGAAAGGGGGATAAGGCAAAGTGGAAAGGGAGAAATAAAAAGTGGGCAGGGTCACTTGGAGAATGGGGAATGGTACCGGACGTCATTTTAAATAAAGGATCCCAGTACTGCCTTCCTTTCTACACCTACTTCCTAGTGTTTTACAAGTCCTGGTCCTCAAGTAGATAGGAAAGCCTTAAAGAGTCTTTACCAAATTGTAGCGCATTGTTCAGAAACGATTTTAAATGTGCATATTTATGCATATATTAACTCCCAGCACAGTTCAGCATATGATTGAGACACAAATTCTTCTTAATAATTTATATGTTGACTACAGAAATTTAAAGCTCATTTAAACTTTATATTCGGCAATGGTGCCATTCACTATTGAAGCACACCCTGAAACCCCACTCACTGGGAAATGTGAGAAAGGAAAACTGTAACTATCAAACTTCTGTTACTACAAAGAGTTCTCCCGGCCAAAAAAAAAAAACAAACCCACAAGCGCCAATACCTTAGAGAAATCCATCCCGCTTGTAAAATTCAGTGTGGAATTCCCTCAGCCTAGCACAGCTCCAGCAAAAGCAGGTCTTATTTAGTTGTAAGTGAAAAGGAATACTCTTCTCTGCAGAATGATGCATTAGCTACATTACATATAAGTCCTTAACGTTAGTGTCAAAGTCAAACTTTAAAAGGTTAACATTACGAAAGAATCAGTTGTGCTGGAAAATCCTTCAATATCCTTCTCATAACAGCTACTCAGATTAGTAAGAAAGAAATCAGAACAGAAAGACATCCAGTAAAAAATGGTTGCAAATAAGTACTCGAGGATTTTTGCTCAGACCCCTTGTGGGACAGCCAAGGGCCTAGTCAGGGAAATTCCGAGAGCAAGTCCTCAACGTGCCCCGCAACGAGGCTTCAAATTGGCTCGGGTCTTCCCTCTCCTTAAGACTAAAAGATAAACACCCATCAAAATCCTCCAGGCTCCGAGTTTTCATACCAGGAAGGAGAGACCCACATGATCGCGGAAAGAAACTATAACCCATTAGCCTCTTCCTGCGCCTCCGATCCGTCGCGGGGCCACGGCCAGGGGTCTCCCCGCCTCCCCAGCCCAGCAGCTACTAAAGTGACAGGTCGCCCGGCAGAAGCCCCTAAATCCCGGAGCCCCACTTACTGGCGCCGCGAACGCAGGCGGGGGCCCGCCCCTGCGGTGAGCGCAGCTCCTCGACGAGCGAGGCGCAGCCGCCCGCTCCGGAGCTGGAAATGGGGACAATCCCTGCTAGGACCGGCCGAGGGCTCCGTGCAGGGATGCCCGCGAGGTCCGGCGAGTCGCACGGGCCGCACGGCGCATGGTAGTGCAGCAGGAACCCGGCCGTTTTCCAGCCTCCGGCAGGAAAACAAACAAAAGGCTGGGTGGCTTCTACTGGGGACGACCGACCGCTTTCCCTGGGAAAAGTTACCCTGCAGCTCCCCTCGCTGGCCCTGCGCGTCCCTGCACTGCGTCCTGTTCGCCCCTGCTCGCGCAGCCGAGCCGCGAGGCGCAGCTCTGGGCCGAAGGCAGCACAGCGCCCAGGGACCCCTAACGCCCGCTGACCACAAGGCGATCTCCGACTCCGAACGAACGCCTTGTTGCAGATCCGCTCGATCAACCATCAAGACTTAGAAATGGAGGCTGTCGATGGACGTTCTGAGCACATTAAATTAAAGATAATCGTTGTGAAAACATTTTTCTGATTTGAAAAAACGTAGCTGAGGTGGCACGACATTGTGAAAGTAATCAATGCCACTGAATTGTATTCAAAGTGGTTAAACAGCAAATTTCATGTTACCTTTACAGAAAAATAAAATGAAAACGCAACTGATTGCCTGTTAGCATTCCTTCGAACTCTTAAGAGTTTTTATGTTGTTAGCAGTAGTTGTAAAGACTGGACTCTTATCCAGGTGGGAAACTGACTCTAGTCAGATATCCTCTACACAACAATCGTCCTCTGTAACTAGTTATAGGGAATCTAACACTAACATGGAATATTGTAACACATTCATTTATGTCATAAGTGATATTGTAGATATTACCTAAAATCATCCTTATGAGGCTAGAGCGGTTTGAATAAAGAAGTTGCTTCCAGGTCCCTGATTTTAAATTTACATAATTGTTCTAAGCCAACAGTTCTTAAACATTAGCGGGAAGCATCAGAACCACCTGGAGGACTTGTTAAAACAAATTCCTGGGCTGCACTCTCAGAGTTTCTGGTGCTAATGTTGCTGGGTCACACTGCTGTAAGCAACACAAATTTAATTAATAAAGCAGTAACCCTTTAACACTTTGTGAACTGTTCTCTGAGTTTACAATTCCCAGCTGATCATATCAGTTTTTTTTCTCACTATTTTTATTTTTGAATTCTACAGACTGATGATTGTTTTTTACTGAAAAAATCTATACCAAGGCCTGAATCCCTCTCTCCTCTTGATCTTGTGGAAGAAACATGCAAGATATAAGATAGTCAAGCTTCTTTAGATTTCCTCTCTCAAATGGAAAAAGGTCATCTGGCCACTTGACATATGTATAACATTGATATCTACCTTTGTGTTTACCTATTTAACAGCCAGCCCATATGGCAAATGAAAACTGAAAATCATTATCAGTGAAAAGGCAGAGACACGACAAGGAATCTAACAAGTCATATACTACTCCCATGAAAAGCAATTTCTAAAGTAAAATGATCAGTTTTAGTCAAATTGTCCAAGCAGGTCTACCTGGCAAACAGAGGTACTGTCTTGGTCTACCTTTTAGCAAGAGTCCGCTAGGCTAGTAAGTAGCCTAGATCAGTAGTTTTGGCCTCAGGAAATTATAATCCTGTAAATATAATATGAGAATATAACCTTGTAATGAGGTCTAGTGGATACTGTGGAACTGACTGAAAATAGAAAATTAGTAGCTATGAAGCATAATAGTATCTTAATGCTCAATTTAGCTTTACAAATATTATTTTATTAAGCTTTAATTACTTGCTAGAATAAAAGAAACCATCTGTGTAACTGACCAGGCTATTTTAAACTAGCACTCAACATTTTAAATGAAACAGATTTGTTCCGAAACTATTTCAATACTTCATTCTCAGCATGTAAAAGAGTCACATTTATCATTTTATTCTATTATAAATCTTAGATTTAACGTTTCCTCCCAATTTAAATTTCAAAATTCAATTTTAAGGAGTTAATTGGGAGGAAATTTATCCTTAAAAAGATTTAAGCCCTAGAGTCTCCTTTAAAACAAAAAACTTAAATTTTTGGCCTCTTTTAAACACTAAGGCATCTTTTATAGGTAGCTGACTTAGGGTGCAAATAAAAACACACGCATCCGAAGGGTGGATTCCAATATTAAAACATGGCAGGCCGGGCACAGTGGCTCACGCCCGTAATCCCAGCACTTTGGGAGGCCGAGGCAGGTGGATCACGAGGTCAGGAGTTCGAGACCAGCCTCACCAACATGGTGAAACCCCGTCTCTACTAAAAATACAAGAATTAGCTGGACTTGGTGGCGCGCGCTGTAATCCCACTTACTCAGGAGGCTGAGGCAGGAGAATTCCTTGAACCCGGGAGGCGGAGGTTACAGTTAGCCGAGATGGCGCCACTGCAATCCAGCCTGGGCGACAGCGAGACTCTGGCTCAAACAAAACAAAACATGGCATTTGGACTTCCTTATTGTAGCTCGTTCTCTCTCCCCTTCACTCTCTCTCTCCCCCCCCCCCCAGCACTTTCACCTCCATTTCTGTGCCAAAGATGTAATACAATTTTTTTTTTTTTTTTTTGATAAAGAGTCTCACTCTGTCGCCCACGCTGTAGTGCAGTGGCGCGAACACTACAACCTCCGCCTCCCGGTTTCAAGCGATTCTCCTGCCTCAGCCTCTTGAGTAACTGGGATTACAGGAGCTCGCCACCACGCCCGGCTAATTTTTGTATTTTTAGTAGAGACGGGGTTTCACCATGTTGGTAAGGCTGGTCTCGAACTCTTGACCTCGTGAGCCACCTGCATCGGCCTCCCAAAGTGTTGGGATTACAGGCGTGGGCCACCGTGCCCAGCCGATGTACTGCATTTTTAATCTCTCCAGAATAGAATGGATTAGAAATTTAAACTCTGTAAACTCGTTGAATGTTTGGAAGCCTATTAGTTCCTGGCACCAGTAGAAACTTTAAAAACTCAGTAAATGTTTGCCAAATTAAGGTTATAGGCTATGAAGCCTATCAGTTCTCACAGAACAGGCAAACCCGTAGTAAAAAGGTTTAAATTGTGTAAAAGAAAAGTATCACCTTATAAACAAGTACGTTCACTTGAGAAGAAATCAGGTAGTTTGGGCTTTAAGAGGTGGGGCCGAGGACCAAGTGTAAGTTCCGGTGCTCAAACCTGAGCGGCCAACTACAAATCCCAGAGTGCCTCGCGGGCGCCGTCTCCAGGGCACTTGGGTTTCAGGGCCATGGAATCGCAAGCCCTTTTCTCACTGCATTATGGGATCTGTAGTGAGACTTGCCTTGGGTTGGCTCTTTCCTCCTGCTGGGTACCAAAGCGCGTCTTTTCCTCAATCTCCAGTCTCTCTGTACTCTCAAACACTTTAGTCGTTATAACAACTGTGACTGTTGAGAAATTTCACTGTTTTCCCGCATTCCTGGCGTGGGACTCTAGCCAGAGGCTCCGAGGACTTTGTAGCGACTGTCCCAAGCGTCCAGTTCGATGCTTCTCAGGGCGGCTTGCTTTAAGGGCCCACCCCTAAATTTGGGTTGTAAACATTTTTGAGGTAATGCTTGTTCAAGTTCGCTTAAGTGTTCACTCAGCCCAACACGCGCGTTGGGCTTGAGGTTCGGCACCCGGGCAGCCTCACCCGCGCGTCAGGCGCGCGCACACAGTAAGTCTGCGACCCTTAGCCCTCCACTAGGCAGCTCGCGGGGCTGGGTGGCCGGGCCGCGCACAGGGGCAGCACCGGCACTGCGCATGCTCGGCGCGTCGGCGCAGGTTTCCGCAGCTGAGCGGGCAGCTCCGCGGCGGCGTCCGGGGTCTCCAGTAGCGCTGAGGCTCCGGTGCTCGCACAATCCCCCGCCTCGGCTGGCAACGGGCGTCCCTCCACTCTCCGAGTCCCTGGCAGCCGCCGCCACCCCAGCGCGCCCTGATCTGGCCCCCTGCCCCGCGAAGATGGCTGCCGTACGCCGGGCCCGCAATTATTGCCGCTGCCTGGTGCGCTTCTCCGACCGAGAACTCTGCTAAGCTCCGCTGCAGAGACAGGCAGGAGTAGACACCCGGACACCCAGCACCCCTCCTTCGGGGGGCGGTGCAGAGGGGGCACGGAGAGCCCCTCGAGCGCAGCAGGCCGCCCCGCCAGCATGGTAACCTGGCCAGGGGGCTCGAGGGTGGACGCCGCGGGGCGGGAGCGTGGTGTGCAGGAGGGGCCGGGCCTAGGGCTGGGGGTTGGCGGGGACTCTGGGAGGAGTGGGAGCTTCACGGCTGCCACCCGTTAGAGGGCCCTGGCCTGAGAAGGAGTGCGTCGGGGTGCGGGGGGTGCCAACCCTGGCTTCTCCCCAGGATTCCTTCCTGCTGAGCCTCCCCAACCCCCGCCGAGCTCGATGTGAGGAGGAGGGTTTGCAGGACAGCCGGGGAAAATGTCCCTTCTCGGCTCACTGAGTATATTGAACCAGTCTCGGTCCTCTCGAGTGATTTTATCAGAAGCATTGAGCATAGATTGAGGTAAGCTGTCACAGCGCCTGAATTCGGGAGGGAGCTCTGACAAGAGGAGACACTTGTTGATTGCCCTTCTGCCGAAAAGCTAGGCCCACCGACAGGCCCTGCCGACACCTTGAGGAGCCCTGGGTGTAGGACGCATCTGCCCCGCGAGGCGTCATTCCCTGGGTAGGATGTTGGCAGGCGGTCCTGGCGGAGTGGGGTTGGAGGGTTCGTCTCCGCGGCGTCGGTGCGGTCCAAATGGAGAGACTGAGCTAAGTTACAGAGTTTGACAGCGCAGATGCCATGAGACTGTTCCATATTGGAATACGTAGTCTCTGCCCTGCGCCTTTCTTTGGTTTAGAATAAATTGTTCATCTGAGAAACTAATCTCTGGCTGGGGCTTAAAGAATCAGGGATGCAATAATTCCAAACGAATTAATTTATAGTAGACTCAAATATTTATTGCATAAATGAATGGCCGAATTTATTTTTATTAAATTAATCTGGAGGATAGAAAAGGCAATTGCCCCTGCCCCTAAACTTTCAGTAGTTCTCTGAACGGGATTAAGCACTTAGCCTTTATAATTTATTAATCCCACCTGTGAAACGGGAGTAACATGATGAAGACATGGGCTACTCATACACATGAGCTATTCAAGTGAAGGTGATATTTAGGTCAAACTCGATTATGAAAAATAAAAGGAAAACCTCGAGGTGGCAACTGAGGCCCTACTTTTTTCAAGTAGTAGTTGAATTGACCAAATGTCAACTCAGCCGATCCCAGACATAATAGTTTGTTTTTGTGATCATACTGTCAAAATCAAAGTAAGAATGGTTTAGAGCTCCACTATAACACAGGGGAGAGGAAAGATGCTGTCTATATTACACTTCTCCCATTTCCTTTCCTCATCCTTCAGATACACATTGTCCGCATGGCATTTTATTTGTCGATTCAACCAATATTTTTGAGTACCTATTATCAGCCTGGCATAGTGTGAGACTCTGGTACAATACTAGACCTTCAATATAACCAAACCTGCAAGGTGATTTATGATAAACTTTTAATCACAGAATGTCACATGAAAAGGGACCTCAGTAGATCACCATATCTCTTTATAGATGTCCCATAGACATGACAGATGAGGCCTAGACAGGCCTTTACTACAAATCAAGCAATGTGTTTGACCTTATGGTTACAGAGGTAACTGAGATGTGTTCCTGTCCTGGATGCCTTAAATCTAGTAAATGAAACAGCCAACCTCAGTACAAATGTTGTGATAAAAGTAAGCACAAGTGTTATGGGAACACAAAAGAGGCAATTAGAAAAGTAGAAAAATGCTTCTGACTGAGATGAACCCTGAGCTGAATTTTGAAGGATGAATAGAAATAGCTAAGTGAGGAAGAAGGCATTCCAGATAGAACAAGCAGCATATGCAAGCCAACTGGACAGAGCAGGGGAAGCTCTTGAAGTCAGTTTAGAATGACTGCTAGGCAAGAGTTAGAAAACTAAATAACAAAGGATACCCCACAGAACTCAGGTCCCTTCCCATTACCTGTACTTAGAGTTTACAATAATAAAGCAGACTCTTGAGAAGAGAGAGAGATACAATTCTCAGTGGGATTTATACGCTCAGTCTTTCATTACATATTTTCCTGCTAATGGTGTTCTTAGTAGGAAAAGCTCCCAACTTAAACTAAAAAATAATGTATTTGACAATACATTAATCCTTAAATTTTCCATTTTTCTAGAAATTCATCTGAGTTCTTGATCTCATTTATTTCTTCACAGATGTGTGCTTTACAGTGTGCCCAGCATTTTACCATATACTAACTGGTTCAACTCTGAAAGGCAGCTCTGCTTTGAGTCTGCTTGCCAGAGATAAGATAGGAGGCAAGGCTAATTTATGTTCTGTAATATAGTGCAAGTATATCTGATAGCTGTGTTAAAGATGTGTGTTAATATAAACATTACCCCCCACCCCGCGCCCTGAACTGACATATGACTAAAATTTGCAATTGTAAAACTTACCGTCTTTGGAACCAGTAGAATTAAATGGATTTTAATATTATCTAGCTAACCTTTAAGGCCGTTTCCCTGATTGCCACATTTCTTTACAGTAGGTGTTGAGCAAGTTTCATTTGCTAATAAGTCTATTAGCTAACAGACTGAACTGAGGCAACATGCCATTTTCACTGGAAGGTAGGATTTAGTTTAATTTAGCAAACATTTATTGAGAATAAAAGGATAAAATTAAAGTCATCTGATTGAAACCTTTATTAAGCCCCAAGTCACACACAGTAATTCCAGTCTAGCTTTATTCCACTGAAGTCTATCCAATATATAAAAATTGGATTTATAGACAGATAAAATAGAAGGGGTTTCTTTACAAAAGCATTTACTATTAAAAGTCTTTGACTAAGAAGCTTTCCTAGTACATATAAAATACACAGAAGTCATGTTTGCATCGAACACATTTAACAACATGCTAGCTGTATAAAAGAAGTGACATCATCTTATGGAATATATATATGGAATATATGGAATATATATATGGAATATATATATATATATGGGTTTTTTTGTTTGTTTGTTTGTTTGTTTTTTTTTGAGACAGGGTCCCGCTCTGTCTCCTGGGTTGGAGAGCAGTCATGCAATCTCAGCTCACTGCAACCTTCATCTCCCAGGCTCGAACGATCCTCTCACATCAGCCTCCCGAGTAGCTGGGGCTACTGGCATGTACCACCATGCCCTGGTAATTTTTGTATTTTTTGTAGAGACAGGGTCTTGCCATGTTGCCCAGGCTTGTCTCAAACTCCTGGGCTCAAGCAGTCCTTCCACCTCAGCCTTCCAAAGTGTTGGGATTACAGGCATGAGCCACCACACCCTGCCTGGACTGTATTCTCTTAAGTGATCCATGAAGCAAAAACTATCTGCTACAGCCAGGTATGGCTGAACAAGCCTGTAGTCTCAGCTACTCAAGAGGTGGAGCAGAAGGATCTTTGGAGCTCAGGAGTTTGAAGCCATCCTGGGCTGCATAAGGAGACTCTGTGGCAAGAAAGCAAAAACTATTTGCTGAACTCCATAGGACAACTAAATGTTACTATTTTCTGAAACAAAGTTGTTATTTTTAGCCACCTAACAATACATTTTAACCTAGAGCCTAGTGGATTTGTTTATTCTACAGTATCAAAAAAAATTCAAGTATCAAGTTATATCTGATTGGTATCATTAAACTTACTGTGAAGAAGATAGCTATAAAGAAGCAATGTTGTATTTCATTAACATGAAACATTAGAGTATTTTCTGTTTTGGGACTTGTAGAAGTTTATGGACACTAAAATTATTTGGGCTTTTTGCCTTAGACTCAATTATGTTTGGAACATCTGTCACAGCACCTTGTCAACTGCATTCCAGAACATTTCTCCTCCTGATGGAAAATACAACATGACCTATGAGGCAGTCTTGCAAAAGAAAAAAAAATAGCAGAATCTAATCTAGCCTTTCAAGATCCTGCCACAAAAAAATTTACAGGAAATAAGAGTAAGAGATCAAAGGAACATATTTATTGACACCTCAGCAAAATCTAGCTTCTACAGAAAAACGACCCAGTTTCATCCCAAATAAATTACAAGAAAAAAGAGTGAGGATTACAAAAGACTTGAGACATATGAAGCAATTACAATGTAGACTTTATTTGAATCTTGATTTCACAAACTGTGAAATATATTTTACATATGACATCTTGAGAAATATGAATACTGTGACTTGGTATTTGATCTAAGGAATTACACTGATAATTATTGAAGTTGGGTCATGAGTACTTAGGGATTAATTCTCTTTAAATGTTTTTCTCATAAAAAGTTTTAAAGTCTTGTAGAACTAAACAAATACCAAAGATGTTCCAATTTTATTTCATTTTTTTCTAAGAAGAAAAGGTGAATAATATTTTTCTTTTCTTTTTTCCTTTTTTTTTTTTTTTTTGTGATGGGGTCTCTGTCATCCAGGCTGGAGTGCAGTGGCGCAGTCTCGGCTCACTGCAACCTCCATCTCTCAGGCTCAAGCAACCCTCCCACCTCAGCCTCCCGATTAGCTGGGACCACAGGCTTGCACCACCATGCCCGGCTGATTTTTTGTATTTTTAGTAGAGATGGGGTTTCACTATGTTGGCTAGGCTGGTCTTGAACTCCTGACCTCAAGTGATGCTCCTGCCTCAGCCTCCCAAAGTGTGGGAATTACAGGTGTGAGCCACCGCACCTGGCCAGAAAAAGAGAAAATAATTTTTATTATAGATTGTCAGTAGTTATGTATATTAATGAAGAATTTGGCTTCATTTACCTAATTAGATTAATCAAATCGTTTATGAATAGTAATAGACTTGAATTGTTACTTTATATAACACAGTTGGCCCTCTGTACCTGCAGGTTCTGCATCCTGGGATTCAACTGTGGATCAAAAATATTTGGGGGAAAAAAAGCAATACAACAATAAAAAATAATACAAATTAGGAAACAATATACTACAAGAACTATTTACATTATAAGTAACCTAGAGATGACTTAAAGTATATGAGAAGATGTGCATAGGTTATATGCAAATATGCCATATGAGGGACCGGAAAACCCAGGGATTTTGGTGTCCTGGGGGCTCCTGGAGCTAATCCCCTGTGGATATTGAGGGACAACTGTAATTACATTGATTTTTGGATGGATACAACTGATGTTAAATTTGGTGGTTCGGGGGGGAAATGTTAGGATTCACGATAACGTGAGTACTGTGGGTAGGAGTAGAGAATATGCTTTTCAGACTCATTTTCCTTTGGAAATTAATAGTAAGGTCTCAAGTGCCCCCTACAGCCTTGCTACTCAAAGTGGGTTCCACAAAGTGTTGACAGTATGGTACTAAATAGAAGGTGGCTGAATGAGAAATGTAGATTACAGAGGGCAACTGGTGTGTGTATATTCCTGACATTTGGGTTTTTCCCCCCTCAGGCAGAAGCTGAGGAAGATTGTCATTCTGATACTGTCAGAGCAGATGATGATGAAGAAAATGAAAGTCCTGCTGAAACAGATCTGCAGGCATGTGTCTTCAATTGTGTCTTTGATTTTTATTCCAGTGTTCCCATACATATGCAAAATTGATCATAATCATGGGTGTTTGTAGGTTATTACTGTTTGCATTGAATTTAACTGTTTTCATACTGGTTTATAGAATACTTAAACTATGTTATGGCTTTCTTTGTGAAAAGAAATATCAATAATGACTGCTTGTAGTTTAACATGGGTTTAAGGTATTCAAACTAAGGCTTACGCATGACTCAGAATCCATAACTTAAAAAGATTGATGGGTTTGACCACCTAAAAGTTTAAAACCTGTGTATAAGAAAAGACATCATAAATAAAGTTAAGAGAAATAGCCAGCTGGGAAAACTGTTTACCATATATGGGTTCATCTCATTACATAGAGCACTCATATATTTGGAGAAACAGGATAAAAAGATATGAATGGACTGTTAATGGCAAAATAATACAAATGGCCATTACATATTTGAAGAGATAATTAGCCTCATTAATAATTTAATCAGATTGGTGAATAGTGTGCATCACTGTCTAGGCTGTGAGAACACTCATGCAGTGTACATGAAAATGTAAATTGCTACAGCTTTCTGAAGGGCAGACTGGTGATATGGATCAAAATGAAAAACATGCATTCCCTTGATACAGCAATTCTACTTCCAGGAAATTAATTTTAAGGAAATAGTGGGGAAAGTAAGTAAATATGCAAGTATAAAGATGTTTAGTATAGAATTGTTTATCTGGAAAAACATCATACAACTTAAATATTCATTACCCGTTATTAAGTAATGATGCATCCATACAGTGAAAACACTACAGCCATTTAAAAGGATGAAGTAAATCTTTATACATTAAAAGAGAAAAAAAGTTGCTGGAACTAGTTAAGTGTGTCTCACTGCACTTGTAAGGTTAATAATAATTATTTGGAACAGATCGTCTAGTAGACATTGAATGCTACTAAAGATTCTGCAGGTCAGAAATCTATGTGTAACAGGTTAAAAGTGTAGCAATAAAGTGTACAGAATATAGAGAAAATTTAAAACATTCTAGATACATCTTTTTTTAAAAAAATAAGGAAGCCAGGAATAACATATGCATCCCTGTTAGCAATGGCTGCCTTTGGGCAGAGCGTGTAACCCAGTTTGGGTTCCCCAGGAAGCAGACTAGGTGAAGATTGCTGTGCAGGAAGTTTATTAAGGAGTACTCTTGGGATCAACACCTATGGAAGGGAGAGAGGGAAACAAATGGGCAGGGAGAAGACCAGCTGCAATGCAGTCTTAATGGACTGCTTAGCCATCCTCGAGGGAGTTCTGAAGATGAAATACCCTTTCAGAGATGACCTGAGTTGCAGAGAGCCAAGCCTTTATTAGCCATTGATCAGTCATTGGGTGGGGATTGAGAGGACAGTGTGATTTTGCTGAGGTAATACCCAAAAGGGCTGACAACTCAAGTGTTTTCAGATAGAACTCTCAGCAGTTTGGGTAACAAGTTCTTTATTTCTGAAAGGGAATCTGGGCAACACACCAGAGTCTACCTTATAGGGTTCACTTTTTATGTGCTTTTAATTTTTTTTTTTTTTTTTTTGAGATGGAGTCTTGCCCCATCGCCCAGGCTGGAGTGCAATCGCACGATCTCTGCTCACTGCCAACCTCTGCCACCCAAGTTCAAGCAATTCTCATGCCTCAGCCTCCTGAGTAGCTGGGATTACAGGTGCCCACCACCACACCCGGCTAATTTTTTTGTATTTTTAGTAGAGACAGGGTTTTGCCATGTTGGCCAGGCTGTTCTTGAACTCCTGACCTCAGGTGATCCGTCTGCCTCGGCCTCCCAAAGTGCTGGGATTATAGGCATGAGCCTCTGTGCCTGGCCTTTAAATTTTTGAAATAACAAATATTTGAAAAAAAAAATTTCTTTTTGAAATACAGAATGTTAATAGAAAGATTTCGGGCTTACCTACAGAATTTTTGGCAGCATTCTTAATGTCTACTAGATGATATAGTCATTAAAAAATTATTGGAAGCTTATAACTTCAGTCTGTAAGTGATGGCTTATATTTCAATTCTAATTAAAATTTGGTTCTCCAATATAATTTGACTTTTGGTGTACTGACATGTATTTTATGCTAATTTTCTTGATTCTTTAAGTTTTGAGCAGAAAATTATTTTAAAAGATAACGTGTATTCAATGGATATTTAATAATTCAGAAGACAGTGTTTTCTGGACTTAGAGTAATAAGTATATACGTGGAAGTAGATGTTGGACATATTGATACATTGTTCCAGAGTTGAGCTACCCTTCCTTGATGAGTCCTAAAATGCTGTTCTCCCCATAGGCACAACTCCAGATGTTCCGAGCTCAGTGGATGTTTGAACTTGCTCCAGGTGTAAGCTCTAGCAATTTAGAAAATCGACCTTGCAGAGCAGCAAGAGGCTGTATCCAGAAAACAGCGGCAGATACCAAAGGAAAACAAGAACAGGCAAAAGAAGAAAAGTTAAGTATTATAGATATTGTAACAAATTACCTTTCTTTTTTTTTGGCACATGGAAATTTTCACTGACACAGTAAGTAGTCATTATAACCAGACTTTTGGGACATAAACACATATCTTGTAAAATAAAAATTTTGACTAGTATACTAGTTGATATATTTCTCACAATTTCTTCTAGGTACTTTGGATGGTACCACTACTCCTGCATGGCTTTTTTCTCTGTAGGTACACTATCTTCATTGAGCTGTCTTTTGTTAATTTATAGACCTCTGGGATTCATGTGGTTTCTAAAAGACTGATGTCTCTGAATTTATTAACAGAACCAAAAAGAAAAAACAGAATTTTCTGAATTTATTAATAGAACCAAAAAGATTGCTCACATGTTAATGTCTTTCCAGAGGTCTTAATTTCATGCAGTATTTTGTTATATTTTGAATAGATCAGCTTACAATAATGCATTAATCATTTCCTTATTCTGGAAAATTTTGAAATATTTTCACACTGAAAATATTTTGAATGCTGTCTAACATTCATATCTCTTCTGGTACTTACACAGAGTAGGCACAGCATACCATTTCATTTCTTACTCTTCTTCCATAGAGGCTGCCATCTTTTTACCATCAGATCCAAGTTTGTGTTTATAATTAGTCATTAAATAATTGGCATTACCATGATGACTTATCTTCTATCTCCTCTTAATTTTTATTTTGAAATAATTACAGGTCCACAGGTATAGGGAGGTCCTGTGTACCCTTTAGCCTCCTCCGATGGTAACAACTTGCGTAACTATAGTACAGTATCAAAAACGAGGAAATAGACATTGGAACAATCCACAGTTTACTTGGATTTCCCGAATTTACAAGCACTTGTCTGTGTGTATGTGTGTAAATAGTTGTTTGCAGTTTTATTACAAGGTAGCTTCACGTAACTGCCACCACAATCAAGATACAGAACTGTTTTATAGTTATATACACCCTTTCCCTAGCCATTCGTAACCACTGGCAACCACTAGTCTGTTCTCCATTTTGTAATTTTGATATTCCAAGAATGTTGTATAAGTGGAATCATCCAGTATGTAACCTTTTGAGATTGGCTTTTTTCACTAAGTGTAATTCCCTCAAGATCAGTCCAAGTTATTATGTATCAGTAGTTTGTTCCTTTTTATTGCAGAATAGTATTGCATGGTATGGATGTACCCCAGTTTAACCATTTATTGGTTGAAGGACATTTGAGTTGTTTCCAATATTTGGCTATTAAGAATGGAGCTATGGAAATACGTGTGTAGGTTTTTGCATGAACATAATTTTCATTTCTCTGGGATGAAACCCCAAGAGTACAATTGCTAAGTTCTATAGTAAGTACATGTTTGATTTTAAAAGAAACTGCCAAAGTGTTTTCTAGAGTATCTTATATTAAGTTCCCACCAGCAATGTACAAGTGATCCAGTTCATCCGCATCAGCATTTAGTGTTGCTACTTTTAAATTAAATTAAATTAATTAATTAATTTATTTATTTAAGACAGAGTCTCGCTTTGTCGCCCAGGCTGGAGTGCAGTGGTGTGATTCCAGCTCACTGCAACCTCTGCCTCCCGGGTTCAAGCGATTCTCGTGCCTTAGCCTCCCAAGTAGCTGGGATTACAGGCCCTGCCAGTAACGCTGGGCTAATTTTTGTATTTTTACAAATTTGTATTTTGTATCTAGAATGCAAAAAGAACTTCCAAAACACAATATTAAAAATATTAGCAATCTAGCTGGGCGCGGTGGCTCACGCCTGTAATCCCAGCACTTTGGGAGCCTGGGGTTTCACCATGTTGGTCAGGCTTGTCTCGAACTCCTGACCTCAAGCAGTCCACCTGCTTCAGCCTCCCAAAGTGCTGGGATTACAGGAGTGAGCCACTGCACCTGGCCTTTAATTTTATTAATAGCCGTTCTGATAGGTATGTAGTGGTATCTCATTGTCATTTTAATTTGCATTTCCCTAATGGCTTGTGATGTTGAACATCTTTTCATGTCCTTATTTTTCATCTATTAATATATATTCTCTCTCTGAAATATCTGTTGATGTCTTTTCTAATTGGATTACATATATATATATATATATATAAAATTTTTTTTTTTTTTTTTGAGATGGAGTGTTACTGTGTCACCCAGGCTGGAGTGCAGTGGCACGACCTCAGCTCACTGCAAGCTCCGCCTCCCAGGTTCAAGTGATTCTCCTGCCTCAGCCTCCAGAGTAGCTGAGACTATAGACATGTGCCACCACGACCGGCTAATTTTTGTAATTTTAGTACAGATGTGGTTTCATCTTGTTGGCCAGGCCAGTCTGGAACTCCTGGCCTCAAGTCATCCGCCGACCTCAGCCTCCCAAAGTGCTGGGATTACAGGCGTGAGCCACCGCGCCCAGCCAGATTGCTAATATTTTTAATGTTGTGTTTTGGAAGTTCTTTTTGTATTCTAGATGCAAGTCTTTTATTGAATATGTGGCTTGTAAATATTTTCATCCTCTTAACAGGGCATTTCACAGAGCAAAAATTTTTAATTTTGACAAGGTCCAGTTTATCAATTTTTCCTTTTATGAATGGTGCTTTTGGTGTCAAGAACTCTTTGCCTAGTCCTAGGTCTCCAAGATTTTGTTTTCTTTTCTTCTAATAGGTTATGGGTTTTACATTTAAGTCCATGATCCAGTCAAGTTAATTTTTATGTAAAGTATGAGGTTTAGGTCAAGGTTCATTATTTTGCCTATGAATGTCCAGTTATTTCGCACAATTTATTAAAAAGGCCCTCCTCCTGCCATCCATACTAATTTTTAATGCAAAAAATTCAAAAATTTTTACTTTATATTTTTATAGGCTCGAGAACTCTTCCTAAAAGCAGTAGAAGAAGAACAAAATGGAGCTCTCTATGAAGGTAAAAATTCAGAGCCCAGGTTCATGTCATAACATTTCTGAATAACAACTCTGTTGTTAACCGTATTTTTTTTTTCTATAACATATTTGGTATAGAACATCACTTTTCTTAATACATTCTTCCTTCAGTACTCATTGGAAATTGGTTCCAGGACCCTTTGTAGATACCAAAATGCTCAAGTCCCTTCTATGACTGGTGTAATATTTACATATAACTTACTTATGTAAATAGTTGTTATACTGTATTGTTTTTTAAATTTGTATTTATTTTAAATATTTTTGATCTGCAGTTGGTTGAATCAGAGAATGTGAAGCCCGTGAATACAGAGGGCCACCTATATTTGAAATTACTTTTTAAAAAATAAAAAGTAGAAATTGTTTTTCTATATAACCTGTCTTTTTGTAAAAAAATATTGCTGGGAAATATCATCATGTGGGTAGGATGAGCAAAATAACTTTTTTTTACATTTAGCTTTAGTTATTTTTCATTAATAAAGTATTTAAAAATTGTTCATTTTAAAATATGCTCTTTTTATAGGTGAAAATTACTTCAGAGGATGGGAATATAAAGGATAAATTGAGGAAAAAATACATGTTTTTCTTTCTAAGTTCCAATTTACATATTACCAACAGAAATATGTGGTAATATATGTGTCAGCTTTGTGTCTTTTATTAACCCAATAGAAATGTGTAAATAAAGTGATAGGACTATTTACCATATTAGGTTTGTAATTATGCTTTCATTTTGTGATAGTAAAGGTAATAATTGATGCATAGGAAAAATCCTTGTGCTTGAATCATTTGAAAATGCCCCAAAACTAACATCATTCAGAGTTACTGCATTTATATGCAAGTTTCTTCTAGTGATACTTTTCTTTAGATTTTTAGAAGGGCCCAGTTGATCAAGTCCCTGTGCAGCCTTCATTGGTTTGTGAAATTCTCATCTCCACTTAGTGTATGGTAATTCATCCAGAATAATAGAACATGGCAGAATATATTGAATCATAAACTTCTTTGTAGGGAAAAAGAACTAGTCAGCCTCTACAGCTCCAAGTTCTACTGGTGTATCTCTGTGGGGAGAGTTATTGAATATTACAGCTCTAAACTACCTGTCTAGAAAATTTGTAAAAAATAAGTTTTGAAGATTACTTAGGTAAATAAGAGGCATCTGGGCTAAAAGAAGTTAAATTTAAAGGATAATTAAAAAACAAAAACAAAAACTATTCTTCATTCCACCCAGTAGGAAGCATTTAATTTTCCTCAACTCTGTGTCTTAGAAAAGTTTGTTTAGAAGTGTTTTTGGCCAGGCATGGTAGCTGACACCTCTAATCTCAGCACTTTGGCAGGCTGAGGCGGGAGGATCACTTGAACCCAGGAGTTCAAGACCAGCCTGGGCAACATAGCAAGATGTTGTCTCTACAAAAAATTTAAAAATTAGCTGAGTGTGCTGGCTGGGACATGCCTGTAGCCCCAGCTACTCAGGAGACTGAGGTTGGAGAATCACTTGAACCTGGGAGGTGGAGTCTGCCGTGAGCCAAGGTCGTGCCAACTGCACTCCAGCCTGGACAACAGAGTGAGACCTTGTCTTAAAAAAGAAGTATTTTTGTTGGCTATAGCAATTGCATCTTCAGAGCCCAAAGAAAGACAACTATTTAAAAATCATGATACGTAAGAGGGTGAGGAAAAAGATGGGAAGGGCTGATATATGAGTAAAATACGACATCTTAAGTTTAGGGAGAAGTTTCTTTCTGAGCAGTAAGGTTTGGAAATAGTTTTGTGTCACTGAACTACTGTTGCATGTAGAAAAACAGAATTTGGCCGCTTGTAAAGAAAGTTACCAAATTAAACCACAGTTAAGGGTAATCAAAGGAAATGACAAAAATGTGTGGTCACAGCTAATTTAGCTTTATTTCTTCTTTTAGCCATCAAGTTTTATCGTAGGGCTATGCAACTTGTACCTGATATAGAGTTCAAGATTACTTATACCCGGTCTCCAGATGGTGATGGCGTTGGAAACAGCTAGTGCGTATATAATTTGATAGATAGTAATGCATAGAGTTTGTTAAAGTTAAGCATCTTTGTCCTGTTGACTCTTAAGATGGTGCTAATTCTGTTGAGCTCATACTCTTTAGTATATCTTTGTTTATAAAGTTGTAGAAATTTTTTAATTAGGGAAATTGAAAGATAACACATAGAAATGCACCTTTTAAACAGATACAAAAATAAACAGATAGAAAAAAAGTTTAAAAAAATAAAAGCAGTAGTTACTGAAAGGAGTAAATTAACGGACACATTTCAACTTTCTGAAACCTATTTGAAGTAGAAAGTTTTAAAATGTAATTAGGCTAAATTTGGCAAAATGTTAATAATGGTTAAAATTGAGTGATGGGTACATGGGATTTTATTACACTAGTTTCCTTTTGTATATGTTTGAAATTTTACATTTTAAAAAAGGCTTCTAATTTTATTAGGAAAATGCTGAACTATAAAAGACGTTATTATTCTCTTAATGTTTTTAGTAAAATATTAAAACTCTAACATTTATTTAAAAGCACAGATGCAGAATATATTCCTAAAAGAAATCATGTTTGAATTGTATAGTTGCCACTTGCATCAAAGCCATGAAGTAGCGTTGGTTTTATATGGATAAAGATCAAGAAAACTTATTTTTAAGGCAATACTTTTGCAAGACAATTGTAAAATTGTTTTGGCTTAATTCCACTATCTCCCAAAACTCAATTTCCTGATATTAGAAGGGAAGGGAGTCTGTACCCATGAGAGAATGTCAGGTTAAAAATAGTACAGAGAAAAAAGTTTTGGTAATGAAATATTATATTAGTTATTATATTAATATATTCCCTCTGTCATGAAATAATTGTCACCTTTATTGATAACATATGTTTATTGCCAATGTTTTTTAACTGCATATGGTATTCACATTTAAGCTTTGGATAAGTCATATTAAAAACATCCCAACGAGGTCAATATTAGCCTGTTTAAATTTTCAGCTAATAATATTCACCAAATTAGAGTTAACAGTGTGAGGTAGTCCATACTTAAAATGAATCACTTGAGTTTTTTCTAAACCTTCTTTAAATTTGGGTAAAGTCATTTAGACTCAGCTCTTAGCCAGTTTTATAAATATGTGCCAGATGCTGTTAAGAAAGATTGTATTAAAATATTAAAGAGGCATTTCTTTTCTTTCCCATTTTTTATACAAACCCAGATGCTATGAGAGTTCTTTAAGGATTCATCTTTTTTTTTTAAATAAGATCTGATAAGCCCTAAAAGTTTGCCTGTTTTTTTCTTTCCTGTAACATGTTTGTAGAATAGCCATTGAGTCCATCTAGCCTCAACCACACTTATATTTTGTTGTATTATAAAATGCCCTTCCTGGTTTGGTTTTGTTTTTGTTTTTGTTTTTTTAAGTCTACGTCACTTGAAACTTCCTGGTTTTCTAACTTCGCCTTCATCCAATCCTCTTTGTAAGTCTGATCATCTTTAAGGTTCACTTCAGTAAAAATAGAAAGCTCAGACATTTTTCTAGCACATTTTTCTATACACATTTTTCTATACACATTCCAGACATTTTTCTATACACATTTGTGTATACTGGTAGATGATTTGTGAACCCTAAGATGTTTTCAAAGTGGGTATTTTCCTCTCTAAAGGTAGGCTGATAAGGCAAATCTGTTAGAAAACCCTTGGTAAGTAAGTACCTCAGATGACATCTGTAGATTTGGTTTTTATCCAGTTAGAATAAATTAAGGTTAAAGAACATACTACGGTAAGATTTTTGAAATCATTTGAAAGCTTGCACTAACTCATAAAATCTCTACTTTACAATAAAATTAGTTAAATCTCAACACCTGTATCCAAAAATTCTAATTCTTTCTGGATGATAATTACTGAAGCTTTTTTCTTTGAAAAACTTGGTGTGGTATTCCTTTGTAAGACAGGATAAATTCATCACATTTAAAAATGTATCACATGTTGAATAAGCTTTAGGTGACTTTTTGTAAAGCAAATTTGAAAATGCTATGAAAAATCAGTTTCTAAACTGTACGCTTGTAGACTGAGGCACTTAATTTATTCACCTCCCTTTTTTCAGCATTGAAGATAATGATGATGATAGCAAAATGGCAGATCTCTTGTCCTACTTCCAGCAGCAACTCACATTTCAGGAGTCTGTGCTCAAACTGTGTCAGCCTGAGCTTGAGAGCAGTCAGACTCACATATCAGGTGTGAATACTTGTTATTCATAACTCAGTGAGAAATATCTTAACCTTAAAGATTTCCAAATTTATAAGGTCAGATAATTTGCCAGATAACTGCTGCTTTAGTTCAGAATATGGTGGAAGATCTAGTTATAATTATCATTTGCATATACTATTAAGCTGTTTTGTGTTTTGCTTTGTTTTGTTTTTTGAGATGGAGATGCGCCCTGTCACCCAGGCTGGAGTGCAATGGTGCAATCTCAGCTCACTGCAACCTCCGCCTCCCGGGTTCAAGCAATTCTCCTGCCTTAGCCTCCCAAGTAGCTGGGATTACAGGCGTGTGCCACCACACCCAGCTAAATTTTTGTATCTTTAGTAAAGACAGAGTTTCACCATGTTGGCCAGGCTGGTCTCGAACTCCTGACTTCATGATCTGCCCACCTCGGCCTCCCAAAGTGCTGGGATTACAGGCGTGAGGCACTGCGCCCACTAGTAAGCTGCTTTATAATCTGAAGCAGAATAGTTTGTAGTGCTGTTGTTTAAGGATGTCATACCTTTTTCAGTAAAGATTTAGCAGGGTAAGTCTGAGTTGTTGAGGTAGCCCTAAGAAAACTGGAGGGATACTGGTATCATGAAGCATTTCAGCCATGTTGGACAATTGTCCTGAGACAGGCTGAATGTTTAGAAATTAATGTATTTTTGTTCGGGCATGGTGGCTCATGCCTGCAATCTCAGCATTTTGGGAGGCTGAATTGGGAGGATCACTTGAGGCCAGGAGTTCAAGACAAGCCTGGCCAACATGGTGAAACCCCACCTCTACTAAAAATACAAAAATTAGCTGGGCGTGGTGGCGCATAACTGTAGTCCCAGCTACTTGGGAGGCTGAGGCATGAGAATTACTTGAACCCGGGAGGCAGAGGCTGCAGTGAGCTGAGATTGTATCACTGCACTCCAGCCTGGGCAACAGAGCAAGACCTCGTCTCAAAAAAAAAAAAAAGAAATTAATGTATTTTTAATATGTTAAATATTGTTTGGTTCGGGGCTTTTTCAGAGGAGGACAATTAAAAGTTTTCAAGGAGATGAAAATAACTTTAGTGTTAATAGATGCAATATGGATCACACACACACAGATTATTTTTCTAAAACATTTATTTTAATATGTCTGGCAAAACAATCTTATGAGGGAAAAGTGCTTTATAAAAAGTAGCTTCAGATCTATACTGAAAAAACAAAGATACTTATATCTTGATGTTAAGAACCATTCATTATTATTATTGAGTAGCTAAATACATTCATGCTTTAGTTCTGAGCAATACAGAGGGTGTGATTTATAAATTTCTAGGAAGGTATAAATGTACTGGGAATGTCGTTGTGACAATAGAATGACATACAGGAGAGTCACTGAAGGATGATTTTCTTTTGCAGTGCTGCCAATGGAGGTCCTGATGTACATCTTCCGATGGGTGGTGTCTAGTGACTTGGACCTCAGATCACTGGAGCAGTTGTCACTGGTGTGCAGAGGATTCTACATCTGTGCCAGGTACTAAGTTTTTGTTTTTATTTTTTAAACAACTCAGGCAACGGTGAAAAGAAAGATGGTCCTTTGCCAATCCTGATAAAATTACTTGATTGGTGTTCTGAGTTAAAGCTTAGAATAAACAAGTTTTGCTAAGCTGTACTTAATTTTCTCAAATAACTTAGAATTAAAGGGCTAGAATATGCTAGGTTTCTAGGGTATAGAATAATATGTAGGATATAGTAACCCATACTACTTCCATAGGGTTTGCATGCTAGCTTAACTGATTTGGGAAAAAGAATTATATTAGAAAAATATATTCAAGTCATTTTTATACTAACTGTAGACTCATTGTGCTAATGGTTTAGATTAAAACAGCACTAGCATTTTCTTAAGGCTCATTAAAAGTTATTCTATATTTCGAAAATTTTGCTACGTGTGGGAAAGGACTCTATTCAATAAATGGTGCTGAGATAACCAGCTAGCCATGTGCAGAAGATGGAAACTGGATCCTTTCCTTACACGATACACAAAAATCAAATCAAGATGGATTAAAGACTTAAATGTAAAACCTAAAACTATATACTTAGTCCTTATATAGAATTTTTAAAAGCAACTTTTGTTCTTAAAATTCAGATGCATTATTTTTAAATTAATTCCATTTGGAATCTTGTAGTTTTCATAAAATACTTGAATTTCTTTGAAGACTCTTTCACAATTCTGTGTGCTAGTATACTTAACAAGTACCTATTAAACACCTAGTGGATTGCCACTAGAGTCTCTAGCACTGTTATGTCAACCTAAATAATAAGCAGAGAGACTCTCTAAAAGACATTTATTTGAGAATAATACATTGCAATGGGGATACACATGCCATAGTAAACTATTCAGGGAAACAAAGGTTTTTAAATGAAAAAATGAGGATTACATAATTGTTTTGAAATACTTAATCCTTGACTACAAAGATCAGTAACAAGGGTGACACCAGTCTGAGATTGGACAGACAGTTTCTTGGGCAGATGTCCTTGCAGCAAAAATATTTTTTGTATAAGGCTGTGATGGCCTTTGTGCAGAGTTGTGTTTTTTATAGTCTTTTTTGTTAACCAGTCATAGAAGCCTGAGAACCTCTTCATGACCTTCCTCAGCTCTCTTTGTCAGGGTTTTCTTAACATTAGTGACTCCATTTTTATTTTAACAACTTTCACATTTTCCCCTTTTGATCAGTATCTTTCTCTGATCAGTCATCCTGTAGTTAGGTTTTGACATCCCATAGTACCAGCATAGACCAATCCTGGTTTCTAGTCTCATCCCATGTTGGGAAGAATGATTAGCGACTAGGAGTCCGTGTCAAAACCCTTTTAAGCCACATTTGGGCAAGAAGGGACATTTGAAGGGAATGACTCTCAGGCTGTGTCTACCTGGATTCCATTATTAAGTTTGATTTTTGTCTGTTCCATAGTCTTTTGTTACTCAAAATGCTGGGCCAGCATTATTGTTAGGTGTGGTACTTCTGCAGAAATTTAACAGGTGACAGATACAAAGTTAATAGTAATATGACAATTCCAATTTGCATAATGGTTTTGAGCCATGAACCTGGGCTTAAGAACAACAAATCGAGTAGATCAGTGACCACAGGGAATTAGTTGAGACCATGTAATCATGCGACCTGTTTTCTTATTTTGTGTACATGGGTCTCAACTTTATCAGAGGGATTTATCTAGGTACAGCATGTAGTACTAGCAATAGCACAGATATTTTCTTTTTTAACCAATGAATACTAAAGGATTTCTTGGGTTAGGTTCTGTTAAGTTACCAGCAGAAGCTATTGATTATGAAATTTCAATTACAACATTATCCTTTCAAGTGAAAAAAGTAGCATTAAGTGGGGGTAAAAGTCTTATATGGTTCTGATGTCGTGGAAAAAGCTGTCTACAGCTTTCACAGAAAACATCAGCTTCTCCTCCTGATTTATGTTTGAATGTCTCTGGTCATGATATTGTTGTGTGGCTCATATATCAGACATGAGACTTGTTTCTTAAAATTTGAATAGTTTCAGCTTATAAGGCTTTACGAACAGAAGCTTTTGTTTTTAGTTGGCGTGTTGTAGTCCAATCCTGGAGGAAACTAGGAGAATTCATGAAACAGTCCAGTGTACGTGTGGATAACAACAGGTGTATTGTTTTTTTTTTTAAGAAATTTTTTTTTCCTACATTGATCACATAGGAATTTCAGATTTAAAAATCTCTTGAGGCTAGGAAGTCAAAGAGAGGTAGACTTTAGGCTTCACTTAGGGTCTTAAGGTTCTTGGGCCTGCTAGGAAGTGACAGGTTTTACTCACGATAAGGCTGAGAACTCTTAAAGCCAGATGTTTTATGCACATTCTTAAATATGACATTCTCAGTCAAAGCCTTGGTAATATAACTAATGTTTCTAATTGTATCCTCATATAAAGAGAGTAGATTTTTATTGAACTTATAGAAATAAAAATAATATGAATAGTTTCTGAATTTTGGAGAAATCAAGTAGGGAGAAAAAGCAAATGGTTCCACCTTTGTTCACAAAAGTCTTCTAATGTCATAAAGACATTCTCTTCATCATTTACATCAATTTTATGTAATTTTTTATTATGCTTGATCTTTATTAGCAGTTCTATGAACCCATGAATTTATTAGAGTTCTGGAAATTTTTATTTAGTCCATTGATCTTAAAGTTACCAAAAATCTTTGTTCAAGAGTACTGCTAGAGTCTTTTCCATGAACGGCAGTTTTGGACTGTAGCTGATGGCAAATGTTTTTAGAGAATTCAAAATAATAATTGTGATGACAAAAACTTAGAATAGCCCTGTAAAATCTGATGAAAGTTCTCAGTTGATGAGGAAATTTAATTATTTCTAGTACATGTAGCATTTTAAGATAACCAGAATCATGACTGACAGTGTCACATCAGGACTATCAGACTTTTATATAAATTTCATCTAATCTTTAGAATACTCACATTAATAACATCTATACAAATATAACTTTAGAAAGTATTTGACATAATAGAAATTGATAACTAACAGCATACTAGATTTTTATGAGTTTACATAGTTTTGGAACATTTATATCAATAATATACCCATAAATGTAACTGAAAGAAGATCTAATACTTATTATTTAACAGTGCCTCCCATACAATTTACCAAGTGAGGTTAATCATTTGATATATCTAAAGGATGAGAGATACGTTCTTTGAGGCTTTCCAGGAGCCCAACTAGAAAATCCCAAAGTTGGCTGGGTGTGGTGGCTCACGTCTGTAATCCTAGCACTTTGGGAGGACGAGGCGGGTGGATTACCTGAGGCCAGGAGTTCGAGACCAGCGTGACCAACATGGAGAAACCCCATCTCTACTAAAAATACAAAACTAGCCGGGCGTGGTGGCTCATGCCTGTAATCCCAGATACTTGGGAGGCTGAGGCAGGAGAATTGCTTGAACCTGGTAGGTAGAGGTTGCGGTGAGCTAAGATCGCACCATTGCACTCCAGCCCGAGCAACAAGAGTGAAACCACATCTCAAAAAAAAAAAAGAAAAGAAAATCTCAAAGTTAATTTTAGATCAGAAAGCCTTAATTTAGGATCTTGATTCTGGGGAAACCTGCCAGAGATGTCAAAGGTTCAAAACATTTGATCAAAACAAAATTGCTGGCCACTGTGAAGTTACTCATTTAACCATACTGATAATCAAAAGATCTTAAAAGCAATGCAGAAAGTTACATGGATGTAAAAGCCTTAATCCTTTTAAAGCTCAGTTTTCCTAAGTAACCAAAAACCTAATAAAGAAAACACAGGCGTTATATTGATAAAACACTAAATTTTTTTTTTTAGGCCAGTTGTCAAAAAGATAAAGAAATACCTTTTATAGGGTATTTGCTTCTCCTTGTGGGAAACCTGTTTAGATAACTGGAAGTTAAACCTGATAAAAAGGGTACTTGAATTTACTTAGGGACAGGAAGTATCCAGGGTTATATGTCTATATTAGAGAGGAATATAAACAAGAAAACTAAACATACGTGTGCATGTGTCTTTATAGCAGCATGATTTATAATCCTTTGGGTGTATGCCCAGTAATGGGATGGCTGGGTCAAATGGTGTTTCTAGTTCTAGATCCTTGAGGAATCGCCACACTGACTTCCACAATGGTTGAACTAGTTTACAGTCCCACCAACAGTGTAAAAGCATTCCTATTCCTCCACAACCTCTCCAGCACCTGTTGTTTCCTAACTTTTTAGTGATCGCCATTCTAACTGGTATGAGATGGTATCTCATTGTGGTTTTGATTTGCATTTCTCTGATGGCCAGTGATGATGAGCCTTTTTTCGTGTGTTTGTTGGCTGCATTAAGAAAATGTGGCACATATACACCATGGAATACTATGCAGCCATAAAAAATGATGAGTTCATGTCCTTTGTAGGGGCATAGATGAAGCTGGAAGCCATCATTCTGAGCAAACTATCACAAGGACAGAAAACCAGACACCACATGTTCTCACTCATAGGTGGGAATTGAAGAATGAGAACACTTGGACACAGGGTGGGGAACATCACACACTGGGGCCTGTGGTGGGGTAGGGGAGGGGGAGGGATAGCATTAGGAGATATACCTAATGTAAATGACGAGTTAATGGGTGCAGCACACCAACATGGCACGTGTATACATATGTGACAAACCTGCACATTGTGCACATGTACCCTAGAACTTAAAGTATTATTAAAAATAAATATATAAATAAAACAAACAAACAAACAAACAAAAAAAAAAAAAAACAAGAAAACTAGTAACTTGAGCAGGAGAATACATGGCTCTTAAATAGCACAGGAAGTTTCCTGGTTACATGGAATAATTCAGATATCACATAAAGCCAAGATTACAGAATCAAGTTATATTGGAGGAAAACATTGCTCTTCTAGACCTTTAAACAAAACATTTCAGGCCGGACATGGTCACTCATGCCTGTAATCCCAGCACTTTGGGAGACCAAGGTAGGAGGATAGCTTGAGGTCAGGAGTTCAAGACCAGCATGGACAACATCTCTACTAAAAAAGCAAAAAAATTAGCTGGGTGTGGTGGTGCACGCCCAGCTACTTGAGAGGCTAAGGCAGGAAGATGGCTGGAGTCTGGCTGCAGTGAGCTATGATCACACCACACCAGCCTGAGTGATGGAGTGAGACCCTGTCTCAAAAACAAAAAACAAAAAAACAAAAAAAACACAGGTGCAGTGGCTCACACCTATAATCCTAGCACTTTGGGAGGCTGATGTGGATTGATGGGTTGGACCCAGGAGTTCAAGACCAGCCTGAGCAACATGGCGAAACCCCGTCTCTGTGATAAAATAGAAAAATTAGTTGGACATGGTGTGTGTACCTGTGGTCCCAGCTACTCAAGAGGCTGAGGCAGGAGGATCACCCAAGCCCAGGAGTTCAAGGCCACAATAAACCGTGATCATGCCACTGCACTCCAGCCAAGATAACAGAGTGAGATCCTATCTCATAAAAAAAAAAAAAAAGAAAGAAACATTTCAGTGTCAGGCTATTAACAGCAGAGCTAGAACTGGAGGGAAAAAATTAAGAGGAGTTGACAAAAAGGTTGAAAGAGAGAGTTATCACCCTAGCCAAGCAAAAAGATACACTCTTTCAAGGGGAGAAAGAACAGAGGGCAATGGTGTATGACCTGCAAATCATGTGCAGGAGGGGTACAGCAAAAGTTGAACTTCTGATATAAATCTGAGAAGTTTCAGAAAGAAAAATTTTACCTTGAGAAGTGAAATTACCATTCTGAGTGACAAAGACAGCATTTCCAACCTGGAACTAGGGAAATTAATTAGATCCCAGGAAGAAATAGAAACTGGAGTTTTGCAGATGGCTGTTCAACAGATTTTAGAATTTAAAATCAAAACCTCTTACAGTTTTATTAATACTAAGAGCAAATTAATACTTTAAGAAAACCTCGTTGTTCTAACAGAGGACCAAGTTTTTTAGTTTTGTATTAGTGTTATTTCTAATAGCAAAGCTCAATCTTTAGAAAGACTTATAAACAATTCAATTATAGCCAACTTGACCACACACAAAATCTTTTATGAACCTTATCACAACTTATATTGATGACATGCTTGGGCTTTCTGCTCTGTTGTATACCTTCCTCTTTCTTAACCAGTCATTTTACTTTAGGACAAAAATCTACCATACAAGATTCTTTTTTGTACAAAATTATTCTCTTTTTCACCTTTTTTTAACCAAAAATATATCTTTGCAACTTCACATCTCTGTCTCCTACTTACTGATTTGTTTCTTATTCCATATTTTGAAATAAGCTTTAAATAACTTTCAAATTACACAAAATTCTTCTTTATTTAATCTTGGTTCACATGTCATAAGCAGTGAGTTTTATCTCAACATGAATGGAAAAGTCAGCAGTTCAAAGTGTGAAGAAAAAAAATAGAGAACTTAGACTACATATATTCTATAGTTGCAGGTTTTTGAATGATGATAATTTGAGCTGTAAATTTTTCTTGATGTAATTTTGCCTGTCAGTTTAAAAATGTGCACAAGAATAGGCTATAAGATGTAGTCAGCTGGAATCCCAGAAAACCTGGCATATTTTAACATTTGAGAATCCCATTCTGTTTCTTACTACTCTCTGGAGAGGAAAGAAAATTCTGCAAATCCTGTCAGAGAAAGTCAGGAGTTTAGACCTGTGTTTTAGGTGGTGGTGACTGACCCAGTGGTTTGTCTTTTTTTTTTTTTTTTCTTTCAAGACAGTCTCACTGTGTCGCCTAGGCTGCAGTACAGTTGGCACGATCTTGGCTAACTGCAACCTCTGCCTTCCAGGTTCAGGCGATTCTCCTGCCTCAGTCTCCCGAGTAGCTGAGATTACAGGCATGCACCACCACACCTGGCTAATTTTTGTATTTCTAGCAGAGACGGGGTTTCACCATTTTGGCTGGCCTGGCCTCTAACTCCCAACCCCAGGTGATCCGCCCACCTCAGTCTCCCAAAGTGCAGGAATTACAGGCGTGAGCCACCGCACCTGGCCCTAGTGGTTTGTCTGTCTGTCTGTCTGTCTTTCTTTCTTTCTTTCTTTCTTTCTTTCTTTCTTTCTTTCTTTCTTTCTCCTTTTTCTTTCTTCCTTTCTTTCCTCTCTTTTCTTTTCTTTCTTGAGACGGAGTCTCGCTCTGTTGCCTAGGCTGGAGTGCAGTGGCGCGATCTCGGCTCACTGCAAGCTCTGCCTCTGGGTTCACACCATTCTCCTGCCTCAGCCTCTGTAGCCCAAGTGGGTTTTTTTTTTTTTTCCGAGACAGAGTCTCGCTCTGCTGCCCAGGCTGCAGGTGCAGTGGCGCGATCTTGGCTCACTGCCAGCTCCGCCTCGCAGGTTCACGCCATTCTCCTGCATCAGCCTCCCCAGTAGCTGGGACTACAGGTGCCCGCCACCACATCCGGCTAATTTTTTGTATTTTTTAGTAGAGATGGGGTTTCACCATGTTAGCCAGGATGGTCTTGATCTCTTGACCTCATGATCCGCCCGCCTTGGCCTCCCAAAGTGCTGGGATTACAGAGGTGAGCCACCGCAACCGGCCAGCCCTAGTGGTTTTTGATTAGCCATCTTGTGCCCACCATTCAGAATCTTTATTTTTGCTTGTGGAAGATTTTCAGAAGAAGCAAGGGAAAAGAGTCAAACCAAATCAAAAACCAAAATAAGAACGTTCACAAATATTTTAGCCCAGGCATGCAGATCAAACAAAATATTAAACTGAATGCACAGACCAAATCAAAAGTAAATTCACCAGAAGATGTGAACAGAATGTAAATTCTGTAGAAATCAAGAATACCCAATCTAAAAAGACACTTTTCTTTACACCAGAAAGGACTTACCAGGAAAGACAAAAAGTTTATCATCTCAAAAGGGATGTATGGTCCTTTATTAAGTTGACCTTATCCAAACCAGATCCCAAATGATATCAAGAAGCCTCTATCAAAAGGAAGGAGGCTCAGCCTGAAAGAAGATTCACCAGGGCAGAAAAGGCAAGCCGTGGAAGTAGAGTGCTCAGAGCACTCAAGTAAGTACTGCACACTGGTTCCAAGAATCTCTGATCCCTTCAGGTAATGATCTTTTCAGATCCCACTTCTGACACTTCTGTATTTCAACCTAAATAACAAACCACCTAAATAACAAATGCCCAAAAGTTATTTGGCATTAGAGAATCACAATAGGAACACACATGCCATAGTAAACCATGTGCTTATTCAGGGAGGTAAAGGCAGGCAGGTTTTTAAAGGAAAAAATGAGAAGGATTACATAATTGTTTTGGAAATAATTATCTTTGGCTACAAAGATCATTAACAAGGGTAATGCCAGTTCAAGTTTGCACGGGCAGTTTGCTGGGCAGATGTCCTTGTAGAAGTATTTTTTTGTATAAGGTTTAATGGCCTTTGTGCAGGGTTGTGTTTTTTGCAGTCTTTCTTGTTATCAGGCATACAAGCATGAGAACCTTATTTTCATGGCCTTTCCCAGGTCTGTCAGGATTTTCTTCACATTAGTGATTTCATTTTGATTTTGACAACTTTCATAGTTATTCCATTAACTTGTAATTGTATGTGAGAAAATACTATAAAGAAAGAATTGGGCTGGTCTGAGTGCAGTGGTCGTTTACATCTAATTGATCACAACCAGTTACAGATTTCTTTGTTCCTTCCCCACTCCCACTGCTTAATTTGCCTAGCCTAAAAACAAAAACAAAGAAAGAATTGGTTAAGCAAATATTCAGGAATAAAACTTCGTGTGTCATCATAAAAGTAATTCTTTAAAAGCAAACATTTTAAATATACATTTTAACATAAATTTGAGAGGACTTATCTTTTTCAATCTGACACTGATATAAGTCGTTTTTGCTTCATTTACTTATTTATGAATGAATGAACAAGACAAGGTCTTGTTCTGTTGCCCAGGCTGAAGTGCATTGGCGCCATCATGGCTCACTGCAGCCTCAAATTCCTGGCCTCAAGCCACCCTCTTGCCTCAGCTTCCTGAGTAACTGGAACTACAGGCATGTGTCACCATGCCTGGTTAATTTTTTTTTTCATTTTGTATTTTTGCCTGGTTAATTAGAAAAAAAGTTTTTTTTAAGAGATAGGGTCTTGCTATATTGCCCAGGCTAGTTTTTGCATCTTTAAAACTGAACACTTAGCTGGGTGTGGTGGTGCACATGCCTGTAGTCCTAGCTGTTCAAAAGGTTAAGGCAGGAGGATTATTTGAGCCTAGGAGTTCTGGGCTCTAGTGCACTATGCTGACTGGGTGTCCACATTAAGTTCAGCATCAGTGTAGTAAACTCCAACGAGCTGGGAACCACCAGATTACTCAAAGAAGGGTGAACTAGCCCAGGTTAGAAATGGAGCAGGTCAAAACTCCCATGCTGATCAGTAGTGGGATCATACCTGTGAATAGTCTCTGCACTCCAGCATGGACAACATAGTGAGACCTCATCACTTAAAAAAAAAAAAACAAAACAAACCCTGAATATTTTAAGTTAGAGATGGAGTTAGAAATATTTTTAGTTATAGCAGAATCATGTCAATTTTTAGTACATGTTTTACTTAGCTTTTTGCACACTTTTTTTTTTTTTGAGACAGTCTTACCCTGTCCCCTAGGCTGGAGGGTAGTGGCGCAGTCTTGGCTCGCTGCAACCTCTGTCTCCCAGGTTCAAGCAATTCTCCTGCCTTGGCTTCCTGAGTAGCTGGGACTATAGGCACCCGCCACCATGACCAGCTAATTTTTGTATTTTTAGTGGAGACAGGGTTTCGCTATGTTGGCCAGGCTTGTCTCGACCTCCTGACCTCGTGATCCGCCTGCCTTGGCCTCCCGAAGTGCTGGGATTACAGGCATGAGCCACCGTGCCCAGCTCCTGCACTAATTTTTTAAACAAAGTCCTGTTGGTGCTCCCTTCAAAATTTATCTCCAGTCTGACCATTTTACCACTTCTGCAACAACCCTTCCGACTCAGCCACTGTTCTGTTTGGTTTGGGTTACATAGTGGCATCCTACCTGGTCTTCCTGTTTCCACTCTTATACCACTAGAGCATATTCTCCATAAACCACCAGGGTGATCTTTTAAAATAAAAGCATAAATTGTGTTCAGAACCCTCCAGTGGCATCCATCTCAGGTAAATAACCACTCCTTCCTACAAGATGCCACCTCACCCACCCCGACTGCCTCATGATAGTTCCCTCTGCACAATGCCCACTTTGCCACGGCTGTGTGCTCCTGCTGGCTCTTGGGTGAGCTCACCAGTCACACTTCTGCCTGAGGGCCTTGCACATGCTCTGGCTGCTGCCTGAGATACTTATCCCCATCACTATGATCACCTTCCCAGAGAGGCATTTCCTGGCCTCCCTATCTATTTCCTTACCACCATCATTTCTGTCTGCTGACTCTACTTTGTCTGTTGGTTGATTTTTGCACTAAGCGTACTACCAGAAGCTTCCTCTCAATTTGCTTTCCCACAGTAAAAGAGCAGGGCCTTTGCCTTGTCCATTAGTTTCTCCTCAGAACAGTGCCTCCCAGGTGTTCAACAAATACTTGCTAAATAAAAGATGGCTGATAGCAAAAATATTTATGTCTATGTATAGGGACTTAATCTTTATTGACATCGTGCTTTTATTCCCTAGAGACCCTGAAATATGGCGTCTGGCTTGCTTGAAAGTTTGGGGCAGAAGCTGTATTAAACTTGTTCCATACACGTCCTGGAGAGAGATGTTTTTAGAACGGCCTCGTGTTCGGTTTGATGGTAAGTTGGATTCTGTAGAACTCAGCAGAAATACTGATCTATAATGCTGATTTTGATAAATACGCCATTTAAATTTTCTGTGATGAACGTGAGTACTGTAAGCATGTTTAAAGGAAACCACAGAAAATATGCTGGAAATGTCTGAATATTTTAACTTTTAACTTTTTAAAATTATTTTCATAGGAGTGTATATCAGTAAAACCACATATATTCGTCAAGGGGAACAGTCTCTTGATGGTTTCTATAGAGCCTGGCACCAAGTGGAATATTACAGGTACAACTGTAGTACACTGAGTGAGTGGAAAATTCTCTCTCTCCATGTATTAGTTAAATGGACATCTGTTCTTTGTTGCTTTTGATTGACCCGCAAAATGGCCCTCAGTATTTTTATCTAGTACTCAATATAGAAATTGCACTAAAAAAGAATAGGCTAATATAAATTACAGAATTTCTTCTGGCCTCTTTTAGATTTCTCCTTGTCTTTTGCTCTAGGTGTATTTATTTGCCTTTTCAAATAGCTTGTGCTTTTATTCCACTTTATTGCTTGCCAAATATTATTGTCATTTAGAAAAAAATAGACATGTTAACCATTGTGTGTGGATCTCACTTTGTTTGAAATTATTGCTTTGGGAAAAGCACAGAACTTTAATAAAACAATATTTGACTTTTATTCAGTGAGTAAAACTCAAAAGTTCAACAGTTTCGCCTGAGGAAGATAAAATATCTTTGGTTCTTTGTTGCTGGACTAACAGGTAGTCAGTCATATTTGTTTTAATGTTTTAGTTGTTCTTTAGCCCGTGGTATTTCAGTGTTGGTTTCATAGCTATGAATAGGCATAGGTATTAATAGATAAGGACATATTTTATACTTTGTGTGTGGGGTGTGTTTTGGTCTTCTTTTTGTTATTACGTAGGTACATAAGATTCTTTCCTGATGGCCATGTGATGATGTTGACAACCCCTGAAGAGCCTCAGTCCATTGTTCCACGTTTAAGAAGCAGGAATACCAGGTAGTATTTTTTTTTAAATGGCTTTCCATCCAGTCTATGTTTTATATGGTTGCTTGCAGGTTAAAGTAACCCAGTGCTTCCTTCACTTAATACTGGATGATTTTAAAAGCAATCATTCGGGGGCTTAGGAAAAATACCAATTTCTGGGCTTTTCCTTAGAAAATCTACTTCAGCAGGTCTTTGGAGCCTTGGAATTGAGGTTTACTCAATCCTAGCTGATTCTTTTCAAGCAAGAGTAAACACTGTTGTAATTTGTTACTTCTTAGATTACTTAAATCCACTTAATAACTGCTTTAGATTCAATTTGTTTTTTTTTTTTAAGGACTGATGCAATTCTACTGGGTCACTATCGCTTGTCACAAGACACAGACAATCAGACCAAAGTATTTGCTGTGATAACTAAGAAAAAAGAAGAAGTGAGTATACGAGGTGTAATTAATAGTTTTCTTATCTTAATAGCCTATTCATCCAAGCATTCTCGATTAGAACAACAACAAAAAAACCCTGTCTGATTATTTATACTGTTATATAAAATGTATATTAACTTCTAGCAATCACTGAAGAAAGCTGGAGAGTTTTCTAAAATGTGGTTATTTTTTATTGGATCAGCTTTTTTGCTTTTTACCAGATAGTTTGTTTTTTGTATGTGAAAAAAAAAAGCTGAAATCTCTTGTGAAATAACTAGTAAAATTATACCTGAATATGTTTTTGGCTCTGCTCATGTCGAATCACAGGGGATTTTTCTTCCTATATTAGCTCATATAGATAATTCTTTCCATAAGGATATTGTTAGAACTTCAGTTTCTACTGGAAATAACCTAACTTCAGATAATTTTCTTCTTCCTCTTCTTACAAAAGGAAAAGAATGCCCAGCAAATATGATTACTGACATTATTACATTCTAGAGCGCTTTAAATTCTCTTAACAGATTGGTGGCCTAATTTTTTCACCTTTCTCCATATGCATGTTTTCAATCCTGGTTAAAAATTGTTATATGTACCCAAGAAGCCAGTTGTATGGTATTTGGAATAAATATTAATATTTACTTGTTGCCTTTATAATTACTACAGCTTTTAAAGGATATTTCTCTTGTATGAAATCCCCCCTTCTCTAACATCATATGTCAAGACAGGGCAGAGTTTCATCTGCAAGTCCTGTCACCTTGTGGCCGCCTGTTGCTGGCGTCTCCTCTTCCCTCTGATGGGCTCCTGGAGCCTGGGCAGCAGCAGCCTGAGAGACAGAGAGAGTTGCTTTGACTGTGACTGCAGGTTTCCTGAGGTCAAAATTGGGAATTTGGAAGGCCTTAGTTGCTTAGGTTTTATCTAATTAAAAGAGTTTAGGAACTCCCACGTAGAATGTCAAATTTTCTCTTCGGAATATGATGAAACATTCATAGTGTTTACATTTTTTTGTTTTTAGCAGTAGTATTTGCAGAAGTGTAATTCTAATGAACCTTGTCACAGCTGTTTGCTCATTCATTTTACTGTTATTGCAAAAGATAAGTTATACTCTGTGCTTTTTCAGCATCCTTCATCAATTTATCACTTTCCCTCTTAAAAAATGTCCAAGTGTTTTCCAGTAGAAGGAAATACTAGGCTTAGAGGTAGGAGATAATAATTTTAATGTAATGTTGGTTACATAGTAGTTTTACCTCCCTGGATCTTCATTTTTTTAGCTAGTAAATAGAAATAATGCAATCATATTTAACACATGAGGTTATTGTGATGATTAACTGAGATGATGATGATGATGGGGAAAAACCTGATATTTTTAGAGTATTTAACAGTTTTTAAAGCACTCATACATTCTTGTGATATTCAAAACAACTCTTTACTGTGTGCAAATATTATGTTACTTTTAGTGTCACTGTTGCATAATATTTCTATAAACATAGAAGTGAGGTAAGGTTTCATTATAGCTTATGCATCTTTTCTTTTGCAGAAACCACTTGACTATAAATACAGATATTTTCGTCGTGTCCCTGTACAAGAAGCAGATCAGAGTTTTCATGTGGGGCTACAGCTATGTTCCAGTGGCCACCAGAGGTTCAACAAACTCATCTGGATACATCATTCTTGTCACATTACTTACAAGTAGGTGAATGCAATAAAAATAACAAGATTACACTATAAATGTATACTTCATATCCAGCTTAGGAATTCCAGCTATGTTTCTAATTTCTCAGAGTTAACACTACATTACAAATTAAAACCAGTACTACTACAAACTACTACAAACCAAGAAAATGGCCCAAATGAAAAAGACTAAGCATGCTTGAGGAAGCAGAGCATCTGGAACACTCATATAGTGCCCACTGGAATGTGAATTGGTGCCACCACTTTGGAAATGAAAGTAGCATTCCATGGGAAGAATGGTACTTGGTCAGCTGTGAGCTGTCCATGCATGACGTAAAGCCATTTTAAAATACCAGATCATTTTTCTTTTCCCACAGTTCAGTTACCGTTTTTTGCTTTATTTCCATTTGTTTTATCCTCAGGGATTATACACTGATTTAATAAAATTGTAGTTAGGAAAGTAAGTCTACAAAAAAATAAGATCACAGGTATTCCAAAGCCAAATCTGTTAGATGATGCCTATTTAAAACTCCGTTCTATGCAGTACCATTTACCTGTACATCATAATCAGTGAACTGAGAGGGGAGGTATGAGAAAGGAGCCATACAGAAATACATAAAACTTAAAAAGGAACCAGGGAAGTGAAATATCAAGTCCTGTGGCAATTAAGGTTAGCTCTTGTTCAATTTGAAAGAATATTGGTACGTGACTGAAGGCTCTTCGTTCTGCTTGAATCTGAAATTCTGAGAGAGAAGTTTTGAGGTCAGTTTCCATTAGCCTCTTTGCAACCTTTACCACATTGTTGAAAACTGTGTCACATTTCCACTTGACAAATAACTTTTCCCTGCTCATTTGGAAGGTCCTGACAACAGAACATTTTTCTTGCCTACCAATTCTGCTATATCTCCTTTTTGCTTCTCTCTGTAATGCTGTGGAATTTTTTTTTCTACTTTTCAAAGAAACAAACCTGAGCAGGTGTAAAGGCTCATGTCTGTAATCCCAGGACTTTGGGAGGCCAAGGCAAGAGGATCACTTGAGGCCAAGAGTTTGAGACCAGCCTGGGCAAAATTGGGTGACCCCATCTCTACAAAATATAAAAATATTTGCCGGGCATGGTGGTATGCACCTTGAAGTCCCAGCTAATTTGGAGGTTGAGGTGGGAAGATCATTTGAGCCCGGGAGTTCAAGGCTGCAGTGAGCTATGATCATACTACTGTACTCCAGCCTGGGTGATAGAGCAAGACCTTGTATCGAAAAGAAAAAAAGGAACCAAACCCTGAAGTAGAACCAAGCAAATGAACGATGGATGGTTATAGTTTATACTTGACCCATTAGAAAAACATTGTTTATTTAGGAGAAAAAAAGACATTACCATAGGCATTATTTGTAGCTGCTAATTATCACATTGACTTCCTTGTAATATTTATAAAATCACTTGGATTCTCTGCTTTCGTTTCTCTCTCTCAGTGGTAGCATAACTTACCACCTACTTTCCCTCCTCCCTGCCTATAATTATGCATTGATCATGCAGTTATTAAATAGTCAAATTCTATTCTAGGAATATAATTCTTTCTGAAACATTTTAACAAGAACCTAATGTCTATAGCTTCTGACTTAAAAATTCTACCTTAGGAATCTCTGAAGGACGTCAAAATCACATAATTTTTAATTGAGAAATAGTAGACGCAACCTAAATCTCCAATTAAGTAAACTGTGGTACAAGCAGACAGTGAAATATCATCCTGCCACTAAAAATGGTTTCTGAAAAGTAGTGATGTGGGAAAATACAAATAATTAAATGAAATAAAAAACAGAATTACTAAGTTTGATCTGAAGAAACACTAGGAAATATCCTTCATATGGCTTTATCTGGGTGTTGGAATTATGAGTGATGTTTCTGTACACATTTCTAAATTTTTCGAGTTTTCTACAATATGCCTATATTATATAGAATTTCCTAAGATGAATTAAAAATAAAAAAGGCTAAGCATAGAATAACCTTCCCCAAACACACAAGGATTTTAAATGAGTTGAAATTTCCTCATGCTAGTAATTTTGTGTTTTTTTTTTTTTTTTTTTTACAGATCAACTGGTGAGACTGCAGTGAGTGCTTTTGAGATTGACAAGATGTACACCCCCTTGTTCTTCGCCAGAGTAAGGAGCTACACAGCTTTCTCAGAAAGGCCTCTGTAGAGCCTCAAGTCCAGTCCTCTATCACTTTTGCATGAATTAAAGTATATAGCGCAAAAGAGCACCTAAGTTATAAATGTATATATATATATATATGGAATTGGAACTTATTTTAAATTGTTGGAGTTCTTTTAAGAAGAATATAAATTGATTATTTTTTTTATTTAGAGGGATAGTTGATTCTTGGGGTGTTTTGAAATTAAGTTGGAATTAAGTTGCTTAAGCATATTTATGTTGTGAGAAACCTTAATATGAGGTTTATCATGCCCTTTTTCGAGCAGATTTATGAGCAGATTTCTGTCACATAAGTCGTCTTCTGCTTGAGCATCCTAATATTTAAATGCGTCAGGGGAGCGCTCCACTGGATAAGCATTTTATTTCCCGCATGGCATAATGTTTTTGCACTAAAGGCTCAAAGTGTGAGAACCTGTTCTGGATTTGTTTGAAATTATTTCACCAATAAAGATCATAAATAAATGTTTCTTTCAAGAAAATATATTTGGATGGCCTTTTTAAAATAACAGGATATTTAATAAGAGTCCTAGATAGCCAGTGGAGACTTTAAGAATCATTGCCTCTAGCTGGGTGTGGTGGCATGCACCTGTAGTCCCAGCTATTTGGGAGGCTGATGCAGGAGAATAGCTTAAGCCCAAGATTTTGAGTCTGGGAGTTTGAGTCCAGCATGGGCAACATAGCAAGACCTCATCTCTTACTAAAAGAAAAAAAAATAATTTCCTCATTTCATCATTGGTCTTTATATGTTGCCACAAACACTGACCTCATGTAGGCACCTTGCCAATATATGACATTAAGTGAGAGTGAATCCCTTAGGACTGGAACACTTCAAGCTCAACCAACTGACTCAGTTGTCATTCTTCACAAAAGAATAGTAGAGGATCATGTAAACCTGAGCCTAACTCTTGTTCCAGTATGAAAGCTGGGGGAGAGCACCAGCCACCTAGGAAAACTGTATGTTACCTTTTTACTCAAAGGAGTCCCCCTGCCCAGTAACAGTCCTGTTAGTGTTTAATTTCAGAGTTTGTGTCTGGTAGGCCGCTACCTGATTCAGAGTTGGTTTGGTTGTTTCAACCATAGTTAGAGACAAATTCTCATGTACTTTGAGAAATCAGTATCTGTAGCCACTGTTACTTTTAATTGACATTAAGAGACACTTCATAGGTTCCCACAATTCAGTATGGGATAGGCTTTTTAAAAAGCACATGCAGACCAGGCGTGGTGGCTCATGCCTGTAATCCCAGCACTTTGGGAGGCTGAGACAGGCAGATCACCTGAGCTCAGGAGTCCAAGACCAGCCTGGGCAACATGGCGAAACACCGTCTGTACAAAAAAAAAAGAAAAAAATAATTAGCCAAGTACAGTGGGGCACACCTGTAGTCGCAGCTACTTGGGAGGCTGAGGCAGGAGAATTGCCTGAGCCCGGGAAGTGGAAGTTGCAGTGAGCCAAGATTGTGCCATTCCACTCCAGCCTGGGTGACACAGTGAGACCCTATCTCAAAAAAATAATAATGATAGTACACGTTATGTTAAAGGTGAAAACCATACAGCAAGTGTGCATACAGAAGGAGCAGAGTTGGCCAGGTGTGGTAACTCACACCTATAATCCCAACACTTTGGGAGGCCAAGGCAGGAGGATTGCTTGAGGTCAGGAGTTTGAGACCAGCTTAGACCACATAGCAAGACCTCATCTCTTCTAAAAAATAAAAAAATAGGCATGGTGGTACACACCTGTGGTCCCAGCTAGTTGGGAGGCTAAGGCAGGAGGATCACTTAGCCAGGAGGTTGAGGCTACAGTGAGCCAAGATTGCACCACTGTGCCCCAGCCTGGGTGAGGGAGCAAGACCCTGTCTCAACAACAACAACAAAAAAAAGAGTTCTTAGGTTGGCCTTTTGTAGCAATCTGAGAAGTGTGTTTTTCAAGTTAGCAAAGAGGGAGAAAAGCAACTTGCCTAAGATAAGGTAGCTCTTCGTGATATGACTGTTATTTCTGATATACAAGTAAATAGGACATGATTAGGACATAGTCAAATATAGCTAGAAAAATATATTCCTAAGGAAAGTGAGATTTGAGGAGTCCCTGTTGTTCTGCAACATCCCTAGATTGAATGATCTGTTGCAGATGGATACCAAGTTCAAATTTAAAGATTTCTTTGTAAGCAGTAAAGTGACTTTCACTTATTTAACTTGGAACTGGAAAAAGGAACTTTTTTCCAGATTACATTTTCTGTATATTTTTAAAATGTCTTTTTTTAAAATACAAAAGCAATATATATTTGTTGTGAGAAAATTAGAATATACAGATAAAATAAAATTTAAAAAAACACCCAAAGATAACCAGAAGAAAATTTTTGCTATGTAACCTTTTTCTTCTGGTCTCTGCAAATCCTGCTATAGAAACTTTTTAACTTCAGGAGTGTCCTTCCTTTGCTCTATTAGGACATTACAGAAACCAGTACTATGGAAAGCTGACAGCAGTATCTGGATTAACTTTTTAAAAACAAAGAAAGCATTTTACAGAAATTACATTTCAGATTGTGCTGGAACTGTGTTCAGGAGATATCCTCAGAGGGAATCTGGCCTGAGCACCATCATGTTTAATCGCCTCCTCCTGTCTTGCATTTTCCTCCCAGCCCCCTTCCTACCCCTTAGCAGAGGGCCAGGTAAGAGTGCTTGGGGCCCATGGGGGCTGGGGGGTGTAGACTTCAGTTACACCCCCAGCCCCCAGGGAAAAGCATTAGCCTTGAATCCTCAATCCCAGGCCCTATACTAACCACTCTCAACCTATGGTATTTATCTTTTGATTATTCTGTGCATCTATTAAAAATGGGATTATATTGTACATAATGCTTTGTAAGCTTTCTCTCCCCACATAAGAATGCCCTGTAAGCATTTTGTTAAATATTTTTAATGACTTTAGAGTCCAACTTTATACTCCTCTTTATGCATTTTGGTTTTCTAATTTAATGCTAGTGTAAACGTTTTTGGAATAAACATTCCTGTGGCTAAATCTTTGCATACTTCTTGAATTATTACCTTAAGATGTTTCTAAGAAGTAGAATGACTGAATCAAAGAGTGAACATTTTAAAATATCTTAAAATATACATTTTTGGTAAATAACGTATACACTGTAGAAAAGCTGGAAAATAGATGAGCAGACAGAAGAAAATGTAAATCACCTATAGTCACCTCACCCATTATTCACTTTTTGATTTTAATCATCCTGGCCTTTCACATGTATGTGTGATTTTTCAGTCATATGCAGTGAAACACTTCCAGTTCTGTCTCCTTTATCTGATGCTTTCATGCTCTGGATCTTAAAACCTGGCCAATCATTTCCCCAGTGATGGATGCTGAGTGTCAGCAACAGCTCTAGGTAAGTTGGCAACCATGACATGTATGGGCTAAGGCTTGCAAGGCTTCTCTGGCTACAGAGAATCCAACTGCAGTCAGAGCAGAAACAGAAGCCAAGGCAATGCAGTGGGATCCCAGTTTCACAGTGACCATCCATTGACCATCCATTGGTCACTGTGACCAGTCATGATAGCCTCCACATCCAAAAAGTGATTTCAGTCTTTGGTTATGTATAGTGAACAACACCTGCACATTTATCTCCGCTGTCTCCTGAAACTCCACTAAAATAGTAGTAAAGAAATAGGGTTGGGTGCAGTGGCTCATGCCTGTAATCCCAGCACTTTGGGAGGCTGAGGCCAGGGGATCACTTGAGTTAGGGCAACATAGGGAGTCTGAGGGTAACATAGGGAGACCCCTGTCTTTCAAAATAAAAGGAAAAAAAGAAAAGACTTAAGTCCTTCAGGACAGGGAGAACTGGAAAGGTGCTGAAAGCAGACAAGACACGTTAGAATTTGGAAAATAGAAAGCAGGTGGGCAAGTGGTAAAGTGGTATTAAGCATGGGTTCTGTGTTGAAGTGCCAGATCCACGACTGAGTTTGAGCAGGTTAGTTAACTCTCCATGTCAGAATAAATTAGAGGAAATATCATAGTACCTACCCACAGAGTTGAAAGGAGTAACAGATAACACTCCACGTTAATTGCATAGGACAATGCCTGATGGAGTTGGTGCTCGGTAAATAGCAGCCATTATATGTATTATAACTGTTGCTGTTCCAGAGAGATCTGAGACCTCAGCCAGAAGCAGGGGAAGCTAAAAATTGCAAATCAACTCAACTGGCCTCCCACAGAAGGTAAAGCACCACATGGAAACAGCAAGACCCTGCGGGAAGGATCCCCAGCCAACTCCCAGAACTCAAATTGTCAGGCTCACACCATCAGGCAGGAAAGTGGAGGCTTCCCCTCTAGGAAAAGACCCCTTCCCCCGAAAAAAGACCTATGGATACTGACATTTAGGAATCAACAGAATAGGTCCTCTCCCACGCCTCTCAGTCAGCAAGTACCACCTACCCACGTAGTTTCTAGTTAACATCGTAGTGGCTCTTTCTTGGCTATCAATGGACAAGCAAGGAACACCAGGTATTTGAAGAGAAAGTCTAAATGAGTGACAGAGAATCAGACTTTTTAAATAAGCAGAGAAAGGGGACATGATGGAAATCAAAAAATGCAGGTAGTAGAAGAAATCTGAAAAACAAAATTCTATTTCTTCAGAGACATGGAAGAAGAAACCAGAACAAAATACTATTAGAAAACATTGGAAGTCAGAGCCTTTGAATAATACATACGTGATAGCGAAATATTTTTAAATGTCAGATGACACATAGAATGTCAAAGCTGGAAGTTTCCCTAGAAGTCACTTATTGACCAACTATCCCTATGTGGAGGTGAGGAAATGGGGGCTCATGAAGGGTGAAGTTGTTTGCCTCAGGTGGTGTAACCAGGACCCTCACAAATTAAAGGCGTGTATTCATGCAGAGGGCCTGGCCGTTGTAAGCACTCAGTAAATTCTAGTCTTAATGTTTATTAAGAACTTAGATGTTACTGCATGATCTTACTTATTTGTAAAATCTAAAAAAGTCAAACTGATAGAAGAGAGTAGAGTGGTGGTTACCAGGGGCTGGAGGGAAGGGTGGATGGGGAAAGCAGAGATATTAGTCCAAGGGTATGTAAAGTTTCAGCTAGGAGGAATACATTCTAGTGATCTATGGCATAACATGATCACTGTAGTTATTAACAATGCATATGTTTAAATGGCCAAAAGAGTATATTTTAAATGTTCTCACCACAAAGAAAGGATAAGTATATGAGGTGATAGATACATTAATTAGTCTGATTTGCTCATTTTGCAATGTGTACATGTATCAAAACATCACATTGTACTCCACAAATATGTACCATTATTTGTTAATTTAAAAATGCAGAGAATCAAGAACTTACATGTTCAACCTGGGCAACATAGACCTCATCTGTAGAAAAAATAAAAACAAAATTGGCCCAGGCATGGTGGTACGTGCCTGGAGTCCCAGCTATTCAGGAGCCCGAGAAGTGGAGGCTGCAGCGAGCCAAGATCATGCCATTACACTCTAGCCTGGGCGACAGAGTAAGCACTATTTTCAAAAGAAAGAAAGAAATTGTATGCAAGTAATAATAAAGTTGTTTAAAAATGTTGAGAGATTATGTGTTAAGTATAAGCCCTATTTTCAAAAGAAAGAAATTATATGCAAGTAATAATAAAGTTGTTTAAAAACGTTGAGAGATTACGTGTTAAGTATGGGGCAGAAGACCTTCTTTTATATGGATTATCTCATCTGTGCTCACAACACACAGGTATTACTGTTTCTATTTTATAAATAAGAAATTTCAGGTGAAGAGAGTCTAAATAAACTTGTCAAGCTCATCCTGGTTACTGAGTAGCGGAGCAAGGCTAACTCCAGAATGCTTTCTCATAGCCAGAGCCAGGAGTAGAGTCCAGTTCTAAAGAAATAACATCAAAACTCCAATAGGTTACAATTCCCACTGGAGCTTAGACCAGCGCTGCCCACTAGAAATATAATTTGAACCACATATGTAATTTTTAAGTTTCTGGAGCCACTTTTTATTAAAAAGGTGAAGTTAATTTTAATAATTTATTTTAATCCAGTACTATCCAAAGCAGTATCATTTTGACACGTACTCAATATAAAAATTACTAATGGGATATTTTTACACTTTAAAAAATTCTAAATCTTTGGAATCTGGAGTGTAATTTACACTTCCAGCACACTTCTACTGGCTTAGCCATGTTCCAAGTACTCATAGTCACATGTGACCAGTGACTACTGTAACGGACAGCGCAGCCATCAACCAAGGGGTGCATCATAAGAAAGAGAGTCAACGGATGGTGTGTGTCAAGTTCAACCTCACAGTTTCTCTCCTTGTGTAATTGGTATAGGGATAGGTAAGCCGAGCAGGGAGCTAATACTCAATTAATTGTTAGGCTCAGTACCTATGTATACTTTTCCTGATTCCACCAGAAGGTGTCCCTTGTCTGTCTCCAAATTATTCCACATTGCCTCTACCCCAGCAGTTATCACACTCCATGTTAATTCTGTTTTTACATGCAAATGCCCTCCGTCAAACTGTGGGTTGAGGACAGGACCCATTTCTTTTAAATCTTTGATTCCAAAGCACCTCTCTGTTGTGAACATGAGATAAAAGGATCCCTATAAAGCACTGGACACATTTCATGAGCTCTTGATGCTCTATTGGAAGAAATGAACAAAAGCGTGCCTTTGTCACTAGGTGACACTCTTGTCCCAGCCTTTTTGTTTTTGCTCTTATTCTTCATAGTGTTAGGGGGAGCTGATTTTCACATTCACAAGAAAATAGCACCCCAGATCTTTCTGACTGACCTTCAAAGCTGCAAGTGACAGGATCTAAGATTTAAGGTGTATATTCAAACAGAAATGCCATATTGGTGACAGTGCCCTAACTCCTGCCATGCCAACTCTTCAGCAAGTAGTCCAGAAATCTCAGTTTTCTTGGCCATTTTTTTTTTTTTAATCTGGCCAGTTTGTCCTGGCTGCATGAGGAAGTTGAATATCCTGATTTGGAATGAATAGGAAAGGGATCCTGGGATTAGTATCTGAGGTTGGGGTTGTTGAGAGCCAGAAGAGGGGCCAACCTGTTCCCATTTGACAAGCAAGTGGCCTGATATGTGACTCTCTTGAGAGGCCCACAGCCCCTCTTGCTGTGGTCTAATGCTCAGTGCAGAGTTTTTGGGGGATCACTGTTAAATCCACTCAAGGCTTCCATATTTGCACCTTCTTCTTATGAATCCAGTAAATATCTAGCAGCAGAATTGAGATTCAGAAAACTGTGCAAGGCTATCCTAAGAATGCTGGCCAATTCTGGACATAGTGTGCATGTGTGTGTATGGTAGATTAAAGAAGGATAGTGTGGAGTTTGCATAAGCAACACAGGCTTCTTTTGCTGAAATGGCTTTTCTGTGCAGACTAACTTTTCCTCAAGTCCTGGAAATACATCCAGCCCAATTTATTGTATTCAGGCCAAAGGAGCAGTAAGTTGAAACCTGCTATGTAAGTAGGGTGATCAAATAGTCAATTTATTGTCAAAATCAGGACACTTTTTAGAGGAAAGAGTAGTGTTTTTTTTGTAATTGCACTGGGACAGCAAGCATAAATCTGGAGGCTCCTGAGCGAACTGGGTTGGATGGTCACTCTATATACAAGGCATGGCCAGTGCCCTACATTCGGCTTTTTGTCAGATGTAACTCAGAATGAAGGTTATCCATTCTTTTCTGGCTGTTTTTCTTCCTCTATAGAAGAGAAGAAAATTCCAGCGGCGTTTCCCAGTGTATGACAAGTAGAGGGACGATTAGACCTCACTAATTTCCTTAATTTTACCAGGAAAACCACTTTGCAGAAGGGTCCAATGTATCTGTTGCCCTGCAGTGGATTCTGAAGTCCCTCAGAATGCCCACTGACTTCTGCATTTGGCTAACAGAGGCTTTGGTACCAGGAATTCCCAACAGCTTAAAAAAGTGAATCCATATCAGATAACAGTTTCTACTTTTCTTATGATCTGTTCTTTATTTCCATCTGATTTCTTTAATGACTAGCTAATTTCCTCCAGGCCTGGACCTATAATCCCAAATTAATGTGGACAGTTGCAGAGAGATATCTTTCTTTGCCTTATAGTTTGTATGTCTTTGAAGTGTATGGCTAAAAGCAAAGTCTCCTCTCCTTGCTTGTTCCTTCATCCCCAACAGGGGTGTGTACCTCTGCACTGTCTCCTAGAGGAGTGGATTTATTTTGAGCACTGCGATATAAAGAGCCAACTACATGGTGTGGTGCAAAGACCACAGACTGGATCAGAAGACATGAGCTCAGTGAACCTAGCACAGATCCTGACCCTAGTAGAGACTCAGCAAATGTGAGCTGATTCCCAATCAGATCATTATAGTTAACCATTGTAGTGGAGAGGAGACTTCTGTGGCCTCTACCAACAGTGTCAGAGGAGTTCTTTGCCTGGGTGCCCCCAATTCAAACCTAGCAGATGCTAGGACCATTCAGAGCAAGTGAGAACTACCGACACTGAGGCCTCTACAGATCTTTCAGCTTTGGGTCTTTCAGCTTTGGATCCTTTAAATCTTAAACATGATTCCTTTAGGTCCCTGGGGACCTGAATAAGAAAGGACCATATTCTACCCAGACATGAATGAGTAAGGCCTTCTTCTAATTCAGAATTTGACAGGAGAAGTAGGGAAGTATCATAAAACAGTGGACAGAATCTGGACTTTGGGGTTAGATAGCCCTGGGTTTTTAGTTGTTTTTGTTTGTTTTTTTGGGGGGATGGGGTCTCACCCTGTAGTCCAGGCTGGAATGCAGTGGCGTGGCCTCCTGAGTTGAAGGGATTCTCCTGCCTCAGCCTCCTGAGTAGCTGGGACTACAGGGGCACCATGCCCAGCTAATCTTTTTGGATTTTTAGTAGAGATGCGGTTTCACCATATTGGCCAGGCTGGTCTTGAACTCCTAACCTCAAGTGATCTGCCTGCCTCAGCCTCCCAAAGTGCTGGGATTACAGGCAGGAGCCACTATGCCGGGGCAGCCCTGAGTTTGAACACCCACCCTTACCAGCATCTACTTAGTCAAAGTAACTTAACACCTGGAGCCTCATTTGTAAACTGGGGATAATGAAAACTACCTGCAGGGTTGCTATGGCAATAAATACTACAGATGTTCGATCCCAGCACATAATAGGCTCTCCATATGGAATCTATTGTTATCTAAAAGGACAGTAACACTTAGGGTCAGTTGAGAAAATAGCTCTGTACTAAGAAGGGACCAATGACTGGGAGATGCCAGAAAGAAGACTCTAAAATCATAAATCTCAAAACAACAACCCTAAGACTGTACTTGTGAGCCATTTCAACTATGTAGTTTATAGGAGCAATCCCTTTACACTACAGCAAGTTAAGCTTCAACTTAAATCAATGGCTGGGCTTGATACATTGGTAGTGGTTGTCTGAAGTGCTGGTTAAGAAATATTCTGCTGCTGAGTCAACTCAGTAGGGATGCGTGCCATGGCTGACTGATCAGCGATGCCTGCTCTGGGCACAGGATTGGGAAGCAGAGGCAAGTATGCCAAATAGTTACCCTGTGTTCCTCACCCACCAGCGGATGAGACTGCCTTTAATACAGGGAAGAATTTGCAAGTCTAGAGTAGCATTCAGGCTTTGGGTAGCTTAGGGGAAATAAATGAAAGGTAGTGATGCACCAAAGACTGATGCAAATAGGAAGGTTTGGAAGATTGTGGGAAATCTTGATAGTATGTAGGCAAATCTCAATGATTTCCTTACTCTACCCAGGAGCAGCCCCACAAGAGTAGTCAAAAAGGCCCGAGCAATTGCCTCTAAGAGCCAAGAGAAAATTCTGAATATTGGGAAACCCTAAGTCAGTCCACAGAGTCTGAGTTAAAGTGCAGGAGGAGATGGGAAGCACAACAGAGTATAAGGTAAAATCAAAGCAAATGCAAAGCAAACTTGTCTTTGGAAACACTCGATTAAGAAGCAGTAGCTTGGGCCGGGTGCGGTGGCTGACACCTATAATCCCAGCACTTTAGGCCGAGGCTGGTGGATCATCTGAGGTCAAGAGTTTGAAACCAGCCTGGCCAACATGGTGAAATCCCGTCTCTACTAAAAAATAAAAAAATTAGCTAGGTGTGGTGGTGCATACCTGTAATCCCAGCAACTTGGGAGGCTGACGCAGGAGAATCGCTTGAACCTGGGAGGCAGAGGTTGCAGTGAGCCAAGATCATGCCATTGCACTCCAACCTGGGCAACAAGAGCGAAACTCCGTCTCAAAAAAAACAAAAAACAAAAAACAAACAAACAAAAAAAAAAACACTAGCTTGGAAACAGCCAAAATGGTCGAGAGCAAGAAAGTCTCAAATGTCCCACAAAGTAATGCTCCTTCCAAAAATCTAATGGCCTTCCTGTAATTGCTGAATGACGTCTCAGTACATCTGTTTTGAGAGCTCTAATCTTGAGCAGAATTGAGTAAGAAAAAGTACAGCCTGTTTCTTAATGATAGAGTAGAAAAGATGACCTTTACAGAGGTCATGGAGATTATAAATAGCAAATTCCTATTCCTAGCCCTGCCTGCCCCCTGCCCCAACTCAACAAGGAATAGCAGCATTTGAAGCAGACCTTCTGAGTTAGGAAAAATAATCCTGAAGAACTTGAAGAGTCAGGAGAAAAGTAAAGATCAACAGCCTTAACTTTAAGAAAGAACAAGTTTTGGAACAGGCTCTTCTTCTCTTACCAAGACTGTCATTAAGCAGGTTTCTCTTGACGTGAGAACAGCTGCTCATGTGGCCACTTTGTTGCTTGTACCCCGAGGGCCAGCTGCATGAAAGGGCATGGTACAGCTCTCCTCCTAATCTTTTTAAGGTTTTTTTTTTTGTAAATCTTTTTAATTTTAGTACCATTCCTACTGAAGTCTTTCTGAGACAGCCAATATTCTTTTGTCTTTTCTTCCTGCATTTTCCAGTGGCACAGCAGACTGGGAAGCACGTGTGAGTTTTTCAAACTTTTTGGCAAACATTAATATATCAATTCTGGCAAATGCAGAGAGGCATTAAAAGAAATTTGGAATTGCCCATAAACTTACCATCAGAGATAACCACTGTTTACTTTCACTAGCTTAGTATATATCATTGACTAATGGGTACCCGCGTCATCCTTCTCCATACGTGCTGTGGGACATTGGTATATTAGGAAGGGGTTCTTAGTGTCTCCTTGCCACTTTCTCACCAGGAGCAGTACTGGCAGGGTTTAGGATGGGAGGAGGCAGAGGAAGGGGACAAAAACGGTGATCACTACAATGCTGAGAAGTGGGGGAATGGAAAGTGTTTGTGAGCATGGTGTAAATTTAACGCATTATGCTTATAGATGTGGCAACACTAATGGTTGAATGGGGGAATAATTTGGTGACAATTAGTCTTCTCTGATGCGTTCTGGCAGGTGGAGAAGTATTTCACTGTTTGAGAAACGTTTTTCACGTTTGAGAAACATCTTTCAAGGCCTAATTTCTTTACTCCTCAGGTGTCGAGACCTTTGTTTACACCAGATCAATTGTGCAAAGTTCCCTGCAACCTAGAAATGAAGCAATTATTTCAAATCTATTTATGGGACACAGAGCACACACAGTGAGATTTTGCTGATAGTGCCTTTAAATCTCAAGCTTGGGTCCCACCCCTCTGCCAGGCCACGTTTGTCTAGGTAGGCAGTGACTGCTCGATTTACCTGGATTGGTAGGGGTGATGGGAGAATACAGAGGGAGAAAGACTCATTAGATGCTGTTCTAAGATTAGCTCTAGTTCCTGATCATTGGAACAGTCTTTGGAATTCTCCGCTCCGTCCTGGGAAGATGTCGTCAAGGGGATAATTGTCAGAATGGTGCAAACACTGCAGGAGAAACAGTAGATACACTCACCAAAAAGATAAGGAGGTGTTTTCTAGAAAGATGGCCCCTTTGCAATTAGTGACTATTCAAAATTATAACTACCCCCTTTCAGTTACCCAAGTAACTGCCATTCATAAATGACTGAGTTGTGGTTGCATTTACCTGTGTGCAGAGAAACTGACCACAAGACTTTCAGGACTCAGAGGACTGAACTGAGGGGTGGCTCCTCTCAGTGAGGAGTCAGAGGAGCAAGGTGTCTTCCCCAGGAGCCACCAGGAACAACAGGACCCATGTGATGAGACTGGGCCCACCTGGATAACCCGGGCTAGCCTTCCCATCTGGAGGTCTCAATGTAATCACATCTAGAAAGTCTCTTCTGCCACATACAGTTTTGTCACAGGTTCTAGTGGTTAGGATGTGGACATCTTTGAGGGACCATCATTCTGCCTACCATAGCCATGACTTCCTGGGTATAGCAACACTGCTCAAACTCTATGCCTCCACTTCTAGGGATCTGGACACAGGTCATGAGCTCAGAGTTTTTAGCAGATGGTCTCACTAGGATAGGTATTAATATTAGCCTCAGCACAATACCAGCAGTTCGGCACCCATGATTATCCTAGCAGGCTTCAGACATCTAGTCTTCCTTCAGGCACCTGTAGACATTTGCATTTTGGCACTTCCATCAGCTCCCAATCCCTTTCCTCTGGCTGGCTCAGAAATACATAGCACCATGCTTGACCCTCTGGTAGGGAGGGCTAAAGAAACGTCCACCCCCATTTTACCCCTTCCCCTCACTTTCCACCACAGATAACAACCCAGATGGATGTAGCTGGTGTGTCTTCCTGCTGACAAACACCATGGGGACTGAGTTGTGCCAATTCTCTTGCCACGTCCATGCTATGTCTCCCCTGACTCCTCTGTAACTCCCTCTCTCCAATTCTCTCCTCATGACAAAAAACCTGCGACTGCAGACTGGCTTATGAAAAACGTGGATAATAATGTGCAAACAGATGGGTGTGGTGGTTTATGCCTGTAATCCCAGCACTCTGGGAGGCCAAGGTGGGCAGATCACTGGAGCCTAGCAGTTTGAATCCAGCCTGGGCAACATAGCAAAACACTGTACAAAAAATACAAAAATTAGCTGGCCGCGGTGATGCCCACCTATAGTCCCAGCTACTCAGGAGGCCAAGGTGAGAGGATTGCTTCAGCCCAGGAGGTTGAAGTGGCAGTGAGTGGTGATCACACCATTACACTCCAGCCTGAGTGACAGAGCAAGACTCTGTCTCAAAAATAAAATAAATAATGTGCAAACACTCATACAGCATTTTCTATGTGCTAAGTGCATTATTCACATTAACTCATTGAATCCTTGCAGCATGCCTGTAAAGTGGGTGTTATCACCTTTTCTTAAAAGTGAGGAAACTAAGGCACAGAGATATTTAGTAACTTACCCAATGAGTGGTTATGATGGGATTCACATCTAGGTAGGCTGGTTCTCTGTCCCCAATGCTAGCGTGCCTCTAGACAAATATAGATCCAATGATAATATTCAGACCATCACTGGGAGGTGAAGTGCTTTCTCCTACCTTACTAGATGTATTTGCAGTTTTCAAAAGCACAGAGAGTGATGTTATGTGTCACTCAGAGTACACCCTGCCCAAGGGAGATGGATTCAGACTGGGAGCCCATGGGTAAAGGTTTGTTCTGGTTCTGCCATTTTGCTGGCTGAATGATTGTAGACAAATAATAGATCATCTCTGAATCTCAATTTCTTTATCTGCAGGATGAGAATGACAGTCACAATACCAAGCTCACAAGGTTCTGGTGGGGAATGACATTCCTGATCTCATTGGATAAAAGTGTTAAAGTGTTATGCACTACCTAGAGCTAAGGTCATTTGTTTTCTTTTTGTTGAGACAGGGTCTCACTCTGTCACCTAGTCTGGAGTGCAATGGTGCGATCACATCTCACTGCAGCCTTGACCCAGCTAAGGTAGTATTCTTATTAGAGCATGGGATTCAAGCTTGTTGAGCATGAATCTGAGACAGAGACCTTGTTGGCCCTCAAAGCACAGCACTGGGCAGCCCCTGTTCCTTCTGAATATAAGGCCACCTCTTTATTTTTCATTCACTGCCACTGACTGGGTCAGGACCTCACCACCTCTAGCTTGAACCTATAAAACAGTTTCCTATCAGATATTCTTCCGGTACTCTCGCCCCTGCCCAATCAAAATGCTGACATCAGGTTAGTCTGAGGCAGAACCTTCCTATGTTATCCGCAAGTTGTGACCTTCTAAACTTTCTACAGCCTGCTCTCTCTGGCAAGAGTGATGAACTCAAACACCTGTGAAGGTCCAGAGGCCACCACAAGTGAGTGAGGTGGACCAGGTGTGCAGGCAGTGGCAAGCCAGACTCTGTGTCTCTTGTCTGAAAGGGAAGCGGCTACTCAGCTTCCGTTTGAAGATTCTCTATAAGGCCTGACCTTCCCATTTTTAAAGAGAAGCTGGAAATCCGTGTTGTATGTGAAATGTTGTATGTCTAACCAAACTCAAGTTTAAAAGGAAAAAAATAAAAACACGATACAGGTCAACAAAAGCCATCTGCAGGATGAGTGGAATCAGCCAATTTTTGACCCTTGGTATGCAGGTTAAAGCCCAAATCATAAACTTTGCATTCTAGGTCTGTACGGGTTCATCACTGACCTACCTTTCCAGCTCGCCTCCCACTGCTCCTCCAGGTCTGCTGCTAGCCAAGAGTAGTTCCCAGGACACCCAAAGCCCCTCCCTACCCCTGCCCCTTTGCTCTGCTGGCATCTGGAATGCTCTTTCTCTCACCTTCCCTACCCTCCAGCTCCTCCTGAAAGTTCTGCTATCCCTCCTGGAGCCTTTCCACAGTTTAACTCCAGCCAATGAATGATTAAACAATGACACACAATCTACTGCCTCTGGGCCTCCAGGGCACTCTCAAAGAGCTCTGTTTCACCTGTGTTTACTTTCTACCACATCCTGACCTGTGCCACAACTCAGAAGGCTTCAGAGAAAAACTGTGACTCATTGACTTGTGTCACTTCCTTTCTACTAAATCATAAGCAAGTTGTCTGCAGAGCCCCCCCACTGCCAGCTCCTGGCCCCAGCTCCTCCCACCACCACCATGACCCAGGACAGTGCCTTATAAGTCCCAGATGACTGTCAAGGCTTCTTGAAAGCTTTGGCTCTAAGGGATTAAACTGGAAGATGCAGCTGATTAACTCACTAGGTTTAAATTAAGTTCTTGGGCTTGCTGCAAGCAGAGCAAAACTCTCCCATCTCTCTGCAGCCCCTTCTCAGGCCTCTGCTCTCTTCGTGGGCATGGCCAGCGTCTCTTAGCTGCATCCTGGGTCACTCAAGGTCTCAGCCTAGGAGAGCTGGATGTACAAATCCCACCCTCATCCTCCTGGGGGAGTGGATCCAGGTGCTGGTGGAGGGATGCCAGCATCACCTGGAAGCAGAAAGTTATGCCCTGAGGGAGCTGTCCCTTGTTTGACTAATCCAAATTAATACCACTATTATCGTCTTGCAGTGTTGGGGCCATGAGAGGCCATATAGCCATTTAGACTGAAGGAGGAAACTGAGATCCAGAGAAGCAAGATTTGCCCAAGGACAAGGTAAGGGTGAACTCTAGATAGGATCCAGGACATCTAACTCCAACTCTGGAGACTTTTTCCACTAAGCCAAAGATTTGTTGCTATCATTTGAAGTGTTCTGATAAAAACACCAGTGAGATATCTCAAGACTACATTTTTCAGACACTCCGTCTCACAGCTGTGCAAAAATGGACTGCCGATTTGTTTTTGTCCTTTCTGCTTCTGTGAATGTGGCATTTGGAGCGTGACATTTGCTGCTCCAGCCACTTCTGATCTCAGTGTAATTTCCTTAGCTTAGGAAGATGCGTGGTATGTGTCTGTGTGCTTGTCCCTACATTTCAAACTCCCCGGAGAACATGTGTCACAGAAGTAGACAAAATGAGAAAATAATCACTGGTAGTTTGCTGCAATGTCTCTTGGTCTGCTCTCTTTCTCAACCTTCCTAAGTTTGTAGTTGGGACAGACTTCTGCAACAAAAGACAGATTAACAAGAGAAGAACAGTCCAGCTTATCAACACGTACAGGACACATCATGTGGGAGAAACCTCAGTGAAGAGTTAACTCAAGGCAGTGTTCACAAGTCTGGCGTACATAGTATGTCTAATAAAGAATAATAAATTTCAGAGAAGTGACAAGACAAAGGAAAGTAGTCCTGGGCTTCCAAAGATGGGAAGCTATGGGAAGGTAAATATATGGACAAACACTAGTGGAGTAAAGTCTGCTCACAGGTCCCTGTGGCACCATCTCTGAGCTGATCAAGAGTTGTCTCCAGTAATGAAGAATGTACATCTTATCTTTAGGTAAGAAAAGAGACAGGGAGGATAAACAGACCTTTTGTAAATCTCTGTCCTGCTTTTAGGCAAGCAAAGGGAAGACACGGAGCTCCCTTGCATCTTAATTATCTTCAGCTCAACAATCCTCATATTTTGAGGAGGCATATTCTGGTCTCCCACAGTCACCATATTTCCCTGGGAACATTCAAACGAGGAATAGCTGCCATGAAAGTCAAGAAAAGACATTTTGGGAAACTCTCCAAACCTATTCTGGGTCAGAGGCTGCCTGGTTTAAGAAAAAAGGGAGAGAGAAAAAAGGAAAAGATAGTTTACACTTACACTACTTTTTCAAAATAAGAGATTATTGGCCGGGCGCGGTGGCTCACGCTTGTAATCCCAGCACTTTGGGAGGCCGAGGCGGGCGGATCACGAGGTCAGGAGATCGAGACCACAGTGAAACCCTGTCTCTACTAAAAATACAAAAAAATTAGCCGGGCGTGGTGGCGGGCGCCTGTAGTCCCAGCTACTCGGAGAGGCTGAGGCAGGAGAATGGCGTGAACTCGGGAGGCGGAGCTTGCAGTGAGCCGAGATCGGGCCACTGCACTCCAGCCTGGGTGATAGAGCAAGACTCCGTCTCAAAAAAAAAAAAAAAAAAAAAAAAACAAAATAAGAGATTATTCTGTTTATTCTCATGCCCATGATGGGAATCTCTGCTCAAGAGTAAGTCGGTGGAGGAAGGCATCTATTGAAGTGCTAAGACAAAATCATTACCTTCATTTTACAGATAAGGAAACTGAGGCTCAGGGCAACTCAAACTAAGCATGTACTATGTACAGGTTGTGTTTTAAGGACTGTATATTTATTTACCCAGTTAAGATTTACAGTAACACCATGAGGCTAGTGCTAGTATCATCACTCCCATTGTACAATGATAAACTGTGGCTCAGAAAGAACTAATATTCCCAGGAGCATTTAGTTCATAGCTTGACAAAGCCAGGATTTGGACCCAGGTGGTTGTACTCAAAGCTGGTGTTCAAAATCATTCATCTGTTAATTTTTAGTCAAATAAATGGGCCAGGCATTGTGCTAGGTTCTGCAGATACAAAAGTGAGTGAAATAGACACAGTTCCTGCCTTCAAAGTGCCTCCAGCCTAGCAGGAAAGAGACTGTCAATAAATTATATAAAATTGAAAGAGATCAGAGTGTATTGCCTTAGTAAAAGGATTGTTTTGAGCTGAAGGCAATTGGGAAAGAGCAGACTGCAGAAAGGCTGTCTACTTTCCCGTATTTGCTTAAAAGCAGGGCATGTATTTTTCCTTGTGAAGGTGTTCCCCTTCCCTCTGTCATACCAGGAAAGGCAGAATAACTCTTAGTCACCAGAGATAACTCTAGACTCTTTTCATCCCAAAGATGACCCCAAAAGGAATCTATACCACAAACCCTACTAAAATAACACTTACCTTCCATTAGCTTCCCCATATATTTACCTTCTCACAACTTCCTGCCTCTAGAAGCTCAACTGCCTTTTCATTTGTCTTGTTAGTTCTCCAGAAATTCATCGCCCTGTGTTAAAATGGTATATACACCTCCAAATCTGACTATGTCTTTGGGATTTTCATTTCATTTCTCTGAGGTACCTTATATGCCCATGAAATAAACTTTTTTCTCCTGTAATTATGGCTTTTGTCAATCTAATTTCCAGGGCCACAGCTGCAGAATTGAAAAGGATAGAGAAAAAAGTTTCTTCCCTCCCCTACAAAATCTCCTGGCACTTAATCCTATGCCCTTTCTAGTTCATGATGTTGATACCACACTCCTGAGTCAGCAGTGAATGACATTTCCCAGACTGTTTGTTCCATCCTTAATCCTCATGTGCTCCTTTTACCCAAACCTGACCTTCTCACCACTCTGTCTGCCTTCCTAAATGGGCTTTATTTTGTGAGGTGAGGCTTGAGATCTCAGTCTTCACGGCCAGCATTTTGTAGGTTTCTTGGCAGCATTTTTCAGAGTCAGTAGCCCAAAGCAAGCTGCGGCCCATATTTCATCAACATTGTGATGATGTGGCCCAGCCAAGGGAAACCAGAAGCCAGAGAGAGAGAGACAGGTTCAAATTGTGTTTTGTTTACAATTTCTTAGTGACACAAACAATGCCAAGCTTTGATGGTTTCTAAGAAACGGCAAGCATTTCTATGAAAGCTATCATTTAAAGTCAGCCTTTGACCTCTGCTCATGCAAAGCATGTTTCCACATCTAGGCCCAGAATTCTTTACCACAGCCCAGAGTGCCATGTCTCTATCCTAAGCCCTGGCGCCTTCTGCTACTACAGAAGCAATAAAATCCAGCCAGAGGTACCACAACTCTAGTAGATTAAACAGGCTGAGGGAGACAGAGTGACAACTGATATGCAAATGTACGTGTTTATTGGAACCTTGGAGACAGCACGGAATGTAAAGAATTCTTATTTCCAAGTATTACAGTGGGGGCTTTGCTGGGCCCTGATGGTGGGACCTAGGTAAGTGTCACTGGATGTTGTGAGCACATACCTGGCCACAGTGTCTGAGTCCCTGAGCACTGTGTGACAGGTGTAACCCAGGTATGCCTCAGGCTTACCTGCTTGAATGTCAGTTACAGTTAGTCACTTGTTAGTTACCCTGAAGTCTACTCCACCTGCTACGTAGCAGTCCATCTTTTTTCTGCTTCTTGAGCCAGGGAGCCCTGCAGTTGGTCAGGAGCTCTACAAGAGTGAAATCAAATCCTTCCATGGCTAGGATAAAGGTGTGTACAAATATGAATGAGGGACTTGAGAAGGGTGGGGGAGGCTTGCAGGAAGTGAGGCTATAAGGAGGAAGAGTGGGGATCCTAGGCGGAAAACTCCATGACTGCTAAGGAGTACGGCAGAAAGGCCAGACTCAGCACTGAGACCCAGATCCTCAAAGAAACTCTGAGGGCAGCACACCCCAGACACCACTCTTGCAATTGACGGGCCTTCCAGCCCAAGCATCTCTGCAGTGGGACTCCCCTGGGAAAAGTTGTGTGTGAAAAGGAGAGGGTCTGCCCCTATTCTAGGAGAGATTGCTGAGTACTGGTGACTAGGAGCAGGTGGTGAGGTAACCAAGTGCTGATGCTTTACACCCTAATGGTGTCAAAGCAGTTGTTGGAGGTATGCACTTCTCCTTTACCCATGAGCAATTCCTCCCCCTTCCAAAGGTTTTGGACATCATAGAGCTTTGAGGGAACATCAGCTTTGAACACAACTACCTGGGTCCAAATCCTGGCTTTGTCAAACTATGAACTAAATGCTCCTGGGAATATTAGTTCTTTCTGAGCCACAGTTTATCACTTGTACAATGGGAGTGATAATACTAGCACTAGCCTCATAGTGTTACTGTAAATCTTAACTGGGTAAATGAATATACAGTCCTTAAAACAGAACCTGGCATGTAGTAGATGCTTAGTAAATGTGAACCACTAGCTAGAAAATAAGCAGGGCCAGCGTGATGGAGTGCCCATAAAGCATCCCCCCGGTCCTGGCATATCTCAGCATCCTGCTAAGGTAGACTTTACATCCAAGTCCCTCCAGGCCCAAATTGTTGTCCCACAAGGGCCCCTATTAGGATGCAGTCATTAAATCTTGCAAGGGTAACTCGTTCTGACCTTTAGCAGAAAACTGAACAGAGAGGATAGTTTTCACAGAAGTGGAGGGTAGTTCTCACAAAACCCTGTGGGGAAGTTTCCTGGGTCCTAAGGAAAGGACACACCCAGACTGGCTCCAAGAGAACACGGATGGGGACTGTGCTTGTGAAAAGAATTTTTATTTTATTTTTATTTTTTGAGATGGAGTCTTGCTCTGTCACTCAGGGTGGAGTGCAGTGGCGTGATCTTGGCTCACTGAAACCTCTGCCCCCTGGGCTCAAGAGATTCTACTACCTCAGCCTCCCCAGTAGCTGGGATTTCAGGCGCATGCCACCATGTCTGGCTAATTTTTTTTATTTTTTATTTTAGTAGAGATGGGGTTTTGCCATGCTGGCCAGGCTGGTCTCGAGCTCCTGGCCTCAAGCAATCTTCCTTCCTCAGCCTCCCAAAGTGGTGGGGTTAGAGGTGTGAGCCACCGTGACCGGCCGTGAAAAGAATTTTGAAAGAAGATAGGAGGCCGGTGGTTGTACCAGTGAATACCCTCACCATCAATGTATATCAGAGTACCTGGCCACTAGGCTGTATGGTCAAAATCTTGGATTATTGCTAATCTGGGAGGTGAAAAAAGAATCTTAATGTAGTTTTCCTTTGCATTTCTGTGATTATAAGGTTGAATATCCTGAAAAGAGTTCAAAAGGGATACTGAAGTAGGATATCAAAAATAAACTTGTGTGATTCACACAAATGTATTCCAGGGTAGCCCTTTATATATATGTTTTATATGCTCATATATATATATATATATATATACACACACACACACACAATATATATACACACATACATACATATATACATATGTATATATATATACACACACATATATACACACACACACACACATATATACACGCACACACACACATATATATATACACGCGCACACACACACACACACATATATATACACGCACACACACACATATATATATACACGCGCACACACACACACACACATATATATACACGCACACACACACATATATATATACACGCGCGCACACACACACACACACATATATGCTCTATTGCCCAGGTACTAGTCTATTGCCCAGGCTAAAGTGCAGTTGCACAATCATAGCTTGCTGCAGCCTCAGACTCTTGAGCTCAAGCCATCCTTCACCTAGTGTGCCACCACACCAGGCTACTTTTTGATATTTTGTAGAGAAGGGGTCCTCCTATGTTGCCCGGGCTGGTCTCTAACTGCCGTCCTCAGGCAATTCTCCTGCCTGACCTCCCAAAGTGCTGAAATTACAGGTGTGAGCCACTGTGCCTGGCCTCCAGGCTAGCCTTGAGCACAATTACTTGCAGCAGCAGATACCCCTGCTATTTCCTCTTCAAGCAAAGACTGCCTTGAAAAAATTTCCCAAAATTGAAAAGAAAGGTGTCTGGGTACCCCATCCGCCCACTCAAACACACACACATGAGGCAGTATTGCCTGGTTTGAAGGCTCATACTCTTCACTAACCATTACTCATACTATCTCTTAGGCATCCTCGTAAGTTCCCTCCTTGTATCTCACAGCTCAGTTTCCTTGTTTGTTAAGTGAGGAAAACAACATGCTCTTCGTCATCATTATAAGGATTAAATAACTATATAAAGCATTTGGCACAACGTCTTCCACACTCCTCACTCTCAATACAAAAGTATTAGAATATTTAACCTCCTGTCCCAACTGCCATAGAAAACATTCAGCATCTCAAAACGGAGTTTCAACAGCTCGGGGACTTGAGTTCGCCATAAATGTTCTCCATCTCTCTTATGTTCAGAGCAAATGCCAATGGGTCCAAACAGCCTGGAAAAAAACAATCCTGGTCTATCGAGGGCATGTGAAGACTCTGGACTGACAGGGAACGAGATACAAGTGATTTACTAGCCTCAGAGAAGAGGATAGCAATTCTGTTTTTGTTGTACTCACAAAGAGAAAAATGCTGGTATGAAGTCCCACAAAGAGAAGGTGAAGAAACAAGAACACTCAGGCTTTTAAATCTTACCCTCCATCAGCCCCCAAAATCTTATGTCTCTAGATTACAATCCAATTATCATTTTATTTTAAACCAAAAGGAACACAGGTGCTCTGTGACAAATCAAAACTCCCAAGGCTTAGCAGGGAATGTTTAGATTCCAAAATCACTTTTTCCTGGGCAAGGCAAAAACTAGCTAGGAAAAGAACTCTGTGGGGATGTGTCTTCTCTCCTGGTCAGAAAAAAGCTGTTGTGGAAGTGGCTTCTATGTAAATATTTGCAGAATGAGCAAATAAACCACTAAAATCACCCAGGGCCTGCCACATTCTGTCTTCCCAGGACAATGCTCTAAATTTAAGGGTGGGATTCTAGTCAGAATCTGAACTTTATTCTTTCTGTTTTGAACATCAGAATTAAAGTTAAGGAGTTGGTTCTGGTTTTAAAATTTGTCCTATTTTTTCCCCTTCATCATGACATACAATTGTTTAGTTTCCACTCTGTCTCCCCCAGTCCTCTCCTCTCCCTACTTTTGAAGGTCTCTCTCTCACTCATCCCAGGAGCTTGGAAGGACCCATTTGGCCACAAAGACAGCATTTCCACCTACCAACCCAGCCCAGATGTCTAAGTCCAGCTTTGCTTTGACCCCTCCTTGTGGACTCCATGGCAGAGACAGGTGGACGAAAGCAATGACTGTTAAGGTGCCATCTGGGGTCAAGGCCACATACAGTCTGGCAGCACCTCAGCCATTTGCCTTCACCCCTATCCTACCCCATTGACAAGGCCAGGAAAATCTTCTCCGTTGCCCCTCTGAGCTTAGTCCTCTTCATTTACACATTTCCTAATTAAATAGTACCCAAAGTGAACAGGAAAGCCCTCCCCTAAATGGAGGGCCATTAGTGTCCCTGGGATCAGCTAATATGTCAGTATTTTGTAGAAAAATACTGAATAGTAGCACAGCTGTTACTATTTATATATAAACACAAATGGTGGCCGGGCATGGTGACTCATGCCTGTAATCCCAGTGCTTTGGGAGGCTGAGGCGGGAGGCTTCCTTGAGCCCAGGAGTTCGACCAGCATGAGCAACACGGGAGACCCCTGTTTCTACCAACACAAAACAAAACAAAACAACCTCCACAAATATTACTAATCATATGCAACTAACAACATAAGCCATTAAAAATGTGTGTGACAAATTTACATTAAGATAAGTTCATCTAGTGATTTTTATTTCATTTTTGGATCAAAAACATTTATACATGGTAAAAAAAAATATGATAGTACACACAGAGTTTATGCTAAAAAGTATTGCCCCTCCCCCAGTGCTCCCCAAGACATGGCAAATTTAAACCTTTTCTAACTTTGGTTTTTCTGAGGTAACCCTGATCATTCTAAATCACATGCTTGTTTCTCAGTTTCTTAATGTATCAAATCTGGATCTCTTATTGATTGCCCAGGATGAAAAATGGGGTTTACCTCACTTGTGTTTTTACTCCTTTCCCCGTCCCTACCTTCTTCTTCTTGACTTTTTGCAGTCATATGCTGTTGTATTATTATTTTCCACGCCTCTACCAGATATCTTTGCAACTTAAAGTAACATTAAATCACTGTTTCTTATTCCATCCTTAGCCAGTGTCTCTTGATTCCCTCCCACACAAAGATGTGTTGACCCTACCCAAATCTTCTTCCACTTTTTTTCTCTTTTGCCTCTGTCAACTACACCTTTACCACAGTGACATTCTGTGCTGGGACTATTATGGGGTCTTTTGCATTTTATCTGCAGTTAATTTAAAAGTTGGAACCCAATAATTATGTCTACGCAAGTAGCTTAGGACACAGCTACATAGCAGCAAGGGCCATCTTTTCTTATCTGTGGCTTTAAAGTTTCCAGCATCAAGATCAAATGTCAGACAGCCTTCACTTCAGAGTGCCTTTAGAGCTTCACCTCCAAAATGCAACAATACAAAATACTTTATTCTCGGGAACAAGTACCCAAGTTGAAGCCTCAGTTCCCCTAGAATAGTTAATTCAATTTCTCTTGAGGCAAGTCTTACTTTTAGTATTTTTATTATTTCTTAACTGTTTGTATTCCCTGGGATGCATGTTTGGGTGACGTCCTAACTGGTAGCAGTTGATCTGCAGAAAGACTTTCAAGTACTGGTCCTGCTTCCGGTGCCCATCTCTCCTCATTCCTACCCTTCAGCTCAGTGACATCAGCCCAAAGCCTTTCCAGGGTCCTGCCTTTCCATTTCACTTCTTTGGGACTCCTCATTGTACGTCAATATACACTCCATCCACTTCCCATCTCCCAGAAATTTGTCGACATTTCTGATGCACTCATTATCCCCCTTATGTTCTCTTGGCTCATTTTCTTATACTTCATTACTGACATTTAAGATCTCCAGCAAAGGCATACATTTGGTCTGCCACCTAAAGCTAAATAATAAATGACTTTTTACACTAAATAGGCAGTGAAACAAGTCCCTACTTCGGATATTTTATTCATACTACAGTTTTATTAAGATCAGAATAATAGTCCCAACAGTGGTTTGTTGTTGTTGTCGTTTGAGACGGAGTCTCGCTCTGTCACCCACGCTTGCTGGAGTGCAGTGGCACAATCTCACCCCACTGCAACCTCCACCTCCTGGGTTCAAGTGGTTCTCCTTCTTCAGTCTCCCAAGTAGCTGAGACTACAGGTGCACACCACTACTCCCAGCTAATTTTTGTATTTTTAGTAGAGACAGGGTTTCTCCATGTTGGCCAGGTTGGTCTCGAACTCCTGACCTCAAGTGATCCGCCCGCCTTGGCCTCCCAAAGTGCTGGGATCACAGGTGTGAGCCACTGCGCCCAGCCCAACAGTTGCTTTTCATTGGCCTTTGATACTTCTTTACATGTGGGCCCTTCTGAGGCAGTTATGTACACTGAGCATCTCTAGGAGCCTGGCATTGAGCCAGGTGCTAAACAGGAAGTGATTTACACATACAAATCAAGACAGTGTCAAATATAATACATTTAGTAATATCCATGTTCCCATTTTATTTGCCTTTCATATTTTTTCTTCTCTTTTCTCTTTTTTTTTTTTTTTTTGAGACGGAGTCTCGCTCTGTTGCCCAGGATGGAGTGAAGTGGCACGATCTCAACTCTCTACAATCTCCATCTCTCGGGTTCAATCAATTCTCCTGCTTCAGCCTCCCAAGTAGCTGGGATTACAAGCATGAGCCACCATGCCTGGCTAATTTTTGTCTTTTTAGTAGAGATGGGGTTTCACCATGTTGGCCAGGCTGGTCTCAAAGCCCTGACCTCAAATGAGCCGCCCACCTTGGCCTCCCAAAGTGCTGGGATTACAGGAGTGAGCCACCATGCCCAGCCCCTTTCATATTTTTCTATTTGTATTTTATCTTGACCTTAACAGGTTTGAATCCCTACAGTCAGATGTAATATCCTGTAACATTTTCTAGGCCCAAGTGTCATTCTCGCCCTCAGTCAATGCTCACTAAACAGAGCAGATGCAGTTTTGCCTGGCAGAGCAGCCCACGCAAGCACAGCACCCAGGATGACAGCATTCTTAGGTGCTCCGCGAAAATTTATTGAATGCAATACTCATCTGAAAAAAGTTCCAAAAAGACAACTGGAAAAAAGAAAGAAAAAAAATTTTGAAAAATATAAGAACGTATCGAAGAACTAAAAAATATGAATGATTATATTAAAAGCCACTGGCCGGGCGCGGTGGCTCATGCCCGTAATCCCAGCACTTTGGGAGGCTGAGGCAGGTGGATCACGAGGTCAGGAGATCAAGACCATCCTGGCTAACACAGTGAAACCCCGTCTCTACTAAAAATACAAAAAATTAGCCGGACGTGGTCGCAGGCGCCTGTGGTCCCAGCTACTTGGGAGGCTGAAGCAGAAGAATCGCTTGAACCCGGGAGGCAGAGGTTGCAGTGAACCGAGATCGTGCCACTGCACTCCAGCCTGGGCGACAGAGCGAGACTCTGTCTCAAAAAAAAAAAAAAAAAAAAAAAGCCTCAGGGCCTTATACAATGAATAAGAAATGAAAAGGCCCATTCAAGGCTTATTGTCAAGAAATTTCAAGTAACAAGAAATAATAAAACTACCTGAAAGCTCCTAGAGGGAAAAAGCAGGCCATGTTCAAAGGACCAGAAATCTAAATGATATCTAGACTTCTCAACAGCAGCTCTGAATACTAGAGGACAGTGGAGCAGTAACTTCAGATTTTTGAACTTTTTTGAGACAGTCTCACTCTGCTCCCCAGGCTGGAGTGCAGTGGCACGATCTGGGCTCACTGCAACCTCTGCCTCCCAGGTTCAAGCGATTCATCTGCCTCAGCCTCCCGAGTAGCTGGGACCACAGGCATGGGCCACCACACCTAGCTAATTTCTTTTTTTGTATTTTTAGTAGAGATGGCGTTTGACCATATTGGCCAGGCTGGTCTCGAACTCCTGACCTTGTGATTGGCCTGCCTTGGCCTCCCAAAGTGCTGGGATTACAGGCAGGCATGAGCCACTGCGCCCAGCCTTTTTTTTTTTAGACAGAGTTTTGCCCTTGTACCCCAGGCTTGAGTGCAGTGGAGCGATCTCGGCTCACTGCAACCTCCACCTCCCAGGTTCAAGTGATTCTCCTGCCTCAGCCTCCCCAGTAGCTGGGCCTACAGGCATGCACCACTACACCCGGCTAATTTTGTTTTTGTATTTTTAGTAGAGATGGGGTTTCACCATGTTGGCCAGCCTGGTCTCGAACTCCTGACCTCAGGTGATCCGCCCACCTTGCCCTCCCAAAGTGCTGGGATTACAGGCGTGAGCCACCGCACCTGGCCATTTTGTATGAAAATTACTTTCAACCTGCACTTCTAATCTCAGGTAAACTCTGTGCCAAGTAAAAGAACAAAAACCAAAACCAAGTATATGGTTAAGACATTTCCAGACATTCAAGTGCTCCAAAAATGTATCTCCCATGCATATTTTCTTAGAGAACTAGTAGAGTGTGTGTCCTACCAAAATGATGGAATACACCCAGAATGAGAAAGACATGAACCCAATCGAGAGGGAAGGAAAGTAAGCCCAAAAATGAAGGAGCAGCAGGATCAGACAGCAGCCTGCCCACACTTGTTCAGAGATAAAAGGCTCCAGGAGTTGCTGGGGGCTGGGGATCCCAGAGGGAATTGACTGCAAAAGGCACAGCAGTACTTTTCAGGGGAACTGCCATGTTCTATATCTTGATTTTGGTGAGGTTTCATTGTATACAATGACCACATATACAGTGTTCAAAACTCTGTAAAAGGAGTTGAGTTTTTTGTTTGTTTGTTTGTTTGTTTGTTTTGAGACGGAGTTTCGCTCTTGTTGCCCAGCCTGGAGTGCGATGGCGCAATCTCGGCTCACTGCAACCTCCACCTCCCCGGTTCAAGTGATTCTCCTGCCTCAGCCTCCTGAGTAGCTGGGATTACAGGCATGTGCCAGCACGTCCGGCTAATTTTGTATTTTTAGTAGTGACAGGGTTTCTCCATGTTGGTCAGGCTGGTCTCAAACTGCCAACCTCAGGTGATCCACCCGTCTCAGCCTCCCAAAGTGCTGGGATTACAGGCATAAGCCACTGTGCCCGGCCGAGTTAGGTTTTATTGTATGTAAACTGTACTTCAATACAACTGATCTTTGTAATTTGCTGGAAGAATGCATGGTCTAGGCGGAGAGTGGTGGGTATGTCCTAAATCCGAATCTATAGTCAGAAAACAATAGACATATAAAACTAAAAGACGTGTAAGCACATTCTCTAGTAATACAGAGGTAACAACTAGAAATAACTCCAAGAGTTAAAAAGCAGAAACCTCTTGGAGGGGTGGGAATAGGACTTGGGAGCAGAGACAGCTGTTGTTCATAGTAAGCTTTGTGATGCCAGATGACCTTTAAGCTACGCACATGTTCTCACTTTGATAAATATCAATATAACAGTTTTTTGGATTTTATTTATTTATTTTTATTTTTTTGAGACAGGATCGGGCTCTGTCGCGCAGACTGGAGTGCAGTGGCACAATCACGGCTCACTGCAGCCTTGACCTCTTGGGCTAAAGCAATCCTCTTGCTTCAACCTCCCGAGTAGCTGGAACTACAGCTGAACACCACCATGCCCGGCTAATTTTAAAAATATTTTTTAGAGTCTTGCTATGTTACCCAGGCTGGTCTCAAACTCCTAGGCTCAAGTGATCCTCACACCTCGGCCTCCCAAGGTGCTGGAATTACAGGCATGAGCCATCACGCCTGGCCAAGATTATAGTTTTTGAAAGTGAGAAAAGGTTTGGAATAACAGGATGCCTAGTCTGGTGGAGGTAAAATGTTTGCAATACCCAGAAAGCTTTGGACCAACAGGAACTAAAGTTTCCTTCAGACAGTTACTGTTTATTTAGCTCTTTCATTTCATTTGGAGTGAGAATAAAGAAATGTCTTACAGCAATGAAAATAACAAATTACAGCTACCCTCTTATGGATACGATGTTGAGCAGAAAAGGCAAGATCATAAAAAAATGTACACTAACTAGATGATAGCTAGACTGGTGTGTTCTCATGACAATTGAGCTCTATGCTATGACCTGTGCACTCTTCTATATGTACATTATACTTCAATTAATTCTTTAAAGTATACCATATGATTCTATTTGTTAGGCTCCCCAAAAAGACCAAATGAAACTATAGTTTAGGGATACATACAAAGGTAGTAAAAATGTAAAGAGCCAGTCTAGTGATCACCTTTGGGATACAGGGAGAGGGTTGTGGATGGGATTGAAATCCACAATGAGGGGAACTTCTGCAGTGCCAGTAGATCCTATTTCTTGGTCCAGATAGCGTTTACACAAGTATTCACTTTACAATTCTGCTAAACTGAATATATAAGGTTTTTGTTGATTGACTGATCGAGACTGTCATCCAGGCTGGAATGCAGTGGCACAATCATGGCTCAATGATTTGATAAGCATCGACCTCCCTGACTCAAGTGATCCTCCTGCCTCCCAAGCAGCTGAGACTACAGGTATGCATGATGACACCCAGCTAATTTTTAATTTTTTGTAGAGATGGGGTCCCGCTATGTTGCCCAGGCTGGTCTTGAACTCCTGGGCTCAAGCGATCCACCCGCCTTGGCCTTCCAAAGTGCTGGGGTTACACGTGTGAGCCACCATGCCTGGCCAATATATAAGTTTTATATATAGTCTTGTCATTTAGACAAACGAATTTAGAAGATTTGAACAAATCTAAATGTTTATCAATAGGGACTATTTAATTATAATAGTCATGTAATGCATAATGCACCATTAAAATGAAGCAGCTGTGATCCTATATGCTTATAAGAACTTAATGCTCAAATTGGTTCCTAAAACGACAAAAACCATATTAGAAATGAATCTGATATGATACCACTTATGTCATATCTCTCTCTCATATATATATATAAATATATTTTATATATAAAAGATATGTGTGTATTTTACGTAATGTATTTCCTACACATTACATATAATTATATACATGCAGAGAACATCTCTAATACCTGGAATAATAGACAAGAAACTAGTCGGTGTTGCAGAGAGGAGACTAGAACTAGGAGACTTCTTTTTTTTTCACTTTTGAATTTTGTATCATGTGCATCTGTTACTATTCTAATAAAGGAGAAGGAATCATTTATTTTAAAAATACTTGTTTATTGCATGGTTCTCTCCAGATTTTATGTCTAGGCTTACTTTTATTATAAAGTACTTCGGCAAAGAAGAGAAACTGGCATTCAAACATGGCCGGCCAATCATCGCCAGGCTAATTGCACAAGAGCTTCTCTAAGCAAATATTTCTCACCTATTACAAACCCCACACTGATATAGGTGCCACAAATAATAAATGGGACAAAACAGAAGCCCCTGTGCAAGGGGAAGTCAGTGAGGAAGAGGGAAGGAAAGGAGAGGCAAGGAGACCACGCACATCACTAGTATTTCTCTTCATATGGCAATTTAACATTGCTGTTCTTTGTCTTTATGAAAAATGGGGTTAGGTCAGGTTCCTTGTCACCACAAGTCTTAGAAATCATCTAGAAAACATGTATTTTACACACTAATCTCACAACTAGACAACATATTCAGTACTTCAGTGGTAGAATCTTCAGCTTTTCACACCTTAGGCAGTTCTTCCACCATCTGTTTCTGTTTCTTCATTCTCAGTTCCTAAGAAGGCATAGATGAGGTCCTCGATAGGTGAGCATTTCACATGTCTGCTCCATTTCATTTGCAGCAACGACAATGAAAACCCAACATGCAATGTGGCTGAGGTGCTGGGAACCCCAAACAATGTGGGGGAAAAAGCAGAGGGCATTTCACATATCAGACGGGACAGGTTTCCATTCCTTACTAAGGGTGGAAGTACTAGAGTGGAGGAGAAGAAGCCAAAAAAATTACTCATGTGAAGAAAAAAGCCTTGTCAGCCGAGCGCAATGGCTCACGCCTGTAATCCCAGCACTTTGGGATGGTGAGGTGGGCAGATCACTTGAGATCAGGAGTTCGAGAGTAGCCTGGCCAACATGGCAAAACCCTGTCTCTACTAAAAATAGAAAAATTAGCCAGGCGCAGTGGCAGGCCCCTGTAATCCCAGCTACTCAGGAGGCTGAGGCAGGAGAATCACTCGAACCAGGGAGGCAGAGGTTGCAGTGAGCTGAGATGGCGCCACTGCATTCCCACCTGGGCAAAAGAGCAAGACTCTGTCTCAAAAAAAAAAAAAAAAAAAAAAAGAAAGAAAAAAAGAAAAAGAAAAAAGCCTTGTCTACTGCTTATCATGATTCTCATTTATCTGTGGTTATGTTTTAAAAATTATTTCCTAAGGAAATTCAGCCCTTCCCCATTTTTGAGGGGCGGGGGTGCACATAGTGAAAGATTTGGGTCATCTCAAAGGACACAGGTTCAGAAGCATCTCATTGTTGCAGTGATCCAAACCCAAGTATGTCATTTCTTCCTCAAAATCCCATTTGCTGCTCTTGCTTGGCAGTGAATATTGCTGATGAGGATGAGAGGCGTAGGTGAAGAGAAAGGGGTCTTCCTGAGGTGAATGGTATGCAGGGGACTGGACATAGCTGTTAAAATCCACGTGTACTTTCTCTTCATAAAGATTACCCCCTGGATTTGGCCATAATGGCGGACAGCCAGTTTTGGCTGCGGGTGGCTCCAATGGAAGCTGCTGGTAAAAGGGTTCTGAAGAGTTTTGGGAAGGAGAGAAGCTGCAAGGCCAGCTGGTCAGAGGAAAAGGATAATTGGAATAACAGTTGTCACTAAGATGATTTCTCCCCAAAGCAGCATTTTTACTCCACGTTTGTAGATCGCCATGATCAGAGTAAACTCCGGAGGCAGAAGGAGGAAGCAGGTCTCCACTACTGTAGGGTCTGCTACTGGACAATTTGCGCTTTTCATAGAGCTTCGTGGGGTCCACAGTGGAAGTCTGGTCAGTCAGATCTGTGATTCCTCCCAGACCATAACTCTTGGAGAAGGAAAAGCAATCATTTAGTGAGTTCTGCTGAGGAGTGTTAGCGATTAAATGTCCACTGTAACTACCAGGCAATTGGACGCCTTCCTGGAAAGACCAAGTTAAAGGTAAACTCCCCTGACTTTGTGTTTCACCTGGAAGAGACTGGAAAGGAAAGTGAAATGCTCGTGTTAATAAGTTAAGCAAATCAAAACCACTACCATAGGCATCCGTGAGTTACTCTGTACAAATAAGAGCTCCATCAGATTTTCCTCATTCCTTACACATTAATACTTGACGCACAAACGCATGCAGCAGCTTGACCACAACCACGAAACACTTGAAAAAAGCAAAGGCTGCCTCTGTTTCCATGTTAAAGCTTGCTAACCAGTAAGAGCCAAATTTCCGTACATTCTGTAGAGACATGAGTGTGTTTAAGATGTTTCACACTCAAACACAAATCTGATATCCTAATTGCTTTTTATTTATTCTTTTTTTTTTTTTTTTTTGAGATGGAGTCTCACTCTGTTGCCCAGCCAGGCTGGAGCGCAGTGGCACGATCTTGGCTCACTGCAACCTCCACCTCCCGGGTTCAAGCAATTCTCATGTCTCAGCCTCCCAATAGCTGGGATTAGAGGCGCCTGCCACCATGCCCAGCTAAGTTTTGTATTTTCAGTAGAGATGGGGTTTTGCCATGTTGGCCAGGCTGGTCTCGAACTCCTGACCTCAAGTGACCCACCCGCCTTGGCCTCCCAAAGTGCTGGGATTACAGGCATAAGCCACAGTGCCTGGCCTCTAATTGCCTTTTTGAGAAACTTATAAGGAACTATTTACAGAATATCAAAGTATAACTTCAAAGGTTTATATTATACTCAGCACAGCTCTCAGGGGCCTCTGTCTCTCAACATTTCCTCCCTTGACTTTTCTATTTCTTAGTGCTGGCTGGAGTGTGAGAGACCATGGTTGCTGTTGTTTTTTTCTTTTTCCTTTCCTCAAGAGATTTTTCTCTGAATTCATGGGAATTTTGTTGAACCATAAATCAGACCTCTAGAACACGAGTGGTACGTTCATTTATTTTTCTAAATGGAGGAAGTATATTGTTCTTTAGTTAATCATTAAAAAAAGGATCTGGTTGAGAATTAAGTTATGCTCTTGTTTAGGTAAAACTACTAGCTGTTAAGGGGATACTTTTAGGGGGTAGGGAAGAAGGGCTGTGACCAGGTAGATTGGATGAGAGACCGAAATGCCCCTTGACTTGTCCCACGGCTGGGAGAAAGGATGAGGAAATAGCCATTTGCGTTTGGGGGGCTCGCATTTCCCTACAACAGACCCACATTATAATTTTTTTAAATAAAGTACATTTACAGCCTCTAGAGATGGACCAGCTCCATCTCTGTTCTCCCAAAAAGAAATGTGCAACTTTGAACAGTAGAAAAAGTATAGGAACTACTATCAATATTAAACAGACAAATGCAAAAAAACCTATGATCTGCTGCCCATAAAGCAGTGGACTTCACATCACAGTTTGTCTATGGGGTGTAGCCTCCACTCCACTATTGCCACCCTGGGACAGCTATCATTTTCGGAAATTGCTTGCTTATTTCATCTTGGTAGAGCGTGCTAAGAAAACAATCTGTTTGGGGATGTATGGAAATTCAGGACGGCGGGGAGGGGGCAGGCGGTGAAATGCATAAGGCTACTATTTTGTGGAGTTGTTTCAATTGTTTTTGGTTCTTGCCAAATATAAGTTAAGTGCTAATTCAAGTTTCTCTTTGTAATTGTAGTAGGGAAGATGATTCTCCAATTACACGGACTTTATGGTTCAGAGCATGCTACAAAGATGGTAGAAAGTAAGAGTAAAGCCTCAGATTTAATTTCTTTGGCAGATGCTTGTTTGCAGACAAGCCTGATAATCTATGATTTCTGGCTTTCCTGTGTCAGCAGGAGACCCAGGAAATCTACCGCCCCCAGCACAGGCGTGGCAAGCTACTGCATGTATTGAACACACATAATGAAGGATTACCCTGGTCTCTGTGCTCCCCTTCAGGCTCAGTGAGACGGAGGAAGGTGCTGTGTTCACTTTCTTCATGGCTCTTCTTGCCTCAGCTTCTAACTTGGTTTCTGGTTTTGGATGATCATGCTCTCCCTTTGACTGAAATGAGACAAGGAAGTAGAAAGGAAATGAGATAACACTAACTAGACTGTGCTTCATGGTGTTATCAGTTTTTATTTACTGTGTGTCCTGCCCCCGGGGTGGTGTTGCAGTTGCCTGTGGTAGCAAGACTGGATGAACCTCTGAAGGCGCTCCCAAGCCCACCATGGTCCCGCCTGCCTGCCTCTCACCCACCCAGCAAAGCCATAATCACGGTGCTAAGTAACCCTTATTAAATGCTTCCTGTGGTATGTGCCAGACACAAATAAACACCCTGTGTGCCTTATATCTCATTTCGTCTTCAGCACAACCCTTGAGGTACATACCATTATTATCACCCCCAGTTTACAGAACAGGAAACTGAGGCATGGAGTGATTATGCCAGCTGGATAACCTCCTCTAGAAGTGAGGGACCTAGGATTCCCCTACCTGGAGCTGGCCAAAGCTGAGAGTCAATAGTTAAACATTCAGGAATTTTGTAGGCTGATTGTTAAAAATGACTGCTGGCTTGAAATCAGCCACGGTGAGAATATTTCCATTACAGAAGATGGCAAATGCTACAAATCAGGACATTTTCTTTTTGGAGAGCTGGTTTGCCAGCATCTCACTAATTCAAACCCAGGCAGTCTGAGTCAGGGTCCATTCTTCACCACTTTTGGTGCCACTGCCCCATTAGTACTCTTATACATTCTACAGAAAACTGGGACGTGGAAGAGGAAAGCCACCTGCTCAGGTTTACAGAGCGAGTAAAAAGTCAGAGCTGGTGTTCAAACTCAGATTTGCTAAAGGCTACCAGCAGCGTGCAGCGTGCGGCATGCTTAGAAGCACTGTGCTAACCTCAGTGTGACTAGATCAGCTGCCGCTTCTCCTGAGGAGTGGAAGCAGAGACAGCCAGCTCCCCTTCTAGAGCTCCCCAGCACTTCAAACATCTATTAGAAGGCGGGGGACAGACACTTGCTCTCTTAGAGTGTGAGCCCTCGGGGATGGTGCAGGATCTCACTCACAGGTGCATCTCTAGCCTCTGGTGAAACTCCTCAGTAATGAAACTCTCACGTAACTAACACAAAAATCCAACCTGGAAAAATATAAAGCGTCCGTCGTGCCTCCAGAAGTTGGTGACCGGGAAGCCCCCATGACCTCGGCAAGGGATGAGCTTCAGAGGCCCGTCACAGTTGGGACAGCGTTTCCCTACAAAAGAGCAGAGGAAAATGACCACACCTGGCTGAACCATGTCAGTTGTTGACTCCTGTGCAGTCTTGAAGATTTTAGCCCTGACTCAAGGATGGCAGAGGATAAATCTGGGCAGAGTTTCATGGGCTGAAATCCACTAGATATTACCCCTGACCCTCAGATGCCTGGTCACCAAAATGGCCCAGATGGGTCTCACACATGGATAGGGGAAGTGGTTGCCTACCAAGTAGGATATTTCACAGGTCAGGGCAAAGCTCTTCTGAGCAGAAAACCCCTCCCTACTTATTTAGTGATATTTGAAATTCTGACCAGACACAGTGGCTCACACCCATAATCCCAGCACTTTGGGAGGCCAAGGCAGGCGGATCCACTTGAGGCTGGAAGCTCGAGACTAGCCTGGCCAATATGTGAAATCCCATCTCTACTAAAAATACAAAAATTAGCTGGGTGTGGTGGTGCACACCTGTAGTCCCAGCTACTCAGGAGGCTGAGGCAGGAGAATCGCTTGAACCTGGGAGGTGGGGGTTGCAGTGAGCCAAGGTGGCGCCAATGCACTCCAGCCTGGGTGACAGAGTGAGACTCTGTCTCAAAAATAAAAAAGAGAAGTTATTTCACCTCACAATTAGAACTAAGGGTCAAGGGGCCAAGCTACATGGGAGAGTGAATGCAGCTACTACATTTTCACAGGTGTAAATGACTGATACCAGGTCCTGACCTAAGCGCAAATTTTGAAAACAAACTACTGGGAAAAATATAAAGTAACTTGAGGTTTGAAGTGGGCAAGGTACAGGGCACGCTGAATGTATCTATTTCATAATCATGTGAATGTGTTTTAGAAAATGAACAAATATCTCAGCACATGATTATGGTGTGAACCTAAATGAATGGAATTGAGTCTAACCTTTCACAGCTGCCACTCCACATTAACGCACACACTGAGATCACTTAGGGACCCACAAGAGGCCCAGTGGCAAGTCCAATAAACTACTTTCTTCTAAATTTTACATGGGTCATTGATGAATTAACATTAACCCCTTAAGCGATACATTTTTCCTTTTATTTTTGGATGGAGTCTGTCACCCAGGCTGGAGTGCAGTGGCACAACCTTGGCCCACTGCAACCTCCGCCTTCTGGGTTCCAGTGATTCTCCTGCCTCAGCCTCCTGAGTAGCTGGGATTACAGGCGCATGCCACCATGCCAGGCAAATGTGTGTGTGTGTGTGTGTGTGTTTTAGTAGAGATGGGTTTTCACCATGTTGGGCAGGCTGGTCTCGAACTTCTGACCTCAGGTGATCTGCCTACCTCGGCCTCCCAAAGTGCTGGGATTGTAGGCGTGAGCCACCGTGCCCGGCCATTTTTCCTCTTTTTTGGAGACAGAATCTCACTCTGTTGCTCGGCCTGGAGTGCAGTGGCTCCATTATGGCTCACTGCAGCCTTGACTTTCCAGGCTCAAGCAATCCTCCTGCCTCAGCCTCTGGAGTAGCTGTGACCACAGGCATGTGCAACTACACCCGACTAATTTTTAAATTTTTTTTGTAGGGGTTGGCGTCTCCTTATGTTGCCCCGGCTGGTCTGGAACACCTGGGCTCAATTTATCCTCTCATCTTGGCCTCCCAAAGTGCTGAGATTACAGGTGTGAGCCACCACACCTGCCATCTTCCCTTTAACAGGAGCCTTCAGTCCAGTGCCTTGGCAAAAATGCCAAGGAGGCATTTTTGATGGTGGGTGCTCTGGGTATGGCAGATATGTGGGGTCCTTGCTGGAGCACAAGGGGTCTGGTTGCTTCCCCTCCATATGCTCCATGTCAGAACAGCCTTGGCTGCCACTACACTCCAGGGTGACGGTTTTGCCCTTGGGCAGTGCTGGGACACAGTGACCCATCTGGCAGGGCATCTGAGGGATGCCAGCTTTTTTGCTGGTGCCACTAAGCTCTACTCACTCTGCTGCTTCTGCCGGGCCTTGTCACAGATGGCAGGTCTCAGGTAGATCTTGCGCCCCTCCTCTGCGAGGCAGTCGCGGCCGCACACCACCACACCCAGGCAGGACTTCTTGAGGATGCGGGAGTTGTGGTTGTTGGTATTGCGCATGGCCCAGCTGCTCAGGTGCCGCTGTGCATTCTTGTCCTCCGAGCTGTAGATGTGTTTGGCATAGGAATCTGGCCACTCCTGGAACCAGTCGGTTTTTTTCACGTTCTGATAGAAACACAAAAGATACAACTATAGTTTAAGCTAGAAAACACAGCTGTCACCCGCTGTGGAGTGAGTAGATGGGAAGGAAGTTTTGGCATTCAGGAGCTGGGCAAGAGACTTTTGGCAAAAGCCTCCCTACATTTAATTCTGACAGTGGGATCAGCGAGCCCAGCACAACAGTGGCAACTGAGTGCTGTGTCTGTCAGGCATTCAGCCACTGGACCAAAATAAATGATAGCCCCTGTGAGTTCCATCTGATTGACACTTCCCTAGCCCTCAGTGACACAAGTAATGACCATTTCTCAGTAGGAATTTTTGAGGGTTAAGTAATACTATGCTCCTACACAATAACTATGGAAAACAGGGCCCGGTGTGGTGGGGTGTGCCTGCACTCCTAGCAAGTCAGGAGGCTGAGGTGGAAGGATGGCTTGAGGCCAGGGGTTCAAGACCAGCCTGGGCAACATAGCAAGACCCCTTCTCTAAAAACTCAAAATAGGCTGGGCGTGGTGGCTCAAGCCTGTAATCCCAGCACTTTGGGAGGCCGAGGCGGGCGGATCACGAGGTCAGGAGATTGAGACCATCCTGGCTAACACGGTGAAACCCCGTCTCTACTAAAAATACAAAAAATTAGCTGGGCGTGTTGGCGGGCGCCTGTAGTTCCAGCTACTCGGGAGGCTGAGGCAGGAAAGTGGCATGAACCCGGGAGGCGGAGCTTGCAGTGAGCCGAGATCGCGCCACTGCACTCCAGCCTGGGGGACAGAGCAAGACTCCGTCTCAAAAAAAAAAAAACTCAAACTGTGGAAAACATTGTGGCGGGATAGTGAGATAATGTCTCATACCACGCTGTGGTTACCTTACTGGGAGTCACACAGGTTTATGCAATGTCACCAGAGATAAGCAGTGGGAGAGATGAAAAGCCCTGGTTCAGAGAGATCAAAGAGCCACTTTCTTCCCCAGAGATTTTCTTGCTTTATCTTTAACCCTACATTCACGTGCCTCAAACATGACAAGGGAGTAAGAAAGAGCTTGTTTTGACTGAAAGCGTCTCTGTTATTGCCCAGGATTGGCGCTATGCCCCGTGTATGAACATTTGACTAAACTCTCCTTTAAAACATCACAGACAAGGAGGGTTGTCATTCAACGGACAAAGTTGCCATTTGCAAGATGAAAAGGTTCTAGAGCTCCTTTGCACAACAGTGTACATATAGTTACCACGACTGTACTATGCACTTAAACATGGTTAAGATGGTAAATTTTAAGTTGTGTTTTCGACCAAAATAAAATAATAATTAAAGAAAGGCCAGGGACACCGGACACTCAGTCCTTATAGCATACATTATTCTGCTCTGTATGCCTCTGTTTCTTCATCTGTAATATAGGGATAATGAGACTCGCCTACCTGAAGAGTTGTTCTGAAGATAAAATATGATTATATATATTAAATACTTCTCACGGCACCTAGCATGCTGTAAGCTCTAAATAATTGTTAGTCACTGATGCTGTGGCTCATATTCCCAGGCCCTACATTGGTGCACAGATGCTGCATTTGACAGACCCTTCCTTGTTCTTAGAATGAGAATCAGCAAGTAGTGTCAGCACTCAAACTTAGGCTGTGCCCATGCCCTACGGCTTTCAGAGACTTAGCATGGTGTAAGAACATGTTTCATCTAGAAGGTTCTAGAAGGTCAAAATAGAAGATTCTAGAAGGTCCAGAAGAAGAGACTAGGGTGCCTCTTCTTTGCTTTCCCAACCAGAAAGCACAGCCCACAATATAAAAAAAAAAAGACAAATTTTAGAAGAAAAAAGTAAATGTCAGTGTCAGGATTGATGGGCATTTATTGAGTTAGAATTCAAATTTAGAACGTGCCAAAGAACTGTGTAACTTGAGACTCTGGGCAAGTAACTTTGTCTTTAAAGCCTGTTTTGCTCTTCTCTAAAACTGAAACATCGATTAAAACTGCCTCACAAAAGTGCTGTGAAGAGCAGATGTGTTGTAAACTATAGATTCCATATAACGATACTTGTTGAATGGAATGTCATGGGGCCTGAGGTGGTCTGAGGAAATATAAATGAGAGGTTTTAGGTACATACAGGGTAGTACTGTTTAGTGGTTAAGAGCTGCAGTGTGCAAACTAGGGCCCATGGGCCAAATCCTGCCCATTGCCTGTTTTTGTAAATAAAGTTTTATAGGAACACATCTATGTTCATTAGCTTAAGTGCTGTCTATGGATGTTTTTACACCACCACAGCAGAGACTGTATGGCCCACAAAGACTACAATATTTACTATCTGACTCTTCACAAAGAGTCTGCGATTCCTGGCTGCAAGCTTGGACTCTGGAGGTACACTGTCTTTCTGGATATGAGTCTTAAGGAAGTTCTTTTCTTCTCAGTGCCTCTGTTTCCTGCTCTGTAAAATGGGGTAACAGGAGTACCCCACAGGGAGGTTTTGAGGACTTACTGGATTAACATACACAATGCACTTAAAATAGTGCCTCACCGCAGCAGGTTCCACCTCAATGTTAACTGTTATTCTACCAGATCTGGAACTGCCCTCAGCCAGTCAATGTGGTTTTAAGAGTCACTGGCTTTTGGGAGAGAGAAGACCCAGTAGAGGTCACTTCATGCTTTAAATCTTGCCAAGCCAAATGCAAGATAAGAGTCCAAGTCCCAGCTGGGCGCGGTGGCTCACACCTGTAATCCCAGCACTTTGGGAGGCTGAGGCAGGTGGATCACCTGAGGTCAGGAGTTCGAGACCAGCCTGCCCAACATGGCAAAACCCCGTCTCTATTAAAAATACAAAAAATTAGCCAGGTGTCGTGGCGGGTGCTGGTAATCCTTGCTTCTTGGGAGGCCGAGACAGGAGAATCTCTTGAACCTGGGAGGTGGAGGTTGCAGTGAGCCAAGATCATGCCACTGCACTCCAGCCTGGGCAACAAGAGTGAAACTCTGTCTCAATTAAAAAAAAAAAAAAAAGAGTCCAAGTTCCTATAAAATAAAAGCTTAATTGATGCACCTCTTGTTCCACAACCTTCCTTCTCAGGGCATGACAGTGGCTGGCCCTTTGTGTGCTGTGTTGTAACTACTGCGGTTTGGGAAGGGGGAAGGGTATAAATAATAGGAGGGTGGCATCTGGAGAAGTTCCCTGTGGTCCATCAGGCAGCTGCAGCAGAGATTCCCGGATGGCCAGGCCAGGATGCTGGTTGGACCATTTGCTTTTTCCAGACTGTCCCCTCTTCTCCCCAATTCTCTGGTAATTTTGGGCTTGCTGAGACTCAACGCCGGGGTGAGAGAAGCTCCAAAGGCAGCATGCCTCCTGCTCTCTCCACCCACCTTCCCTTCCCTTCCTTCCTGCCTTCTTCTGACCCAAAGCTGCAAACAAGGCTGTCTTGTTTTCTGTCAGAGAAATGCCATAGAAAGCATAATAGAGTATTTTATCTTTTGCAATAATAATGTAGGTTAAAACATTAAAATGTCTACTTTTGGCCAGGAATAGTGGCTCACACCTGTAATCCCAGCACTTTAGGAGGCCAAGGCTGGAGGATTGCTTGAGCCCAGGAGTTCAAGACCAGCCTGGGCAACACAGTGAGACCACGTCTCTACTAAAAAAACAAAACAAAACAAAATTTGAGTGTACTTTCCTCTATTATTGGACTGTAAAAAACTACTGGTGCACTTGAATTATTCCAATATAAAACACAGTTGTCAGGATAGCAGAGATGAGGGCAAGGTGGACTTAGAGGAAAGCTGAGATTTTCATGCTTTAAAGGTGAGTGGCCACTTTAGGCTGGTCAGAGCCATAGATCCCATGAACCAGAAGGAGTGGAATATATTTGTGAGAACATCTCAGATGTTCTGATTAAAGCAAAGACTCCTTGCCTGTAGAGGAAGAAATGATCTTTACCATCCTTTAAGCTTTTTTCTGACAGTCCCTTCACTGGTACCTTAGTTTTCCAGTTCTATTAATAATGCAGTAATAGCCAGGTGCAGTGGCTCACCCCTGTAATCCCAGCACTTTGGGAGGCCAAGGTGGGTGGATCACTTGAAGCCAGGAGTTCAAGACCAGACTGGCCAACATGGCAAAACCCCATCTCTATCAAAAATACCAAAATTAGTCAGGCATGGTGGCACACGCCTGTTATCCCAGTTACTCAGGAGGCTGAGGCAAAAGAATCGCTTGAACCTGGGAGGCAGAGATTGCAGTGAGCCGAGATCATGCCACTGCACTCCAGCTTGGGTGACAGAGTGTTTTGTCTCAAAAAAAAAAAAAAAAAAAAAAGCGGTAATAATATGGACAATGTATGGACTGAGAACATTACTAGGAGTAAATATACTCAAATCAAGCTAGTCTCTGGGCCATTTATTCATGCCTAGTCTTTGACCTGGATGTTTAGTGGGGTCTTTGATGGCTTTTTACACTGAAATTAAGAGAAAACCCAGATCTCAATAATGCAGAGGAACCCAAGTGTCAGATGGATGATTGTGATTTCTGAAACCTGTTAAACCAAGACCTCAGAGAAGTAAAATTTAATAAGAAACAATAATCATTCCTTCATCATGTTTAGCGAATCCTCACAAAATACTTTCTTCTTTTTAGATCCTTTGTTTGTTTTAATTTCTAACTTTTCATGAGTAACTCTTTGTTTTTCCTCTTAGTTAAGAAGTTTATAATTGAAAGGGAGTATTTCTGAGGTTTCCAACATGTAGACCTAGCTAATTTGTATTTTATAATCTCCTGGGTAACATCATTGGGGGGTTAACTGATATTTCTATGACTTCTGGGTATAATTTTTCACTAACGGATTTAATCCTCTAACTCAATCAAAATCTTTGTAGCTCTATGCACTTCTAGAACACCCTTCATCCTCACCTCATTCTAATTTATTCAACTACTTGAAGTTTTAAGAGGGTATCTGAAGAAATTAAGTATGTATTGTTATATAAAACTAATAAATTAAAATACAAGTTCTGAAATAAAGTATCAAAAATATCTACATTATCATATGATCATATTATGAAATTGATTTTCTTTTGGAATATAGTCTGCTCTTGCATAAAGTATCTTCCAGGTTTTCATTAATTATATAAATAGCTTATTCATTACTTATAAATAAATGTTTCCAAACAGAACAGGAATATCAAACAAACATACTTTAAAGCAAATTATATAGAGGTACAAAAATCAGATATTATGGAAAACAGAAAAAAAAACCTTCAACCAATGTTTTGGTTTACATACAACTTTTCAGGAACTTACCTCTTCTGGGCCAACTGGAAATAAAACTCTGAGTGTTACCAAGGAAAAAAATTGAATTCAACAACATGCTTTTGTGTTTGTTCAAGAATTACTCCTTAGGGCAGGCATGGTGGGGAATGTCTGTAATCCCAGCTACCCAGTAGGCTAAGGCAGAAGGTTGCTTGAGTTCAGGAGTTCAAGACCAGCCTAGGCAAGATAGTAAGACCCCAGTCTCAAAAAAAAAAAAAAAAAAGGAATTACTGATTACTCTTTAGATTAATCCTGGTATTTCTTAGTCAAGAGATCAAGACTCAAGACAGGACAGGCGCAGTGGCTCAGGCTTGTAATCCCAGCACTTTGGGAAGCTGAGGTGGGCAGATCACGAGGTCAGGAGATCAAGAGCATCCTGGATAACACAGTGAAACCCCATCTCTACTAAAAATACAAAAAATTAGCCAGGTGTGGTGGCACATGCCTGTAGTCCCAGCTACTTGGGAGGCTGAGGCAGGAGAATCGCTTGAACCTGAGAGGCAGAGGTTGCAGTGAGCTGGGATCGCACCACTGCACTCCAGCCTGGGCGACAGAGCGAGACTCCGTCTAAAAAAATAAATAAATAAATAAAATAAGACGCAGGACAAAGTTCCTTATTTACTCTGAAAACACTAAGTTAGGCCAAGTTACCCCAGCTTTCAAACCTTGTCTGTTCTCTTTTTGCTTCCCTTTTCCCTCCACCCAGCTAAGCAAGGGACCTGCTGCAGGGTATCAGCAGATGCAATAATGCTCCTATCTGCATCACACCGGAAGCACAGAGTGGCAGAAGAATTCTGGTCCAAATAGCAGACGCCCCAGTGGTCATGGGAGCCCACATAGGTAGAGCTCTCAGGGAAGTTCAAATGACCCTTGAGGTCAAGGAGAATGTCTGGCAAAGGGGGCAAAGTCACGGGAATCCCCATCAGAACAATGACATGACCTGCTCATACAGGGAGATAATAATTGACAAGAAATCCACAGTCTGGTTTACCTGTTAGCTCCCTAGCACCAAGACACATCTGAGTACTACAACTGGCTTGTTCTGATTACATGTGGCCACATGGATTCACAGAGAGAGCTCAAATATTCATGTTTGCTCACAATTTGGGGCTTATCTTTTGCAGAGACAAAGGAAGTTTGGCTGGCTAAAATCATAGTCCAGGAATGAACTAATCAGAACTGTGGCCCCTTTGCAGTTGACTTTACTATTCTATACTAGAGAATGTTCTCTCTACAAAAAAAAAAAAAAAAAAAAAAAAGTACTTAAACCTTGTAATTTTGTGAGTTAATGGCTTGGGGTGGCTTTGGCCGTGGGTTTAATTTGCAAACTGCTCAGTGTGTAGGAACAAAATGATCCAGGGTGTTTACTGGCTGTGGTGCTATTGGCACAACCTGAACTGAGAGAAGCTGGCTGGTATTTGAAACAGAGTGGGTGCTCTCCTCTCGCTAGTGAAATGGCTACTATTTAAGAGAAAAAGGAACGGAATTTCTTCCCAATTTTCAACCAGAAGAAAATAATTCTTAGAGATTCAAAGTTCTCTCAAGTATTACGATCAGTACTAACGAGAGTGTGACACTCTCCAGGACCATGTAATCCACATTTTAAATCAAGACTAAATCAACACCAGACATTTGCTGCTTGGATCAAGCAAACCTTAAAGCAATTAGATTTGACCTTTCTAGGTACAAATGTAATTTAAGGGGAATAGGAAGGGAAAGCACAATTGGTGCTTCCCTTACATTGGCTTGAAATAAAGACACTTTTATCAATAATGGTTTAAGTTGGCCGGGCACAGTGGCTCATGCCTGTAATCCCAGCACTTTGGGAGGCTGAGGCAGGCAGATCACTTGAGGCCAGGAGCTCGAGACCAGTCTGGCCAACATGGTAAAACCCCATCTCTACTAAAACAATACATATACATAAAAATTAGCCAGGCATGGTGATGCGCGCCTGTAGCCCCAGCTACATGGTAGGCTGAGGCATGAGAATCGCTTGAACCTGGGAGGCAGAGAGGTTGCAGTGAGCTAAGATCACACTACTGCACACTCCAGCCCAGGCAACAGAGACTCTTGTCTCCAAAAAAAAAAAAAAAAAGATTTGAGTCAAGTGCCCACAGTTCTGGGTTGGCTTCCCACAGGTTATATTGAAGAGAAATGGAATCAAAATAGAGAAATGGCCAGAAAAAACTGAAATGAGGATTTGTAAAGACATACACAACATAAAGGTGGCAACATACAGGAAACAAATACAAGAGAGGAAAGATTTACTGAGGACAAGTGGAGGTGGAAGAATTGAGGCCTTTCTAAGTCCTAGGATCTGATCTTGACACTTCCCAGCCCAGCAAGACTAATGGCTTTCTACTACCTGTAAAGCAACAGAATCCTCTTAGGATGGCCTGCTTCCAAACCACCAGTAGCCCCCAAAATCTTCATGCTGAACACTTGTGCACAACTCTCTAAAGTGTGAACATTTGAGTCTTCAGACCCTGATTCCCAACGAGGACGTTGAAAGTCAACACCCTTGCCAGGATGGTTATATGGAAATGGCTTGTGTAGTATCAAGCAGAGTGTAATGCAACTCATTACATTATGTTTCTTTCCTGTTGTCCAGACCAGCATGTTTCCTCAATTCAGACTGTTGCTATAGTTAATGACATAAATAATAGATGATTGATCTAATTTTTTTTTCTCTAACCTTACACAAACTCTTCTGGCCTTTCTCCCCATGCCAGAGTCATGTTGAATTACACACTCCTTCTTTCAAACTCCTCTAGCATTTTTCTACATGGCATTGATTCTCTATTTAAGCAGTAATCTTGTTCCACTAGCCCAGAAGATCATGAGCATTTCCATGGAAGTTAACGTAGCTTAATGGCCCCAGTATCCCTGAGCCTACTGCAGTGTCTCCCGCATTTCAGTTTCTCAAAAATGTCTGATACCTTAGTGAGGACATCACTGCTCACTGTTGTCAAAATTAACCCATAAACCTTGATGTATCTGAACTATTTAAAGACACATGGAGTTTCTCAGACCAGAAGATGCAACTGGTATTTGGGTAATCATTTTGAAATTTGAAGGGCCGGGCGTGGTGGCTCACGCCTGTAATCCCAGCACTTTGGGAGGCCGAGGCGGGTGGATTACGAGGTCAGAAGATCGAGACCATCCTAGCTAACACGGTGAAACCTGTCTCTACTAAAAATACAAAAAATTAGCCGGGCACGGTGGCGGGTGCAAGTAGTCCCAGCTACTCAGGAGGCTGAGGCAGGAGAATGGTGTGAACCCAGGAGGTGGAGCTTGCAGTGAGCCGAGATAGTGCCACTGCACTCCAGCCTGGGCGACAGAGCGAGACTCTGTCTCAAAAAAAAAAAAAAAAGGAAGAAACTTGAAGCCCGGGTGCAATGGTTCATGCCTGTAATCCTAGTATTTTGGGAGGCTGAGGTGGGCAGAACTCTTGAGTCGTGGGGTTCGAGACCAGCCTGGGCAACATGGCAAAACCCCATCTCTACCAAAAAGACAAATAATTTGCTGGGTGTGGTGGTGCACGCCTATAGTCCCCACTATTCTAGAGGCTGGGTTGAGAGAATCACCTAAGCCCAGGAATTCAAGGCTGTGGTGAGCTATGATTGTGCCACTGCACTACAGCTTGGGTAATGAGAGTGAGACCCTGAAAAAAAAAAAAGAAAAAAACAAAAGAAAAAGAAAGATGGAAGGAAGGAAGGAAAGAGAGAGAAAGAAACTTGAAACTTGAAGCATGTGAAAGGATAAACAGAAAAGGAATTTTCCTACGTGTTGTATAACTAATAATTCTGGCAAGAATATAAAATTATGAAATATAAACTATAAATGATCTAGATCGATGGGACAGAGAGTGAAATTAGAGAAATTTATAATCATAACAAGCCATTGCATTTGATCCTTTAAACCACATTTGTTAAATGCCAAAAAGGTAGTCTGGGGAACATCAACCCCTGAAGGGCTTCAGGAAAAAAGTTTCATGGTCAAAAATAAGTTGGGTTAATACTGCCTAATACAGCCTCCTTTGGAGAACACCAATGCACAGGATGGTGAAAAAGACTCCAAGCCTGCAGTCAAGAAATCTGTTTAACCTTGTTGAACTTCATATTGCTCTTTTTCTTTCTTCACAGTACCTATTAAAATTTCATATAACTTGTACTCTACAGAATATATTTAGGGAGCACTATTCTAAACATCTTAGAGACTGAGGCAGGATATGTGGAGAATTACTATTTTCATTCTACAGGAGGTAACTAAGACTTAAGAAAATCAATTTCTCCAGGCTCACACAGATTCTAAACAATGGAGCCATTCATTAATGAATTCTATATTCAACATTGGTTGTTTCATACATGTCAGGCACTGTGCTAGGCACAAGGCTGACATTTCTAGAATTCTAGACTATTAGAACTAATAGGTACATACCAGACCATTTGGCGCAACCCCCTCATTTTCAGAGAGGAAAGGAAGTTTCAGAAAAGGTAAACAACTCAAAGCTTTACAAAAAAAAAAAAAAAAAGGAGATGGAACTAGAATTCAAATCTAGGGCATTTGTCTCCAAGTCCTGTACTTTTCATAGTACACCCCTCTGTCTCTGGATATGCTCACACAATATAAAATCTAATGTCTGGAAATCTTTCCAAGAGCTCAAGTGTTTCTTGATCTGATGACAAAGCTAGCATAAACCCAGACGAGGATGGTATTCTCTCTACTCAGAAAATACTAAGGAATATTTGCATTTTAAATCATTTCCCTGACATATTTCACAAATTGGAAGACAGCTATTTCCATGAGCAATCTTAGTACTTTTTAATGAACTATAAATACATTTCTAAAACCAAATGTGCATTTTTTGTTATAAATTTCTCAGTTTAATGTCCTGGATAGCTGCAAACACTTTCATTTTTGGAAATTCATGTTGGAACATGAACTTTTATGAGACTCAAGTTTCCCTATAGGAAAGAGGTCTTCATCTCTTGTTTATGGGTCTGATGAAGAATCTCGTCCCAGAAAAAAATGCCTGTTAAGACACAGTGTCACCCACCATTTCATGGGGTTCTCAAACTCACTAAAACTCTTGCTCTAGAATGTGACATTGTAAAGTCTTCTACGTATCTGTTTACTTCAACTCTTGATTTCGTGTCTGTCCAACTTCTATTTGGGTGTTGCAATCATGAAGTTAGAAATAGATGAAAATATGGGTCCTGGAGCCAAGAGTAATTAAAGTTTACTTTAAAGTTTCCCCACAACAGTGACAATAACTGTAATACTAATTAAGAGCACCAACAAACACAAATCCCTAAAATCGATATTTGCATGATTCAACCGTGGTTTCTAGAACCATTTGTAAATGGATGGAAAGTGGGGCACACTTTCTGTTCTCCAGCTCTGTCCCAATATCTACCAAGAGAGGATATAGATGTGGGGTCGGGGGTGGTGGGAGGGGTAGAGGGGGTGGGGTTGGAAGTTAACAAAAAGCATAAAGAGAAACAAAAGGAAGTCTTCGTTAGAAATTCTGGAACAGTTACAAAGAGAGAGGAATCTCTATTCCCTCTCCCCTGCTTCTGATAACTCAAATTCCTTATTACCCAGAATCGGGCAGACTGGATTGACTTTTTCATGACTTGGTACTGGTGGTGTCCAGTCCTAGCCTTCTAGTCACCTTTTCAAACAACTTCTAGTGAAAGCATCTTAAATGTTAACAAAGGAAGTCAAGGAAGTAAACAGTGATACATGTCGAAAATCAGTATTCAGCAACCAATGTGTGCCTATAATTCCAGCTACTTGAGAAGCTGAGATGGAAGGGTTGTTCGAGGCCAGTAGTTTGAGACCAACCTGGGCAACATTGTGAGACCCTCCTCTCAAAAAACATTTTTTTTTTTCAATTAGCCAGGAGTGGTGGCACATACGTGTGGTCTCAGCTTCTAAGGAGGCTGAGGCAGGAGGATCATTTGAGCCCAGGAAATTGAAACTGCAGTGAGCTACGATGGTATCACTGCACTCCGGCCCAGGAGACCAGGCAAACCCCATCTTAAAAAAAAAAAAAAAAAAAAAAAAGTCAATTGCCAAAGAAAATGTGAAATGAAGTCACTATGTCAGTGTATGTATGGTATTTCCAAAATAGGAGGAGAAGAGGCCAGGCTGTTTATGCCTGTAATCCCAGCACTTTGGGAGGCAGAAGCGAGTGGATTGCTTGAGCCCGGGAGTTCAGGACCAGCCTGGGCAACATAGTGAAGCCCTGACTCTACACACACACACACAAATACAAAAATTAGCTGGGTGTGCCTGTGGTCCCAGGTAGGCAGGGGGATCACTTGAGCCCAGGAGTTCAAGACCAGCCTGGGCAACATGGCAAAACCCCATCTCTACAAAAAATACAAAAATTAGCTGGGCGTGTTGGCGTGTGCCTATGGTCCCAGCTACTTGGGAGGTTGAGGTGAGAGAATCACTTGAACTCGGGAGGCTGAGGCTGTAGTGAGCTGAGATAGCCCTACTGCACTCCAACCTAGTTGACAGAGCCAGACCCTGCTTCAAAAAAAAAAAAAAAGTGGAGGAAGAAGAAAGAAAAGAAAAGAAGAAAGAAAGAAAGAAAAAGGAAAGAAAGAAAGAAAGAAAAAGAAAGAAAAAGAAAGAAAAGGAAGAAGGCAGGAAGGCAAGGCAAGGCAAAGGAAAGGGAAGAAAGAAAGAAGAGGAAAAAGAAAAAGGAAGAAGAGCATGCTGTATTCCACAAGAGAACAATATCATCTGGATTCCAGCACATTCCAGTTAGATATGAATCTGAGTTAAAACTATCACTACAGCAAATAAGGTTGTATGAGGACTTGTGCATAACAGTCAATTTATGGCCAAATAAATCATCATGGATTTTATCATACCGTCTAGCCAGAGTGAGTGCAACCTGAGTTACGCCAACTTTGAAAGAGAAGGGAAGTAGGAATTTCTTTGCATCAGTCTCTAAGTGTGGGAGTCTGGTAAGTAAAGACCCACTCAAATCATAGGTCTTGCCGTCTCTCCTTAAAATCCCTCAGTCGGCTGTCTAGCTAAAGCTCTAGGGGAGAGGAATTTACCCAGCTGGAACCCTCACCAATTTCCTTCCAGGTCTCCGCATGTTAATAGTCAAGACTTCACAGCCCAATGTTGAAGGCAGATTTTTATAGCAAGTACATACCTGTGGCAGTTTCACATCATTAATATCCCAGCTTAATATCTCTTTGTCTTCAGAATCAAAGTCGTCAGGTTCCATGATAAGGTCGGGCCAGCCAAGGTTTTCACCTATTCGACTCCCCTCAGAAGTGCTTGAGAATTTTGTTCTCAAAGGTTCTTGATATAGCTGGATCGGCCCACTCAAGCACCTTGGACCAGGAGATTGTTCTCTAGGGCTAAAAAATAAGTTATATTAGTATTGGCCATTAAAGAGACTTAAAAAAAAAAAAACCAATGCTCCTCTGCCAGAAAAACCTGTTTCACTGACATTTTTGCAAGTAACAACATATTAGTAAAAAACAAAACGTAGGAACCATAAGTGATTTTACTTAAAACTTGGCCATCGGGAATTAGAAGCATGTGATCACTGCTTTCACCCTTGGGTTTGGGCTTGCTTTCTCATTGCAAGATCCAGGTTGTGAAGGCCTTAGCAGAGACAGTTGTCATCTGTAACCAATGGCTAGGACCTTTTCCTGCTAGGGCGGGAGGATACTGGCTTGGAGTTGTTTCCATAGAAATGCCTTTATAAATTAGCTAATGTGTGGTTGAAGCTGCAAGAGGGGAACATCACATTGAATTTACCTAGAAAAATATATATATGTTTTATATATATATATATATATATATATTTTTTTTTTTTTTTTTTTTTTTTTTTTTGAGACGGAGTCTTACTTCTTCACCCAGGCTGGAGTGCAATGGCGTGATCTCGGCTCACTGCAACCTCTGCCTCATGGGTTCAAGCAACAATCCTGCCTCGGCCTTCCCAGTAGCTGGGATTACAGGCATGTGCCACCATGCACAGCTGATTTTTGTATTTTTAGTAGAGATGGGGTTTCACTCTGTTGACCAGCCTGGTCTTGAACTCCTGACCTCAAGTGATCTACCCACCTCGGACTCCCAAAGTGTTGGGATTATAGGCGTGAGCCACCGCACCCGGCCAGAAAAAAATATATTTGAAAATCCAAATCACCGTAAGGATTAGGTTTGGTCTCTGCAATAAATCCTGTGTGCACTATATGTCTTCAAATATTGTCAACTAATATGCTTATATCTGATTCATCTGAAACAGGGTTTCTTAACTTTGGCACTATTGACATTTTGGACCAGATAATTCTTTGCTGTGGGGAGCTTTTTGCATGTTGTAGACTGTTTGGCAGCATCCCTGGTCTCTAGCCATTAGGCGCTAGCAGCCTGTAATCCCAACACTTTGGGAGGCCAAGACAGATGGATCACTGAAGTCTAGGAGTTCAAGACCAGCCTGGGAAACATGGAGAAACCCCGTTTATATAAGAAGTACAAAACACTAGCTGGGCATGGTGGTGCACGCCTGTAGTCCCAGCTACTTTGGGAGGCTGAGGTGGGAGGATCACCTGAGCCCAGGAGGTTGAGGCTGCAGTGAGCCAAGATTGTGTCACTGCACGCCAGCCTGGGTGACAGAGTGAGACCTTGTCTCAAAAAAATAAATAAATAAATGAATGAATGAATAAATAAATGAATGAATAAATAAAAGTTTGTTCAAGTGGCATTTCTTCCCTCATGAGAAATACTGCTCTAATTTCTAACTATAATTGATTAAAGAAGGTTTACAAAGAAAAAAAGAAAGAAAATTTGAAATGTTCTACCCTGAGGAAAAAAATGAATAATTTTGCAGATGAAAGCTACTTGTTAGTAGGATATGAAGTGAAACATGTTCACATGTATAACATTTCATTTATTGGTACTCTTATAAAAACGAGACATAATGATGTTATGTAGAGCTATTTAACAGTGAACTCAAACTATAAGGTAGATTAATAGTCTAAGCTTTGGCGAGACCCATGAACTCTGTTCTTTAGTTTTTATTGTTTTTGTTTTTTTTTTTGAAATGGAGTCTCACTCTTATCACCCAGGCTGGAGTGCAGTGGCGCGATCTCAGCTCACTGTAGCCTCCACCTCTGGGGTTCCAGTGATTCTTCTACCTTAGCTTCCCAAGTAGCTGGGATTACAGGCGCACACCGCCACACCCAGCTAATTTTTGTATTTTTAGTAGAGACGGGGTTTCACCATGTCGACCAGGCTGGTCTTGAACTCCTTTCCTCAGGTGATCCACCCGTCTCTGTCTCCCAAAGTGCTGGGATTACAGGCATGAGCCACTGTGCCCGGCCTGTTCTTTAGTTATTTAGCGTCATATAGTCCTAATACTTGTCAATCACTGAACTCTACCAAGGGAAAGTGTATGTATATAAAAGACTGTTGACCTGAACATAAGAATGAAGTTCCTTTTCTTCTTTTTTTTGTGTGCCCTAGATGTCCAGAGAAATTTCTCTGGTAACAAACTATAGAAATGATCCCTGAAAGTATAGTCTTTATAAATGAAGTTCTTGACCATTAAATGACAAGCTAATCGGAGTCTCTTCCTGTCTGTTCCACATACCCACACTGAGCGACAACCTAGTGGTTGCAGAGCATAAAGTTTCTGTTCCCCGACTGAATGTTGATTTTCAAGACTAAATCCTCATGGATTTTAAGTAAAATTCTATGTTTAGGAAACAAACATTGTGTTACTGAAGAAATGATTTCGCAAACTGACTGCAATTCAAAGGACTTAAATAACAAGTATAGAAGACGCAGATATAAAGCAGCAGTTCCATGTACTTACCCTGAACAGTAACGATATCGTCTCTGATGGTGCAAATTTTGTTATAACTAATTGAAATAGATCTACTTTTTAAAAACCTTGGGAAATATGATTCATATTTTCAAAAATCAAAAACCTTGTTATAAAGCCTAGGCAATATAGACATAATTCTTTTGTTTTTAAATTAAGGGAAGAATAATAAAGAACATTTTATTACAGAACAACTATGTTACTTTTTAGATTTTTCTCCCGATATTAACATTTGCTAAGCGAGCGAGCATTAATTTAATATTTCCCTAAAAGTTAAAAACAAAACATAGTAAAGAAGAAAAAACCATTTTATAGCCCTTAAGTAACTCTGTTTTCCTCTTCTAGGAATGAAAACCTACACTTGTGAAGACTCCTTTTTTTAAAGCAACTTGCGCAAAGTATATTCAATTTTCATCATTTCTACAGGAAAAGTAACTAGAACAAATGAAACCCTGTAGGAATGGAGTGGTCGTTGCCACATCCCGTACATTTGCCTCTCCACGGGATTTCTGGCTTCCTTACCTTCTAACTTCTTACGGAGAAGCGGACAGCACTGTGTCGTGAAAATCTTACTGCTGGTTCAAGTCCCAGCAGGCTCTGGTCATTTTCTGAGCAGACGCTGTTCCCTATTCCAGGTCAGGGTACACTATGCTAATGAGTTCTGGCAATGGCCCAATCAAAATCTAGATGCTCTAGGCTCTGGATAGGTAAGAGCAGCCTGGGAGTCACTTAACCAGCCTGATTCTTCCCAGAATGCCAGCAATGTGATGAATATTCTATGATGTGTCTCTGAACTTCCCCCTCCCTTTATGTTATGAGGACATTTGAACTAAAATGGACATTGAGAAGAACCTCATAAGGAAGTACAGATGTTTTTCTTCTTGTGATGTTACAGGTTGGGCCCCAGGCAGACGATTCACAATAGGTCCTAATTCTCCCACTATTTACCCGGCAGGTAATAGTTCTGTCTCGTGTGTGCAAGAGAGAGAAGACAGACAGACAGAGATAGAGAGATATTATGGTGAGGAAATTTACTGGAATAGACAGTGGATAGCCAACATCCTCTATACCAGAAATACTGAAATGCTATCTTAACCCTAGCAATAACGTCCCACTAATTCTGAGTGTTCTGATCGCCTAAAAATATACAATTCTTGGCTGGGCATGGTGGCTCACGCCTGTAGTCCTAGCACTTTGGGAGGCCGATGTGGGCGGATCACAAGGTTAGGAGTTCAAAACCAGCCTGGCCAAGATGGCAAAACCCCGTCTCTACTAGAAATACAAAAATTAGCCAGGTGTGGTGGCAAATGCCTGTAATCCCAGCTACTTGGGAGACTGAGGCAGAGAATTGCTTGAACCCGGGAAGCGGAGGTTGCGGTGAGCTGAGATTGCGTCACTGCACTCAAGCCTGGGTGACAGAGGGAGGCTCCATCTCAAAAAAACAAAAATAAAACAAAACAAAACAAAACAAAAAAACCGAACAAACAAAAACCAATTATTTCTTCTAGAGATACCCTCAGTGCTATTCTTCCTTTTAGAGACATCCGCAGTACAGCCTAAATCAGTTCAGTTCATATGTTTTGTTCTAGGTAGTCTGCTAGGCCTTGGCAACACAAGAGAGAATGAAAGCCATTAAGAAGTTCATTCTAGTAGAAAAGATGATCAAAGTTACTAAATAAGGCTGATGTAATTTGATGTATAGAATAGAAGTAATAGAAATGAGAAGGCTATTAAGCTGGAGGGAGGAGAGCCAAAGGAAACCCACCAAAATAATGCTCGATGAGCCTTTTGAAGAACAAATAGATATTTATCAAGGCATGAAGGACTGGAAGAGGGTGTTTCGGGGAGTGACAATATCCTGGACCACATGACGAGGGATCAGTACCTGTCAGGAAAGTCCAGACTTTCAAGGATGAGGCTTAGGAGGCAGAGATGATAAGACAAGAAGGCAAAAGGTTTGGAAAGCTTCGTAGTTGCATTCGGCAGCCCCTGATAGATTTCTCATCTGTCTTTCAGTTCATGAACAAATTCCTTTCTTGCCCGAGGTTTAAGACCCTGCTTCATCTTTTTTTTTTTTTTTGAAACGGAGTTTTGCTCTTGTTGCCCAGGCTGGAGTGTAATTGCGCTATCTCGGCTCACCACAACCTCTGCCTCCTGAGTTCAGGCGATTCTCCTGCCTTAGCCTCCTGAGTAGCTGGGATTACAGGCGCACACCACCACGCTCGGCTAATTTTGTGTTTTTAGTAGAGATGGGGTTTCTCCATATTGGTCCGGCTGGTCTTGAATTCCCAAACCCAGGTGATCCATCTGTCTCAGCCTCCCAAAGTGCTGGGATTACAGGCGTGAGCCACCACGCCTGGCCGACACTGCTTGATCTTATTGTACTTTATCTGGCCAATCTTGGTCTCCTCTCTGTAATCCCTTTGTTGGCCAGGAGGACATTTCTCCATCCCTCAGATACATTGTATCAGGACAAAGCCTAAAATTATGCCAGCTGGCGAAAGAGGATGTCTACAGGGTCCAGCTCCAGAATCACAAAGCAGAGTAAAGAGTGGATTTAGTGTCAACAGGCAATAAATCAATCACTGGCACACCTTCATGCTTATTCACTTACTTAGGTCTATTCTCTAGTGTATTTTTCACATCCGTATATCTGAACCCTGTCTACCCTTCAAGATCCCCAAAATGCCACCTCCTTATGAGAGCGTCCCACACTGTTCTAGAACACAAGATTTCTCATTTCTGTGATGCTCTTTTGTTTCTTCTTTGAGACAGGGTCTCACTCTGTCACCCGGGCTGGAGCACAGTGGTGTGATTATGGTTCACGATGGTCTTGCTTTCCTGGGCTCAAGTGATCCTCCCACCTCAGCCTCCCAAGTAGCTGGGGCTACAGGTGCTCACCACCACGTCCCGCTAATTTTTGTATTTTTTGTAAACATGGGACTTCACCATGTTGTCTAGGCTGGTCTTGAACTCCTGGGCTCAAGAAATCGCCTGCCTTGGCCTCCCAAAGTGCTGGAACTACAGGTATGAGCCACAGTGCCCGGCCATGTTGAACTCTTAACTCTGAATTATATGCTGTCTCGTATCGCTTGGAACTAACAGTGTTTTTAAATTACAAAATAAATTCATGATTTTTAAAAAAGTCATATTCTCATCTCCCATAGATTTCCACTGTTAACATGTCAGGCATGTCCTTTCAAACTTTTGTTTTCCCATATCCTTTTTGTTCCCATATAGAACAAAAAGATGTTATTTTTATTTGCAATCCTATTTTACGTGCTTTTAGTTGTTTTGTTTTGTTTGTTTGGTTGATTGGTTTTGTGTTGCTTTTTTTGGAGATAGGGTTTCCCTGTGTGGCCCAGGGTAGACTCAAACTCCTGGGTTCAAGTCATTCTCCCCACTCAGCCTCCCAAGCCGCTGGGACTCCAGGTGCCCGCCACCACATCAGGCTATTGCTTTTTCATTGTTGACGAGTGTTGGTTCTGGCTCCCCAGCGAGGCTGCTAGTTCTTCACGGCCAAGTTGGGATCTTCCACTTTCCCTCTCCTCATAGAAAGACTTGCTGAGTTTCCAGCTGCAGCATCACAGCCATCCTTGTCCCAAGCACCAACCCTACTCGGACACAGGAGGGCGCTGAGAAGCTCTGGTTCCACACTCTGATAGAGGTGTGACATGATGTCCCAGACTAGTAAGGGTATTTTTGCTTTCTTAAGGCCAAGGTCCCAACTTACTACCCAAATTCTCCTAATTGTTTTTGTTTTATTTTGTTTTTTGACACAGGGTCTTGCTCTGTCGCCCAGACTGGAGTGCAGTGGCGCAATCTCAGCTCACTGCAGCTTCCTCCTCCCAGGCTTAACCTATCCTCCCACTTCAGCCTCCCAAGTAGCTGGGACCACAGGCACATGCTACCACACTCAGCTAATTTTAAAAACTTTTTGTAGAGACAGGGTCTCACTGTGTTGACCAGGCTGGGCTCGAACTCCTGGGATCCAGTGATCCACTGCGTCAGCCTCCCAAAGTGCTGAGATTATAGGCGTGAGCCACCTTGCCTGGCCAAATTCTCCTAATTGGATCTCTGTCATTGTTATTAATAACAATAATCATAGTAGCTTCCCTGGACTGCACACTTACAATGAATCAGGCGCCATGCTTAATCACCTGTCTGTATTATCACCCTTGATCCGTACAGCATCCCTATCAGATAGGTACTATTCTTATTATGCCTCTTTTGTGGAGAAGGAGATCAAGGCTCAGACAAATAGTATCACACAGAAATGTAAGTAGCAGAGCTGGGGTAGAACTCAGAGACATGCCTGTTGACCACGGTACTGCATGAAGAGCCCTATGTGTTCAGCATCTGGAGTCTTTGTCTCCACTCCTATAAAATCTGAGTTCTACGTCACTCTTTCCACCCTGTGCCTCCTCCCCTAGAGACAGGAATCCTGCCTTAAGCCAGGTGGCTAGAGGCCCTATTACTTGGTAACTGACCTCAACCACTAATGATTGGATTTCTCAGTATCTCTACTCTTGCATTCCCTGACACTCTGAGGCCTGCCTATTGAGATCATTCTGGTTTTTTTTTTTTTCATCAATAGTGGTGCTTTAGGCATTTTAAGCAGGATAATTATTTGGGTCAGACTATCCCATGCACAGAATTCCCAGACGCAAGATGCCAGCAACATCCCAGTCACAATATCAACCATAACCCACACCTTCATATTTCTACATGTTCGGGAACCAGGGAGGGAGCAATATTGTGCTGCCTTTGGTTTGGGGTGACCATGCCAGACTCTCAGGGCTGACAAGTTTGCCTAGACTATTGCCTGTGGTTTCCAATTCACAGCCTACAAGATACCTTGTTCTACCTAATGGATGAACTTCTACACTTACAGTTCTATCCTTGTGGTATCTACCCTATCTAGTTTCAGCCATTTGCCCAGTTCTTCTACTGTGGACTTTTTTTTTTCTCAAGACAGAGTCTTGCTCTGTCACTCAGGCTGGAGTGCAGTGGCGCAATCTCGGCTCGCTGCAACCTCCTTCTCCCGGGTTCAAGCGATTCTTGTGCCTCAGCCTCCTGAGTAGCTGGGGCTACAGGCGCACGCCACCACGCCCAGCTAATTTTTGTATGTTTAGTAGAAACGGGGTTTCGCCATGTTGTCCAGGCTGGTCTCGAACTCCTGACCTCAGATGATCCACCCACCTCAGCCTCCCAAAGTGCTGGGATTACAAGCGTGAGCCACTGTGCCCGGCTGTTCTATTGTGGACTTTTATTTATCACTTATTGTGTATCCAGCATTTTTCCAAACATTTAGTCCTCACAACCACTTCATGAAATTAATATAAATTTTTAGTTGTTGTACATATTTGTTGGGTACATATGATATTTTGGCTACATGCATAGAATGTGTAATGATCAAGTCAGAGAATTTGGGGTGTCCCTCACCTTGAGTATTTACTGTTTCACATGTTGGGAGTATTTCAAGTCCTCTCTTCTAGCTATTTTGCAACATACAATACATTGTTATTAACTATAGTCATCGTACTCTGCTACTGAATATATTAAGAAATATATGGAATGCTTCACTGACTTGCATGCCATCCTTGTACAGAAGCCATGCTAACCTTCTCGCTATCATTCCAATTTTAGCATATGTGCTGAAGGGAGTACTGGTATTATTAAGCTATATAAGTATGAAATTGGTATAAGAAAACTGAGGCACAGAGAGGTAAAGTAGCTTGATGTTTACAAGGTGGCGTAACCAAACTTTTGGCATCAGCAAATTGACGTGGGTCAAAGGAAAAATATGAACTGGAGAAAAATAATGTTAAAAGTCATTTCCTTCGTGGGAGAGTATGTCTATCTAACATTCTGATCCCTTCTGGTGTCAACATTCCCCTGCCTCCTTACCTCACCATTTTTTAGGAAATTGCCTTTCCCCCAAGGCTGTCCATTAGAACGTTCTGTCCCTTCTGACACAGAGCCTGACCTATTCAGTCTTTCCCTGGAATTTTCCAAATTAGAGGTGGAGGAATTGCTCTTTCATCTCAGATGCCAAATTGTAAGCCTGACCTCAGTCTTGCTGATGGTCATCTCTGCTGCACATGGCAGAATCTGAGAGAATGGAGACAAGAGACGAGCGATGGAAAAAGGAAGGAAGGAGGGAGCACTAAACATAGCCAAGCCCGAGGCCAGCTCCAATCCTCTCTGTTCCAGTTATGTGACCCAACAAATACCTTTTATGCTTTCATTCCTTGGAATTGGGTATCTCCAGCTTACCCCTATGAGAGATCTACTAACACACTTCCCACCCTCCTAATCTAGGTAAGCCTGCATCTCGCCCAGATTTCAAGGTAAAACACTCTCCTTGTCATTGATAATTCAATGAAAGTGAAGTGGGCATCAAAAGTGACTTCTCTGACACTGCTTAAAATTGGAAAATTCTCTGTAGTGTCTCACTGGAATCAATGTGCAGGACACAGGGAATAGTCATTGTAGGCCTCAGTTTACACCTACCCAGCATGCGCAGTTGCTAAAGCAGGGAATCAGATCACTTTTCTGTGTTGTGTAAAACTGAACTTTGGATTTTTCCTTTGGGGTTTCTCAATTTGGAAGCCATTCGCGGCTCTCATGTGGAGTTTCTACAAATTCTGTATGATTTACTTCAGTGCTCAAGACCAAACTGCATCATCTTAAATTGGATTCTGAGCTGTATCTGTTCTGAGAAACAAGAAGTGTTCTCTTTCTAAATCTCTGGGCAGACAAGACAAGGCTGGGTGACTGTTAAAATCCCTAGATGATTGTGGGAATGTTCCTGGATGTCACGGTCCTCTTTGGAAAATATTGTGAAACTTTAAAATATGTAATTATAAGACTTGAGAACTGTTTTACCAATAGAAACTATGACTAACATTTGTATATGCAACATCAGAATCACGAACCATGAACCCAAGAGTCAACCCCAAAAAAGGAAAACATAAAAAACAAGCTCCCAAATTCATAGTGGTAGATTATTTCCAATTTCCTGTAAATACTTGGCTGTCCTTTTGTTTTGTGCTAAAAGGCAAAAAATGGGGTGTCCTATAAGTTAATAAAAATGCAGCTAAAAGCAGAATTGATTCCATTTCTTAAATAATTTTACAAACTGGGAAATAAACAACTTTTTAAAACTTAAAAACCATGACCAAAGCTGGAATGTGATCCTGCCATTTCCATGAGGCAGTAAGCTACCCCGTCCTGGCTATTTTTCATACAAATATTATTTATGCTAAAATATAATGGGTTGAGCTGGGCGCAGTGGCTCACGCCTGTAATCCCAGCACTTTGGGAGGCCAAGGTGGGTAGATCACCTGAGGTTGGCAGTTCGAGACCAGCCTGACCAACATGGAGAAACCCTGTCTCTACTAAAAATACAAAATTAGCTGAGCATGGTGGCACGTGCCTGTAATACCAGCTATTCGGGAAGCTGAGGCAGGAGAATCACTTAAGCCCAGGGGGCGGAGTTTGCAGTGAGCCGAGATCATGCCATTGCACTCCAGCCTGTGCCATAAGAGTGAAACTCCATCTCAAAAAACAAAACAAAACAAAACAAAAACTATATATATATATATATATATATATATATATATATATATATAAAATGGGTTGTTACTGTTACTTGAGGTAAATTAATATTTCAAATTATTGTTTTCTAATTTCTAACATGCTAAACATAGAGATAGTCATATAAGTAAAAGCTTTTTGAGGTCCACATGAATTTTTAATAGTAAAAACTGGTCCTGAGACCAAAAAAGGAAAAGTTTGAGAACTGGTGCTATAAAGTAGTAAGTACTAAATTTTTTTTTTTTTTTTTTTTTTTTGAGACAGAATCTCACTCTGTTGCCCAGGCTGGAGTGCAGTGGCGCGATCTTGGCTCACTGCAACCTCCATCTCCTGGGTTCAAACAATTCTCCTGCCTCAGCCTCCCAAGTAGCTGGGATTACAGGCACCCGCCACCACGTCCAGCTAATTTTTTTGTATTTTTAATAGAGACGAGGTTTCACCATGTTGGCCAGGCTGGTTTCAAATTCCTGACCTCAAGTGATCCACCCATGTCGGCCACCCAAAGTGCCAGGATTACAGGCGTGAGCCACTGCGCCCAGCTCTAAGTACTAAAATATTAAGCCTTGATCATCAAAGGAGAGGGCTGTTTCTGATGATATTCAGTGCTCTGAGTGCAAACTGTCCCATCTCCTGCCTTCCATGGGCTCCTATCTCCAGACTAGAAAGAAACAAGAATCAAAGGGAGGAAGACAAGGAAAAAGAGATGTTTTCAGTGAAACTGCACACCATCAAGACCTATATGACAAAATTTCTATCAATGGGAGGGAGGCCCTGCCCACAGCAAGGCTTTGGGACATCCAAGACTGATTCCAATAGACATAGCACCCCACCATTCCCATAGTCCAAGCTCCTACCTGTCATCAGTGGAGGTGCCCAGCACAGCCCATAGGAGATGGCATCACCAAGGGCAACCGAGGTATCTCCTTTGGCAGGCCATTGAGACCTTAGCAACCAACATCACCAAAGAGGGCTACAACAGTAGAAGAAGAAAAGTGTGGATGCTATGGGGTAACTGAGAAGGCTCATTGACGAGCACATAGGAGATATCCACTGAAGACAAAATTTAAAATACCTGGAACACAGATGAGGTCCTGAAGGTGGATCCTAGAGCCAGCAAAATACAGTCTAAAACTCCTCATGTCACCCCAATTTAAACTCTGAAGCCTGGTTAAATTACAGGTTAGATGTTTACAATTAAAGAATACTAAGAAAAATGCTTTAAAAATGGCATATTGGCCGGGCATGGTGGCTCATGCCTGTAATCTCAGTACTTTGGGAGGCCAACGTGGGCAGATCATTTGAGGTCAGGAGTTCAAGACCAGCCTGGCCAACACGGCAAAACCCTGTCTCTACTAAAAATACAAAAATTAGCTGGGTGTGGTGGCATGCACATGTAATCCCAGCTACTTGGGAGGCCTAGGCAAAAGAATTGCTTGAACCCGGGAGGCGGAGGTTGCGGTGAACCGAGATCACGCCACTGCACTCCAGCCTGGGTGACAGATTAAGACTCCATCTAAAAAAAAAAAAAAAAAAAGGTATCTTGTTATTTGCATGACGGGATTACAGATAATGTTTATTTCCTTTTTTATATTTCTCTGTAATTTTCTAAATTTTCTATAAGAAGCATGCACCCTTTTTAATAATGTGACACTTTTTAAAAAATCAATGGTATAAAGTAAAAATATGTACTATTTATATGGTACCTTATAGCAGCAGTGCTTAATTTTTTGGTCTCAAGATCAGTTTACACTCTTAAATGGCTTTGAGAGCCTCAAAGAACTTTGCCTATGTGGTTATATCTGACAATATGTACCATATCAGAAATTAGAATTAAAAAAAGTTTTAGGCCAGGCGCAGTGGCTCACGCCTGTAATCCCAGCACTTTGGGAGGCAGAGAGGGGGGATCACCTAAGGAAAGGAGTTCAAGACCAGCCTGACTGACATGGTGAAACCCTGTCTCTACTAAAAATACAAAAATTAGCCAGGCGTGGTCGTGTGCGTCTGTAATTCCAGCTACTTTGGAGGCTGAGGCAGAGAATTGCTTGAACCCAGGAGGTAGAGGTTGCAGTGAGCTGAGATCGCGTCACTGCACTCCAGCCTGGGTGACAGAGCCAGACTCTGTCTCAAAAAAAAAAAAAAGAAAAAATTTTTAAACAACAGATTTTAGATTATTAATTAATTAAAACAATAGTAACAACACATTACATTTTAATATAGATAACACTTTTCTGGAAAATATTTTTATCTCCAAAAGAATTAATGAGAAGAGTAACAATGTTTAACATATTTGCAAAATCTCTTCAATGTCTGACCTATTAGAAGACAGTTGGATATCTTCCATCTCCTTCTGTGTTCAATCTGTTACAAATATCACATGTCCCATAGCTTCTGGAAACTCCGTTGCATACTTGCCAAGAAAGGCAAATAGGCCAGGTGCGGTGGCTCGCACCTATAATCCCAGCACTTTGGGAGGCTGAGGCAGGAGGATCACTTGAGTCCAGCAGTTGAGACCGGACTGGGCAACATAGCAAGATCCTGTCTCTACAAAAACTACAAAAAATTAGCTGGGTGTGGTGGCATGTGTCTGTGGTACCAGCTACTTGGGAGGCTGAGGTGGGAGGATCACATGAGCCTAGGAGGTTGAGGCTGCAAGGAGCCATGATCATGCTACTGCACACCGGTTTAGGCAACAGAGTGAGACTCTGTCTCAAAAAAATAATAATAATAAAATAAAAAGAAAGGAAAATAACATCTTAACATTATCATAAAAGTAGTTTTGATCTTGGGGCCAGGTGCAGTGGCTTACACCTGTAATCCCAGCACTTGAAGGCCCAGGCAGGATTGCTTGAGCCCAGGAGTTCAAGACCAGCCTAGGCAACATGACAAGACCCTGTCTCTGCAAAATATACAAAAGTTAGCCGAGTCTGGGGGTGCACAGCTGTAGTCCCAGCTACTTAGGAGGCTGAGGTGGGAGAATCACCTGAGCCTGGGGAAGTCAAGGCTGCAGTGAGTTGTGATCACACCACTGTACTCCAACTGGGGTGACAGAGAGAGACCCTGTCTCCAAAAAGAAAAAAAAAATAGCCAGGCATGGTGGCTGATGCCTGTAATCCCAGCACTTTAGGAGGCCAAGACGGGTGGATCACTTGAGGTCAGGAGTTCAAGATCAGCCTGGCCAACATGGTGAGACCCCAACTCTACTAAAAATACAAAAAATTAGCCAGGCATGGTAGTGCATGCCTGTAACCTCAGCTACTCGGGAGGCTGAGGCAGGAGAATCGCTTGAACCCGGGAGGTGGAGGTTGCTGTGAGCCGAGATTGCGCCACTGCACTCCAGCCTGGGCGACAGAGTGAGATTCCATCTCAAAAAAAAAAAAAAGTTTTGATCTCAGAAACCTCCTGCAAGGGTCTGGGGAGCCCCAGGACTCCCTGGACCACACCATTGCTTTATGCTTTATAAAATACATTCACAAATTTCATTCAACTCTCCGAAAAATATTTTAGTTGGGCATGTTTTAAAACAGATGAAGAACCTGAGATTTAGAAAGATTAACCAGTTCATCCAGATCACATGCTCAGATTTCTGTGTTTATACTCTGAATCTAGGACTGGATTCCAGATAACTACGACATCTCCCCTGTAAAAGCTTTTTGATCACTCACCTTTACCTAGATAAGCAACTGCCTGGGACACTCAAAGAATTTTTACACAATGATTAGAATAGCTAATATTTTAACTCTAGAATGTGGTAGAAAAATAGAGATCCAAAGAAGTTACATAAAACAGAGCATGACAACAGCAAAAAAGCACAAGTCTTGGGAGGCAGGAGCCCTGAAGTCTGGATGCCAGTCCCCCACTTGCTGTGTGACTTGAGACAGGTGGCTTTACCTCTCTGGGCACTAGGATTGCTTAATCTGAAAAATGAGCTGATGATCTCCTACAAGCCTGAGGGCATGGGCTGGATCGGATGATTGCCCAAGATCCCTCCTAGTGGAAGGGCTGTCATTTACCAAAAATCCCAGTCATTTAGAAGGCTAGGAATATAATTCAACTGAGATGCACTCTCCTCTTGAAAGTGTAGTCCTTATGATTTTGCCATTTTCTCTAATGTAATATTTGGAATTTAGGATGTATTGAAAGCAATTTTAGTCACCTTTTCTTTAACTTCTTCAAATTTTGTCCAGAAAACTCAGGCTTGAGAATAATTTCAGCCTTGAAATCACTTGAAAAGCTGGTATGTAGGAATCCAGTGCAATTCAACACATCCCACAAGTGTACTCAGTGTCTACTGTTGTGTAGCAGATGTCACGCACACTTCATTTTCTTTCTTTCTCTTTCTTTCTTTCCTTCTTTCTTTCTTTTCTTTTTTTTTTTTTTTTTTCTGGAGTCTCGCTCTGTTGCCCAGATGAATACATTGGCGTGATCTCGGCTCACTGCAACCTCCGTCTCCTGGGTTCAAGCAATTCTCCTGCCTCAGCCTCACGAGTAGCTGGGATTACAGGCGCATGACACCACACCCAGCTAATTGTTGTATTTTTAGTAGAGACGGGGTTTCGCCATGTTGGCCAGGCTGGTCTCGAACTTCTGACCTCAGATGATGCACCCACCTCAGCCTCCCAAAGTGTTGGGATTACAGTCATGAGCCACTGCGTCCAGCCACTTGATTTTATTTCTTTATTTCTTTTTTTTTTTTTTGAGATGGAGTCTTGCTCTGTCTCCCAGGTTGGAGTGCAGTGGCGCGATCTCGGCTCACTGCAAGCTCCGCCTCCCGGGTTCACGCCATTCTCCTGCCTCAGCCTCTCCGAGTAGCTGGGACTACAGGCGCCCGCCACCTCGCCCGGCTAATTTTTTGTATTTTTAGTAGAGACGGGGTTTCACTGTGGTCTCGATCTCCTGACCTCGTGATCCGCCCGCCTCGGCCTCCCAAAGTGCTGGGATTACAAGCGTGAGCCACCGCGCCCGGCGACTTGATTTTATTTCTGAGGTTTTTCTTCATTTTTTTATTATGGTAAAATATATACAACATAAAATTTACTCTTTTAAACGTTTTTAAGTGGCAGTTCAGTGGCGGTAATTACACTCACACTGATGTACAACCATCACCACCATCCATCTCCAGAACTTTTTTATCAGCCCAAACTGGAACTCTGTACCCATTAATAATAACTCTCAATCTCTCACTTCCCCCTTGTCCCCAGCCCCTGGGAACCACTATTCTACTTTCTGGCTCTATGAATTTGCCTATTCTAGGTATCTCGTATAAGTGGATTATATAATACGTGATCTTTTGCATCTGGCTTATTTCACTGAGCAGAATGTATTTAAAACTCGCACATGTTATAGCATGTATCAGTACTTCATTTTTTTTTAAGTGGTAAAATAAAAATCACATAAAACTTAATATTTAAACATTTTTAAGTTTGGTAACAATGAGCACATTCACATTGCTGTGCAACTATCAACACCGTCTATCTCCAGAACTCTTATCATTTGTAAAACTGAAAATCTGTCCATTAAATATTAACTCCTGTTTCCTCCCAGCCCCTGACAACCATCATTCTACTTTATGTCTGTAGGTACCTCATATAATCGGAATCATATAGTATTTGTGTTTTTGTGACTGGCTTATTTCACTTAACATAATGCCGTTGAGGTCCATCCATGCTTGTAGCATGTATCAGAATTGTCTTCCTTATTAAGGTTGAATAACATCCCGTTGTATGTATATACCACACTTAGTTTATCCAGTCACCCATGGATGAACATTTGGGTTGTTTGTACTGCATTTAATTTTTTTAAGCCTTCATTTGCAGATTAGAGCAACTCCTGAAAACTGTTGGAAGTACAATCTAGTACTAATATAATGTGCTGTACACAGGTAAAGGAAGTACGATCTAGTACTTATATAATGTGCTGTACACAGGTAAAGAAAAAAACAAAATAGAGCTAATGCAGTAGGCATGAATCAGAGAAGTATGCACTGAGTTATTTCAAGTTTGAAAAGGAAATTCCAGTGTTAAAAAAAAATGAAGCCAGATTTTTGTCTGTTGTTTTTCTCTCTAAAGGGATGTTACTAAATTGTAAGTTTCATAAGTTCAGAGACTGTACAACTTTTAACTGCACATTCCATATTACACCTTGCAAAGTTCCTGGAAAACACCATTAACTTATCTATAAATACACCAGCATAGCGTACAATTAAGAAATATCTTCATCTAAATTACCACATTTGATTTTACGACAACCTGACAAAATGGGCAGGGCAAGTATTTGTGCAATCTTATGGACAAAGAAGCTGACGATCTCAGCCATTAGCTCATTTCCAGGCAATGTGAGAGCAGGGACACCAACAGAGGTTTGTAATGCCATTCCCAGCTCTGTCCCTCTGTTTCCGCATCTCTCAGCAGTTGTGAATGAGCATGTGAAGTCACTTCCTAAGTATAATTTCATCTTAAGACACAGAAATATAAGCTAGACAACATCTTAAGGTCCTTCTGATCATGAAATTTTTTTGTGTGTGTGACAGAGGCTCACTCTGTCACCCAGGCTGGAGTGTAGTGGTGCGATCTCGGCTCACTGTAACCACTGCCTCCCGGGTTCAAGTGATTCTCCTGCCTCAGCCTCCTGAGTAGCTGGGATTACAGGCATGTGCCACCACGCCCAGCTAATTTTTGTATTTTCAGTAGAGATGGTGTTTCATCATTGTTGGCCAGGCTGGTCTTGAACTCCCGACCTCAAGTGATCCACCCACCTTGGCCTCCCAAAGTGCTGGAATTACAGACGTGAGCCTCTGCACGCAGTGATCATACAATTTCATGTGACGGTGTCTGTGAGAGCAAATACTTATTTTTGAATATGAAGGTATGTCTATGTGAGATCAGGCCTACTAACATATATTTAGAAAATAATAAAGTGACCTCAACTTCTGTGAAAGACCCTGCAAAATGAGAGAAAACCAACAAAAAGGGACAAGGAAAGGAGGGGGTTATATAGGTTTGATAGGAAGAACATTGATTGCTCTTTGATTCTTGTGCTTAGTTTAGAAAAGGTAGGTATTAAATTGATTATAGCTATGATGATTGGTTCAAGCAGGATTACCTAGAACAAAATTACGAGTGCTCCTTGAGTGCTCCAGCCTTCTTGGGTTTCCTCTCTGCAGATCCTTGGAAGGCACCTTTCTCAGCTCTACCCAGGGGCTCTATACTTTCAAGCTGCCCAGTATGCCCAGCCCTCCGATGCACCATCTGAGCCCTCTTCCCAGATAAAGCCCCATCCCCTGTTTCCTCATGAAAACTTGCCTACTTGGAACTTCTGGTTAAAAATGACAGATTGTTCACACATTTATTTCCCCTCCTTCCCAAAACCCTGCTAGAGTAACGGTAAAACAGTGTAAAATAGCGTTAGACGTCACACTGATCAGGCAAAAGTTAGAGGTATTCCCCCTAAGAACTGGAACAAGATAAGGATGCCCACTGTCACCATTCCTATTCAACATAGTACTTGAAGTCCTAGCCAGAGCAGTCAGGCAAGAGAAAAAAATAAAGGGAATCCTCATTGGAAAAGAGGAAGTCAAACTATCTCTCTCCACTGATTATATAATTTGATACCCAGAAAGCCCTAAAGACTCCACCAAAAGACTCCTAGACATGAAAAACAACTTTAGTAAAACCTCAGAATACAAAATTAACGTACAAAAATCAGCAGCATTTCTATACACCAATAACATTCAAGCTGAGAACCAAATCAAGAAAGCAATCCCATTTACAATAGCCACAATAAAATAAATAAAATAAAATAAAATAAAATAAAATAAACAATTCAGGAGACATCTAACCAAGGAGGTGAAAGATCTCTACAAGGAGAACTAGAAAACATTGCTGAAAGAAATCAGAGACAACACAAATGAATGGAAAAACCATTCCATGTTCATGGATTGGAAGAATCAATATTGTTCAAATGTCCATATCCCCAAAGCAATCTACAGATTCAATGTTATTCCAATCACATTACCAACATAAGTTTTTTTGAGACAAAGACTTGCTCTGTTGCCCAGACCAGAGTGCAGTAGCGTGATCATAAGTCACTGCAGCCTCGACCTCCCTTGCTCAAGTAATCTTCTCTCCTCAGCCTCCTGAGTAGCTAGGACTAAGGTACATGCCACCACACCCAACTAATTTAACAATTTTTTTTTTTTTTTTGAGACAGAGTCTTGGTTTGTTGCCCAGGCTGGAGTGCAATGGCATGATCTCGGCTCACTGCAACCTCTGCCTCCTGGATTCAAGCAATTCTCCTGTCTCAGCCTCCCGAGTAGCTGGGATTACAGGCATCTGCCACTATGCCCGGCTAATTTTGGTATTTTTAGTAGAAATGGGATTTCATCATGTTGGCCAGGCTGGTCTCGAACTCCTGACCTTGTGATCCGCCCACTTCGGCCTCCCAAATTGCTGGGATTACAGGCGTGAGCCATCGCACCTGGCCAACAATTTTTTTTTTTTTGTAGAGACAAAGTCTCTACAAAGTGTTGCCCAGCTGGTCTTGAACTCTTAGGGTCAAGTGGTTCTTTCACCCCAGCCACTCAAAGTGCTGGGATTACAGGTGTTTGCCACCAGGCTCAACCACAGTTTTTTATAGAATTAGAAAAAAAATTATAAAACTCACATGGAACTAAAAAAAGAACATGAATAGTCAAAGCAATCCAAAGCAAAAAGAGCAAAGCTGGAGGCATCACATTACTTGACTTCAAACTATTCTACAAGGCTATAGTAAATGAAACTGCATGGTACAAAAATAGACACACAAACCAATGGAACAGAATAGAGAATACAGAAAAAAAGCCACACACCCACAATCAATTGATCTTTGACAATTCAACAAAAATAATCACTAAGGGAAAGGATACCCTATTCAATAAATGGTGCTGGGAAAACTGGCTAACCATATGAAGAAGAATGAAACTGGACTTTTACCTATCACCATATACACAAATTAACTCAAGATGGATTAAAGACTTAAATGCAAGACCTCAAACTATAAAAATCCTGGAACAAAACCTAGGAAATACTCTTCTGGAGATTGGCCTAGACAAAGAATTTATGACTAAGCTCTCAAAAGCAAATGCAATAAAAACAAAAATTGATAATTAGGACCTAATTAAATTTCTGCACAGAAAAAAAAATTAACAGAGCAAACAGATGACCTACAGAATGGGAGAAAATATTTGCAAACTATTCATCTAATGACAAATATCCAGAATCTAGGAACTTAAACAAACCAATAAGAGAAAACCAAAATAACCCCATTAAAGAGTGGGCAAAGAACATAAACAGACACTTCTCAAAAGAAGACATACAGGCCGGGCATGGTGGCTCATGCCTGTAACCTCAGCACTTTGGGAGGCTGAAGTGGTGGATCACTTGAGGTTAGGAGTTCAAGACCAGCCCTGCCAACATGGTGAAACCCCATCTCTACTAAAAATACAAAAAGTAGCCGGGCGTGGTGGCACATGCCTGTAATCCCAGCTACTTGGGAGACTGAGGCAGGAGAATTGCTTGAACCTGGGAGGTGGAGGTTGCAGTGAGCCGATATCACTCCAGCCTGGGTGACAGAGCGAGACTCCGTCTGAAAAAACGAACAAACAAAAAAAGACATACAAGTGGCCAACAAACATGAAAAAATGCTTGACATCTTTCACTAATCGAGAGTTACAAATCAAAACCACAATGAGGCCAGGCACGGTGGCTCATGCCTGCAATCCCAGCACTTTGGGAGGCCGAGGCAGGTCGATCACTTGAGGCCAGGAGTTCGAGACCAGCCTGGTCAACATAGTGAAATCCAATCTCTACAAAGCAAAAATTAACAAAGAAAACCCACAATGAGATACCATCTCACACCAGTCAGAATGGCTATTATTAAAAAGTCAGAAAATAACAGATGTTGGCAAGGTTGCAGAGAAAAGGGAATGTTTATATACTGTTGAGAGGAATGTAAATTAGTTTAGCCCTTGTAGAAAGCAGTTTGGAGACTTCTCAAAGAACTAAAAATAGAATTACCATTTGGCTCAGCAGCCTCATTACTGGGTATATAACCAAAGGAAAATAAATTGTTCTACCAAAAAGGAACCTGCGCTCATATGTTTATGGCAGCACTATTCACAGGAGCAAAGACATGGCATCAACCCAAGTGTCCATCAATGGTGGGTTGTATTTTTTAAAAAGTGGTACATATACACCATAGAATAATACGCAGCCATAAAAAGCTATGAAATTATATTCTTTGCAGCCGCATGGATGCAGCTGGAGGCCATTATTATAAATGAATTAATGCAGAAACAGAAACCAAATACTACATATTCTCACTTATAAATGGAAGCTAAACATTGAGTACACACGGACACCAAGATGGCAGCAATAGGCTGGCGCAGTGCCTCATGCCTATAATCCCAGCACTTTGGGAGGCCAAGGCAGGTGGATCACCTGAGATTAGGTGTTCGAGACCAGCCTGACCAGTATGGTGAAATCCCGCCTCTAATGAAAAAACAAAAATTAGCCGGAAATCACTTGAACCCGGGAGGCGGAGGTTGTAGTGAGCCGAGATAGCACCACTGCACTCCAGCCTGGGTGACAGAGTGAGACTCCATCTCAAAAAAAAAAATAAATAAATAACAGCAATAGATACTGAGGGCTCCAAAAGAGGGGAGGGTAGGAGGAGAGAAAGGGCTGAAAAACTACCTATCAGGTACTATGTTCACCACCTGGGTGATGGGATCAACAGAGGCCCGAACTGCAGCATCATGCAATGTAACTGCACATGTAACAAACCTGCACATGTGCCCCTTGAATCTAATTTCTAAAAAAATAGTGTTAAGCCCCCCCCAAAAGAGGCTAGAGGATCACAGTGGAAGAAAATTTCAATGAATTTTTGAAAGACAAAGTAGACACCATAGGAACCAACTTAACAAGGGAGAATGTTACAACACAAGCAGAGGTAGATATGGAAGAGAAGAAAGTCAGTTGGCTCACAGACTTAGTGCCTGGATTTCCCAAGTACCACGAAGGAAAGACTTAAATGAAACTAAAGCACTGGCTGAATGTTGAAGGGCTGAGCAGTTGGGTCATTCTCCTGTATCCACTCATAAGACAATAGTCCCTCACCGACCCGTAAGAGATCTGAGGATTGTTCTTTTGGGAAGCTGAATAACCAAAGCTTCGGATTTGGAAAAGTTCTGAATTTAGGGACGTAAAGAACAGAGAAGGCCAGGCATGGTGGCTCATGCCTGTAATCCCAGCACTTTGGGAGGCCGAGGCAGGCAGATCATGAGGTCAGGAGTTCGAGACCAGCCTGGTCAACTTAGTGAAACCCTGTCTTTACTAAAAAATTACAAAAATTAACTGGGCATGGTGGTGGGTGCCTGTGATCCCAGCTACTTGGGAGGCTGAGGCAGGGGAATCGCTTGAACCCGGGAGGCGGAGGTTGCAGTGAGCTGAGATCACGCCACTGCACTCCAGCCCGGACAACAGAGCGAGACTCCATGCCCACCCCATCCCCATAAAAGAGAAGGTTGGGATGAGCACCAGACTGAATTCAGCATGATGAAATTCTCCTAATAAACTGTGGGGACCACAGTTCTTTTCCCCGTCCCGTCCTCAGAAGATCAGGGGTAAAGCCTGCACTGAACACCACTGCTGGCTGTAGAAAATCAATGATCCTTCTTTTCTGCAAAAATGGAATGGCCTTAGAAATAAGAAGTACAAATAGCTTAGGGCTCTCCATGAAAAGGGTGGCTCACTGATTCCCTAATAGGGAACCCACTAACTTGTCAGTAAGTCCCACATAGAACTTCAAATCTGCTTATTAAAAAATGACCTCACTGTCTTAAATAGGAACAGACAGTCAAGGAAGACTACACATTTGGGAAAAGTCTCCAACATAAAAGAGATTTAAAATCAACCAACTAACTAAGCCTTGGAGGAAAGAGAAATATTGCAAGAATATGCAGCAATGATGCCATTAAGCTCCTTGAGAATGGTGCAACTGAGATACAGCAGGGGAAAAAAAACACAATACATCAGAAACCAAGAAAGGGTTCTGGGAAACTGTAAATATAAGAGTGTAAATAAAAAATTCATAATAAGTAGGAAAATTAAATCAGGGAATTCCACCAACCAGAAGATTAAATAAAAAGCCAAAGGGGGCTGGGAGCGGTGGATCACGCCTGTAATCCCAGCACTTTGGGAGGCTGAGGTAGGCAGATCACGAGGTCAGGAGCTCGAGACCAGCCTGGCCATCACGGTGAAACCCTGTCTCTAATAAACATACAAAAATTAGCTGGGCGTGGTGGCGGGTGCCTGTAATCCCAGCTTCTTGGGACACTGAGGCAGGAGAACTGCTTGAAGCCGGGAGGTGGAGATTGCAGTGAGCTGAAATCATGCCACTGCACTCTAGCCTGGGAGACAAAACAAGATTCCATCTCAAAAAAAAAAAAAAAAAAAAAAGTCAGAGGGAAGAAAAACAGAAAACAAATTACAGGATCAGGGCAGGAAGTCCACTCAGCTAACATCAAAAGCTGCCAGAAAACGAAATCATTGAAAGTGGAAAAGAGAAATGAATAAAGTGATACAAGACATTTTCTTGATGGACATGAGACTCCAGAACGAAAATTCTACTGAGTGCTCAACACAATAAGTGAAAAAAGACCTGCCCTGGACATGTCACTGTGAAAGTTCAGGACACTAGGAATCAAGAGAAAACATTCTTAAACTCCCAGAGAGAAAAAGGAAATTATAAGCAAAATGTGGGAAATCAGAATTTCACTGGATTGTTCAAAAGCATCAACTTCAGAAAACGAGAAGAAAATGGTGTAATGCTTCCAAAATTCCAAGGGAAAAGTATGTTCAACCCACAGCTGCTAGACTGAGCCACGATTCTGGAGTGACCCATGTCAGTTAAGTGTGAGGGAAGAATAAAAACATTTTGAAATATACAGTGGCTTTGAAAATTCACTTTCTGTGCACTGGAAGCTACTGGAGGATGTGTTCCACCAAAATGGGGGCAAGTGAATGAAAAGAAAGCATTCCAGAGAGCAAGGAAGTAAAGCTCAGGATGTTCCAGCAGGGCAGGAATGCAGAAGGCCATATTCATGAACAAAGAATCTGGGAGAGAGGTCATGATGGTTAATTTTTTTTAAGCTATGATGATTAATTTTATGTGTCAACTTGGCTAGGCCATGATACCTAGATATTTGGTCAAACACCAGTCTAGACATTGCCGTGAAGGTATTTTCAGATGAGAGTAACATTTAAATCAGTAGACTTTAAGTAAAGCAGATTACCCTCCATCACCTGGTCTCATTCAATCAGCTGAAGGCCCTAAGAGCCTTCAGAGACTGACGACCCTCAAAGAAATAGAAATTCTGCCTCTAGACTGCCTTTGGACTGGAGCTGCAGCAGCCACTCTTCCCTGGGTCTCCAGCCTGCCAGCCTGCCAGCCTGCCCTGCAGATTTTGGACTTGCCAGCCTGCACAATCATGTAAGCCAATTCTTTAAACTGAATTCCCCTCTCTCTCCACCGCCCCCACACACCCTCACACGGCTCCCCCTTCCCACAACACATACTCCATTAGTTCTGTTTCCCTGGAGAACTCCGACCAGTACAGAAGTACATATAGGAAAAAAATGGAAAGCAAAGCTTTGTGAATATAGAAAATATTATTGCTGGGCATGGTGGCTCATGCCTGTAATCTTAGCACTTTGGGAGCGTGCGGCTGGTGGATTGTTTGACCCCAGGAGTTTGAGACCAGCCTGTGCAACACAGTGACAACCTGTCTCTACAAAAAATACAAAACTTGGCTAGGTGCAGTGGCTCATGCCTGTAATCCCAGCACTTTGGGAGGCCGAGGCGGGTGGATCACCTGAGATCAGGAGTTCGAGACCAGCGTGGACAACGTGGTAAAACTCCATCTCTACTGAAAATACAAAAATTAGCTGGGCATGGGGGTGCATGCCTGTAATCCCAGCACTTTGGGAGGCCGAGGTGGATGGATCACCTGAGGTCAGTTCAAGACCAGTCTGCCAACATGGCAAAACCCTGTCTCTACTAAAAAATACAAAAGTTAGCCAGGCGTGGTGGCGGATGCCTGTAATCCCAGCTACTCGGGAGGCTGAGGCAGGAAGAATTGCTTGAACCCGCAAGGCGGAGGTTGCAGTGAGCTGAGATTGCACCACTGCACTCCAGCCTAGGCAACAGAGTGAGACTCCATTTGAAAAAAAAAAAAAAACAGAAAAAATACAAAACAGTGTAGGGCATGGTGGTGCATGCCTGTAGTCCCAGCTACTTGGGAGGCTGGAGTGGGAGGATCACCTGAGCCTAAGACGTTGTGCCTGGGCAACAGAGTAAAACTCTATCTCACAAAAAAAAAAAAAAAAAAAAAAAAAAAGAGAGAGAGAAAGAAAGAAGAAAAGGAAGGAAGGAGGGAAGGAAGATCATTGCTCAATGTGTGTCAGAGAGTCACAAAATTAAATTAATTATGGATACATTGAAAAGCAGGTAAATGAAAAAATGAGGCAATTATTAATTCCAGGAAAAACAAAGAATCATATCTTAGCAATGAACAATATTTGTCAAAGTAGTGTAAATGCCAACCACTAACAAAAATATTTATATAATTACCTTGGGAGGGGCAAATGAATCAGTAAAGTCTAAAACTAACAAATTGAGAAACACAATATGAGCATATTATTCAGAAACACGGAGATAAATGCTTAGGGAAATTCCTAAAAGAGATAAGGATAATTTTCTGTGGGTGCAGGGCTACTAGATAAGAAAAGGCAGTTAGCTGGCTAGGCGTGGTGGCTTATGCCTGTAATCCCAGCACTTTGGGAGGATCACCTGAGGTCAGGAGTTCGAGACCAGCCTGGTCAACATGGTGAAACCTCATCTCTACTAAAAATACAAAAAATAGCTGGGCGTGGTGGTGCATGCCTGTAATCCCAGCTACCCAGGAGGCTGAGGCAGGAGAATCACTTGAGCCTGGGAGGCAGAGATTGCAGTGAGCCAAGATCACGCCATTGTACCCCAGCCTGGGCAAGAAGAGTGAAACTCCGTCTCAAAAAAAAAAAAAAAAAAAGAAAAGGCAGTTAGCTATCTGCAGTTTTTCATGACAAGCCTTTTTCACTACTTGAATTTATATGCAGGTATTGCTTTGATAAAAATAAAAAATAACTGAAAAATACTTGCCCACTTGCAGGTCTGTCTCTTTTGGGCTGTAGTGTCAGGTAACTAATTTGATATATTAGCAAAATAAAGCCTGATGTATTGTCTAGCCCTATCAGATAATTTACTTAATTTTTCTTTTCTTTTTCTTTTTCTTTTTTGAAACGGAGTCTCGCTCTGTTGCCCAGGCTGGAGTGCAAAGGCACGATCTCGGCTCACTGCAACCTCTGCCTCCCAAGTTCAAGCGATTCTCCTGTCTCAGCCTCCTGAGTAGCTGGGATTACAGGGGCCTCCTACTATGCCTGGCTAAGTTTTGTATTTTTAGTAGAGACAGGGTTTTACCGTGTTAGTCAGGCTGGTCTCGAACTCCCGACCTCAGGTGATCCGCCCGCCTCGGCTTCCTAAAGTGCTGGGATTACAGGCATGAGCCACTGCGCCCGGCCAATTTACTTAATTTTTCAAGGGCTCCAATACTTCTATGCTAAAATGACTAATTGTAAAAATTTTAATCAACACAGGAAATAAGTGTGAAGAGTGGGGAATATTTGAGGTTTCTGAAACCAAATCACTGGGCAATGCATACATTATCCAGAGCCTAGAGCATCATGGATTCTCAATTAACATCTAATGGGATGTGTGACAGAAGAGCACAAAACTCATTACCCTGAGTGTGGCACCCTATCTATGGGGTAGGATATTAGGGGCAGTGTGGACCTTGCATCTAAAATATGTCCTGCATTTGTATTCCACAGATGCTTGAAATTCAACAACAATTTCATTTCATTGGTTCTCGAGGGCTTTTTGATATTTAGAGTTGTCTACTAAGATGGGAAATTTCTCAGGAAAGGAACACCCCTTAGTAGGGGGTAATTTGCTTGTTACTGAGAATAAGAAGGGAACCAGGTATGGTAGCTGTGCCCATAATCCAAGTCACTTGGGAAACTGAAGCGGGAGGATAGCTTGAGCTCAAGAGTTTAAGTCCAGCCTGGGCAACATGGCAAGGCCCCCGTCTCTAAAAAAACAAAATAAAATAAAATAAATGTCTACTAAAAACTTATTTTAAAAATAAGTAAAATAGAATAAGAATGGAAAAGTGAAGACTAGGCAAGGGCAGAGGTAATGGCCACACAGGACTAGCCTTCGGCTGGGTCATCTTTTCTACCAGTCACCAATCCAGGGCCCTGAGAAAGTCCAGCAGCGCCTGTGAGCCTGCTGTACTTGCAGTAGCAGGGACTGGCCGGGAGATGGCAGCCCTGTCCCGGGTCGGGTGGTGCCCCAGCCGCAGTTCCCGTCAGGGCCATCGGGAGGCAGTGCAGGAACACGCACTGATGTGTAGCAACTCAGCCTAAAAAGCAGTTTTTATTATAATACATTGCTGCTGTGATAAGCACTCAGCAAATATTTGTTTGAGTGAGTTGACGCTATGTCAGTCGTTAAGATCACTCTCTTGAATGCACCCTCAACACCTTTGCAGGTACCACAATCCTGGGTCATCACTTTAAACCCATGTCCATGAACGTTACCCTGTATCCCCGCCGTCCGTTCATTCTCACACTGTTTCACACTTGCAACTCACTCAGCTAAGCTCCGACACCTCACTCTGCTCATGGCCTTGCTTTCCAGTTCACTGAGAAAACGAAGGAGATAGACGGAACTTCACAGCGCCCTACCACGACCACAGGTCGGCCTTCCTGCCAGTGAAGGTAGGTGAACTGTCCTGGCCCCTAAGGGCAACCCTTCCCGTGCCCTAGGTGAAATCCCTTCTCACTTCCACGGAAACATGACTCCAGAAAATTTTCACGACCTTTTTCCCCACGTCATCAATTTTCCTTTCTCTACTAGATTATTCTTATTAGCACAGAAACCTGCTGTTATCTATCCCATCATTATTTATCATTCCTCTTGGGCCCCAGTTTTCTATCGGCTATGACCTTATTTCTGTTCTTTTTTCCAGTAAAATTCCTGGGGTTTTCCATACTTGCTGATACTCACCAACTCCAAAGCCTTCCCTGCTATTCTCGGCTACACCCACTGTAATCAGCTTTTGCTCAGACCGTTCCAAAGGAACTTCTCTTGACCTCTGCTGCATCACTTACAACCATTAGTCAACCCTGTCCTCATCTTCACTTTATCTATAAACAGCATTTGATTGCTAGCTCCTCACTTCACCGACCCTCAGGGCACCATCAACTGGCTTCTCCTCCCCTCTTAGTTCTTTGTGGAGCCTGCCTTTTCTCCCCAGTCTATCCTTACCAAGTTCTCTAACGCATGGTCCTTGCACTTGTTTATACCTCTAGCTCAGACTTCTCCCCTGAGCTCCATACTCTGACACCTAACTGTTCAACTTCTCTACATGACCATTTAATGGGCCCCCAAACTGTTATCCTCATGTTCGCCTGCTCTGCCCACAGTCTTCCTGTCTCAGTTAATGGCTACCCATCCTTTCAGGCTTTCAGGCCAAAATCACTGCAGGCATCAGTGACCACTTTATTTCTCTCACACTCCCTATCAGCTCCCTCAGGAAATCCTGCTGGCTCTACCTTTAAAATATATTGGGATTCAAGCCGGGTGTGGTGGCTCATGCCTGTAATCCCAGCATTTTGGGAGGGTGAGGTGGGTGGATCACCTGAGGTCAGGAGTTTGAGACCAGCTCGACCAATATGATGAAACCCTGTCTCTACTAAAAATACAAAAATTAGCCAGGCGTGGTGGCATGCACTTGTAGTCCCAGCTACTCAGGAGGCTGAGATAGGAGAATTGCTTGAACCCACGATGCAGAGGTTGCAGTGAGCCGAGATCATGCTTCTGCACTCCAGCCTGGGTGACAGAGCGAGATTCCATCTCGAAAAATATATATATATATATAATATATATATATGTATTCTTACCATGTCTCACCACCTCCACCCACTACCACTCTGGGATAAGCCATCAATATGTCTCCCCTGGATTACTCAATAGCCTCCTAGGTGGTCTTCCTACATCTCCTCCAATTTATTGTCAATTGAGCACCCAGAGTGATCTCTTTTAAAAAGGCCAGACCATGTCACTCCTTTGCTCAAAACTATTTATGGGCTCCCCACATTAGTAAGAATAAAAGCCAAAATCCTTGAAAGGCATGCAAGATTCTAGACCAACAAAGTCCAATCAAAACAGGGCATTTTACATTTCCCAAGAGTCACAATGGAAAAGTAAAAATAAACACATGAAATGAATTTTGGTAATATATTCATTTAACCCAATATCGCTAAAACATTTTGACATGGAATCAAAATTGAGAAAAATTACAACTAATTCTCATTCAAAGTCTTTGAAACATGGTGTATTATTTAATCATGGAGTCAGGCTAGGTGCAGTGGCTCACACCTGTAATCTTAGCACTTTGGGAGGCTGAGGTGGGTGGATCACCTGAGGTCAGGAGTTCGATACCAGCCTGGCCAACATGGTGAAACCCCATCTCTATTAAAAATACAAAAATTAGCTGGGTGTGGTGGCATGTGCCTGTAGTCCCAGCTACTTGGGAGGCCAAGGCAGGAGAATTGCTTGAACCTGGGAGATGGAGGTTGCAATGAGCCAAGATCACGCCACTGCACTCCAGCCTGGGTGACAAAGAGAGACTCCATCTCAAAAAAAAAAAAAAAATCATGCAGCCCATGTCAATTTGGACCAGCCACATTTCAAGTGCTGAGAGCCATCTGTTGCCAGAGATGACCGTTATCAGGCTATACAGCCAGAGACCACATTTCTCAGATTCTCTCTCTGATCATGCCTTCAGCTACCCTCCGCCTGGCTCACTCTGCTCCAGCCAGGGGGCGTGCCTGACACTCTGCACTGCCTGTTCCCTCTGTCTCCACTGCTCTTTCCCCCAATATCCATAGAGCTGCCTTCTTCACATCTTGTCATCTTTGCTCACATGGTCAACCTGTTTAAATGATAGCCACCACACGTCCCCTTCTGACACTCCTAATTCCTCTTATGCACCCTATTTCTCCCTCTAGCATTTAGCACCTTCTAAAAGTGTGTGTATTCATGATGTGATCTCTGTTTTCTCACACTAGAAGATAAGCTCTGCAAGGGAAGGTGTCTATTTTGTTTGGCAATATGGGCCCAACACTTACAACAGTGCCTGGTACATAGTTGGGCACTCAACAAACACTCCTTGACTGAACAAAGTGATGAGAGACTAAATCAATCTTCCCAGAGGGTTTTCAGGTCAGGGCTCAGAGCCAGCGTCTCACACAGCACGATAGCAGCAGTGACCTTGGCATGATTGAAATGGGAGCTATTTTGTTTGTTAGTAATCACTGCAAGAAAGGGCAAGGCTAGATTCAATGCAGCAAGCATTTTCTGAGTGTCCACTGTGTGCAAGGCTGTTAACTTTCGCACATGTCTGCAGGGAGCCATCACTAGGACACAGCCTCACCTTCGGGCTGGTACTAGGTTTCCTGTGTGCAGCTCCAGAGAGCAGCCCCAGTGTCAAAAGCATGAAATTGATAGAAACTGATTTCAGTTTTTTTGGAAAGAAGAACTTTTGAGTAACCAGCTCCATTCAAAATGAATTGGACTGTCTCAAGAGGTGCAACTATTGTCCCAAATCTAGAAATAAATATTACTGAGACGATATGGGCACTGAGTGGGAGGTTAAATTAAACCTCATAAGCCAACTCTAACTTTAATATTCTAAGATATTAGCCTACATTTTGATATAGTAGAAATAGTATGGGTTTTAGTATCAGGCAGTCTGGGTTTGAAATCCTCTTCCATCCATCACTTAGCCTGCTTCTGGTTAGCCTTTTCTTTTTCTTTTTATTTTTTTTCAGACATAGTCTTGCTCTGTCACCAGGCTGGAGTGCAGTGGCATGATCTCGGCTCACTGCAACTTCTGCCTCCCGGGTTCAAGCGATTCTTGTGCCTCAGCCTCCCGAGTAGCTGGGACTACAGGCACGTGCCACCACGCTCGGCTAATTGTAGTATTTTTAGTAGAGACGGGGTTTCACCATGTTGGCCAGGATGGTCTTGATCTCCTGACCTCATGATCCACCCTCCTCGGCCTCACAAAGTGCTGGGATTACAGGCGTGAGCCACCGCGCCCGGCCTTGGTTAGCCTTTTGCATATGTTCCATTTTTTTAGAATGTTGCCTGTCCCCAAGGATTTTTTCTAATATCAGATGAGATAATGTATATAAAACTGTCTTCTATATGAGTTGACATATAATAGAAAATAAATAATAAACTTTACTTGGAAAATTTTCTCCTAGGTTCCAAGATTTCCAAAATTTTTCAAGGTTTTCCTTTAAAAAAAAAAAATTCTGATTTCCAATGGCAGGGCCTGGGGAATGGGTGATAGGTGCCATGTCTGGCCTCGAAGGCGGGAAGAAGAAGCCCCTGAAACAACCAAAGAAGCAAGCCAAGGAGATGGATGAGGAACAACAGGCCTCCAAACAGGAAAAAAAAGGAGAAGCAGAAGAAACCTAGGAGCTAAAAGTGAAGGCCAAGGCTGTAGGGAAGGGCCCTCTCCCTGAACATGGCTGAAATCTGGCAATCTCCATCTCTTTTCCTATCAGTAACAAGAGCAATCACTACTCATAAGTGTTAGGTGCTGTGTCATTTAATCTTTGCAAAAGGCCAAGCGATGTTGGCCCAAATTAGTCTCATTCACATGAGGAAACTGAGGTTCAGAGATGCTAATTAACTTGCCCAAGGCCAGTATCTGGGTAAATGGCCAAAGCTAGCCTAGGAGATTCCTAAGGTATTCTTTCACTATTTTGTACTAATTAATTCACTCAAAAAGTGTTTATTAGCCAGGCATGGTGGCTCATGCCTGTAATCCCAGCACTTTGAGAGGCAGAGGTGAGAGGATTGCTGAAGCCCAGAGTTTGAGACCAGCCTGGACAACATAGGGAGGGCCCTATATCTATAAAGACTTAAAAATTAGCTAGGCCATGGTGGTGTGTCCTGTAGTCCCAGCTACGTGGGAGGCTGAGTCAGGAGGATCACTTAAGCCCAGAGGGTCAAGGCTGCAGTGAGCTGAGATCATGCCACTGCACTCCTGCTTGGATGACAAAGTGAGACCCTGTTTCAAAAAAAAAAAAAGAGAAAGGTGTTTTAAGTATTTAAAACACTCATATTCATATATATTATATATATTTATATAAAACATATATTACATATAGATAGATAGCCCTCCTAACTGTGCCAGGAGCTCCGTGCAATTGAAGACACAGTTGTACACAAACGTCTTCTCTGCCCTCTGGGAACTTAGTCCCTAGGGTTAGGCTGGAGAGTTTTTGACAGTCACCGGTTCCCTTTCAAGAAGGCTGTGCTTCCCCTCCAGGCTCCAGGAGAATGTCTGTAGATACTTTGGTTTTCTGCTTCTCTGCTAAGTCTGTAGCATTTTCCTGAAATTATTTTATCTTATAATTATGCAAATAACTTACGGAAATAAGTTGGAAAGATAATTTTCCATTTGTGATTGGATGCCAAAATGGATATTACTTTTTCCTTTTTTTTGAGACAGAGTCTCGCTTTGTTGCCCAGGCTGGAGTGCAATGGAGCAATCTTGGCTCACTGCAACCTCTGCCTCCCTAGTTCAAGCGATTCTCTTGCCTCAGCCTCTGGAGTAGCTGGGATTACAGGCATGCACAACACCTGGCTAATTTTTGTATTTTCAGTACAGTGTTCGTCATTTTGGCCAGGCTGGTCTCGAACTCCTGACCTCAGATGATCCGCCCGCCTCAGCCTCCCAAAGTTCTGGGATTACAGGCATGAGCCACCATGCCCGGCCTACTTTTTCTTTTCTCATTTTTTTTTTTTTCTTTTTCTTTTCTTTTTTTTTTTTTTTTGAGACAGAGTCTCGCTCTGTTGCCCAGGCTGGAGTGCAGTGGTGCGATCTTGGCTCACTGCAAGCTCCGCCTCTTGGGTTCACGCCATTCTCCTGCCTCAGCCTCCCGAGTAGCTGGGACTACAGGCACCTGCCACCACGCCTGGCTAATTTTTTTGTATTTTTAGTAAAGATGGGGTTTCACTGTGTTAGCCAGGATGGTCTTGATCTCCTGACCTCATGATCCGCCTACCTCGGCCTCCCAAAGTGCTGGGATTACAGGTGTGAGCCACCGCACCTGGCCCTACTTTTTCTTAAGTGGCCACACATTGCAGCCTAACATCTTGCAGAGCAAACTGTAATTTGGAAACCTAACTTCTCTAAAGCCCCCTCCATGTCCTCCTTTGACTTCCAGTTTGTTTCAAAATCCCAGTCACATCCTGTATACACGATGTGGAAGGGGAACGTGTGCACACTTAGCAGTGCAGAGTTCTTAATTAGTAAAATATGTTGGCTTGCTCCTTCCCTCTCCTGAGGTGCCTGAACCTACACCTCTCCCTCTTCAGGTCACTGACCAAGGGCTTGCTGACCTATCCCTTAGCCCTCCTTAGAACAACCTTACAGTACCAACCACACCTATCCAATGCATATTTTAAGGGCTCAACCTTCCCCTTTTCATTCAGTCTGATTTTACTCTTTTGTTTTAGAAACAAAAAAGCAAAAAAGGCTGGGCGTGGTGGCTCATGCCTGTAATCCCAACAATTTGGAAGGCCAAGGTGGGAGGATAACAGGAGTTGAAGGCCAGCCTGGGCAACACAGTGAGACACAGTCTCTACAAATAATTTTTTTTTTAATGAGCTGGGTGTGGTCACGTGTACCTGTGGTCACAGCTATGCTAGGGAGGCTGAGACAGGAGGAAAGCTTGAGTATCAGGAGGTCAAGGCTGCAGTGAGCTGTGATGTGTCACTCACTGCACTCCAGTCTGAGTGACAGAGTGAGACCCTGTCTCGATAAATAAATAAATAAATAGAAGGAAAAGCAGAAAACTTCTCCTATTTTCTTAAAAAAAAATTAAAAAGCAACCAGAAGACTATGAAGGCCTGGAAAAAAACTCACAATTTTTCTAATCCCAATTTATATGATTCTATAACACACATAAGGCCAGGCACGGTGGCTCATGCTTGTAATCCCAGCACTTTGGGAGGCCGAGGCGGGCAGATCACGAGGTCAGGAGATCGAGACCACGGTGAAACCCCGTCTCTACTAAAAAATACAAAAAATTAGCCGGGTGTGGTGGCGGGCACCTGTAGTCCCAGCTACTCGGAGAGGCTGAGGCAGGAGAATGGCATGAACCCGGGAGGCGGAGCTTGCAGTGAGCTGAGATTGTGCCACTGCACTCCAGCCTGGGCAACAGAGCGAGACTCCGTCTCAAAAAAAAAAAAAACACACACACACACATAAAACAGAGATATAGTTAGTGCTCCAAACCCCTGTAGCGACATTACACAGGGCAATAAAACCATGAACCACGCACTTGGAATGTCTTACTTTTAACTTTGGAATAAAAAGGCTCAGGGACTAAGAGAAATGTATTTTAAGTATTTAAAACACTCATATTCAGGTATGCCAAATGAGATGGAGATGTACTGATTTCATTGATTTTGCTATTTTTTTTTACAGGAAGCAGGGGTACTATCAAACTAATGGTACTAAATTTCGTAGCATAGCATTCAAAGGCCTCCCTCATCTAGAGGACTTTGCCAGCCTCTGTGGGTTCCATAGATTATCCTAGATTGGAATACTCTTGATAATAATCTTTATTTTGTGTTCCTACACAGTCCTGGTCATATGATAAGCATGCAGTTATTTCAGTCATTTTATGGTATTATCAATACACTATCCATGTAGACGAACCTCTGAACCCTCAGTTCCTTGAAGTCCTTAACTCCAGTGATCTTGTCCACCACCCAATGCCTCACACTCACCCTCATTGTTGGAACCTAAACCTCATCAAGACCAGTAACTGCAACTGGTCATAATCTCAAAGTCAAGCGTTCGATCCATGCCTCCCACCTTCTATCATTTCAGATCAGCCTTTCCAGTAGCCTGGTAGCCCTCTTCAAAAATCTTTCCCCAACTAGAACCTCAAATCTACTGATCCTCTAACTCATAACACTCCCTCACCTGCTTCATGTTCTCTACCTTCTAACCATGGGACACTAACTTTTATACCAAAAAATTATTGTTTGTCTGAAATTCACATTTAAGGAAGCATTCTGTTGTGTTTCGTTTTGAGAGGCAGGGTCTATGATGCCCAGGCTGAACTTGAACTCATGGGCTCAAGCAATCCTCCTGCCTCAGCCTCCTGAACAGTTAGGGCTACAGGTGCATGCCACCGTGCACAACTATTCTGTATTGTTATCTGCTACATCTGGCAACCCTGCAATCATTCTAATCACTCCCTTACCTTAACTCCCAACCTCCTTGGCTACCTCTGACTTGAAACTCCCTCAGCAAAAGCACAGCTGAGGTTAAACCCCAGCTTCCTGACCACTCTGTGTCCCCCTCATTGCAGCAGACTGTGGCTGGGGGAAAGCACAACCCTGCTGGGCGGGTCTCACTTGAAATTCACAGCAGCAGCCCTTGAATAGGGCCTTCCTGCTGCCTGGTGAATCATCCTACTTAGATTCCCCTACTCCATTTACACTCTGTATTTCACGCCTGTGCCAATCTCCTCAAATCTTCTGTATTTTCTCCTTCGTCTCCATCCTCGGGGTCCTACTTCACTGAGAAAACCGAAGCACTCAGGAGAATTTCCGGATTCCCCTCACTACATCCGTCCAACTTGTTTGTACCCATCTATGTTAACTTCTTGTCCATGACGTACATCAGGGCAGGCAAACTCTTGGCCCCGAGCCAAATCCAGCCCATTGCCTGTGTGTGTACAGCTGGCTGGCTAAGGATGGTTTTTACATTTTTCAATAGAGGAGAATCTTTTTTTTTTCTTTTTGAGACAGGGTCTCACCCTGTCTCCCAGACTGCAGTGCTGTGGTGGTGCAATCTTGGCTCACTGCAACCTCCGCCTCCCAGGCTCAAGCCATTCTCTGGCCTCAGCCTCCCGGGTAGCTGGGATTACAGGCACGCACCACTACCACCCATCTAATTTTTGACTTTTTGGTAGAGACGGGGTTTCACCATGTTGGCCAAGCTGGTCTCGAACTCCTGACCTCAAATTCAAATGATCCACCCGCCTCGGCCTCTCAAAGTGTTGGGATTACAGGTGTGAGCTACTGCACCCAGCCTGAGGCGAATATATTTTATGACATGTGAAAATTATATGAAATTAAAATTTCAGCAATCCTAAAGAAAGTTTTATTGGAAGACAGCCATGTCCATTCATTTTGTATTGCCTATATATTGCTTTAGAGCCGGGACCATAAAGTAGTTTCAATAGAAACTGTATGACTCACAAATACTAAATCATTTACTATTTGGTTCTTTATAGAAAAAGTTGGTGGGCATGGAGGCACATGCCTGTAATCTCAGCACTTTGGGAGGCCTAGGCAGGAAGCTCTCTTGAGCCCAGGAGTTTGAGACTAGCCTGGGAACGTAGGGAGACCCCATCGCTACAAAAAACTTAAAAATTAGCTGGGCATGGTGGTGCATACCTGTAGTCTCAGCTACTCAGGAGGCTGAGATGAGGATCGCTTGAGCCCCAGAGGTCGAGGCTCTAGTGAACCTTGATTATCATGCCACTGCACTCCAGCCTGGGCAACAGAGCAAGATCCTGTCTAAAAAAGAAAAAAGAAAAAGTTTGCTGATCCCTGCCATAGACTATATGCTCCAATCCAAGGCCAATAATTCGCATCCCTCTCCACTATTCAAGGATATTGCCCTACTAATTCTACCCTATCCTGTGTCATCATTTTTCCCTGTTCTACTAAATAATTATTAGCATACCAAAAGGCTGTTATTTCTCCAATCTTTTTTTTTTTTTTTTTTTGAGACAGAGTCTTGCTTTGTTGCCCAGGCTGGAGGGCAGTGGTGCAATCTCAGCTCACTGCAACCTCCACCTCCTGGGTTCAAGCGATTCTCCCACCTCAGCTTCCCAAGTAGCTGGGACAACAGGGGTGCACCACCATGTCTGGCTAATTTTTGGATTTTTAGTAGAGACAGGGTTTCACCATGTTGGCCAGTCTGGTCTCGAGCTCCTGACCTCAAGTGATCCAGCCGCCTCGGCCTCCCGAAGTGCTGGGATTACAGGCGTGAGCCACTATGCGCAGCCTATTTCTCCAATCTTTAAACAAAACAAACTCTTCCTGGGCTTGCCCCTGCCACCATCAGTGAGTGCTCTTTTTGGCAGCAAAAAAATCCCTGAAGAATAAACTGTACTTGAGGTCCACAATTCTCCAAATTTCTCTGAAACCATCTTCCATCACTACCAACACTGTTCGCTAAGTTACCAATGACCCCCACATGCTAAATCCCGCGGCCGTTCTTGGTCGCCTCTCATCTTACCTGATCGTTGGGCAGGCAGCGTGTGACACGGTGGCTCACTCTTTCTGCTTCCAAGCACTTTCTTCGTGCTGCTTCTGAGACACCACACCCTCTTGATTTTTCTCCTTGCTCCTGGATGCTTCCTTGTCGTCTCCTTTCCTTGTTCCTCTTTTTCAGCTCTTATCACGGGAGGGCTCCAGGACCTCTTGCCAGACTCTTCTTGCTTTCCCCTTCATAGACTCTTTCTGTGTCACCCTTTAAATTAGCTCTGTTATGCTGATGACTCCCAAATATATGCCTGCGGCCCAGACCTCACTCCTGAGCTCCCTGCTTCACTGTTGAGCCCCCTACCCGTCATCAACACATGAGCATCTGCCAGACAACTCAAAATCACTATTCCAGGAACAACTGGGGCATCTGCACTTGATTACCACTCTCTACTTTCACCCCTGACACTGTAGCCCCTGTCCCCTCAAAGGATCACTGCCCCTAAAGAAAGTTGACCCTAAAGAAAGTATTTCAACACTGTGATGTGATTTTTTTTTTTTTTTTTTTTTTTGAGATGCAGTCTCACTCTGTCGCCCAGGCTGGAGTGCAGTGGCATGACCTTGGCTCACTGCAACCTCTGCCTCCTGGGCTCAAGTGATTCTCCCGCCTCAGCCTCCTGAATAGCTGGTATTACAGGCACCCCCCACCAAGCCCAGCTAATTTTTGTATTGTTAGTAGAGACGGGGTTTCGCCATGTTGGCCAAGCTGGTCTCAAACTCCTGACCTCAGGTGATCCATCTGCCTCGGCCTCCCAAAGTGCTGGGATTACAGGCCTGAGCCACTGCGCCCGGCCTGTAATGCGATTTTTAAGATTTCCTTTCATAGGCAATCTCCAAGCAAAGCTTAATTGGACCATCACACCACAGATCACACTGCAGATTTTCCATGTTAACATTGTGGATGATTTTTAATCAATAAACACTGGAGATTTCTTCTCACCTGTCTCACCACTTGCCCAAGCTGCCAAAAACCTGTGGTTCTGTGTGCCAGGCCTTCACTCTGCAGTAAAGGATGGAGTAAGGGAACTCTATGGGCCTCAAAATGTGGGTGCCAGAGAGGGGGCTGCAGGGCTTACCAGTAGGCAGCCCCACCTGGTCCAGGGGAGCTGGAGGCAGAAGCAGGGTCTCTGTCCTCATGACTGTCTGGCTGACTTCAGGCCCTGAGGGGCGTGTGCAGAGCTCAGGGCTCCTGTGTGAGAGAGGATGTTCTTTTTTTTTTTTAATTTATTATTTTTTTTTATTATTATACTTTAGGTTTTAGGGTACATGTGCACAATGTGCAGGTTTGTTACATATGTATCCATGTGCCATGTTGGTGTGCTGCACCCATTAACTCGTCATTTAGCATTAGGTGTATCCCCTAATGCTGTCCCTCCCCCCTCCCCCAACCCACAACAGTCCCCGGAGTGTGATGTTCCCCTTCCTGTGTCCATGAGTTCTCATTGTTCAATTCCCACCTATGAGTGAGAACATGCAGTGTTTGGTTTTTTGTCCTTGCGATAGTTTACTGAGAATGATGGTTTCCAGTTTCATCTATGTCCCTACAAAGGACATGAACTCATCATTTTTTGTGGCTGCATAGTATTCCATGGTGTATATGTGCCACATTTTCTTAATCCAGTCTATCGTTGTTGGACATTTGGGTTGGTTCCAAGTCTTTGCTATTGTGAATAGTGACGCGATAAACATACGTGTGCCGTGTCTTTATAGCAGCATGATTTATAGTCCTTTGGGTATATACCCAGTAATGGGATGGCTGGGTCAAATGGTATTTCTAGTTCTAGATCCCTGAGGAATTACCACACTGACTTCCACAATGGTTGAACTAGTTTACAGTCCCACCAACAGTGTAAAAGTGTTCCTATTTCTCCACATGAGAGGATGTTCTTGAGTCTGAGCCAGGTGAAGCCAGTGTGGGAGTGCTTACAAATTTGAGCAGTCAGAGAGGAGGTTCTGGGAGCTTCCAGCTCAGGATAGAAGCCTCCATGGCTTCTGGCAACTGGGTGTCCAGACCCAGGTAGTAGGGTAATTTTGGTGACAACAGCGTGCCCGTCCCATTGAGTGTTACACCCCTGAATGGGTGAAAGACTCAGGGCTGGACCTATGTGACCTGATGTGAAATTTCTGTAAAATAACAAAATTTTTAAATGGTTTGCTAGGATTATTTCTATATTGAAAGTTTCTGGCTGGGCGAGGGGGCTCTCGCCTATAATCCCAGCACTTTGGGAGTCCAAGGCCAGTGGATCGTTTGAGCCCAGGAATTCAAGACCAGCCTGGATAACATAGTAAGACCCTGTCTCTACAAGAAATAAAAAAATTAGCCGAGTGTGGTGGTGTGTGCCTGTAGTTCCAGCTATTCAGGAGGCTGAGGCCGGGGGATCACCTAAGGTTGAGGCTGCAGTGAGCTGAGATCACGCCACTGCACTGCAACTTGGGTGACAGAGTGAGACCCTGTCTCCAAAAAAAAAAAAAAAAAAAAAAAACTTCTAATTATACTTTAAAAACTACTAAAGCTTCAAACTGCCCCCCAAAAGACAAAACAATATTCTAGTCCAACATTGAAGTCCAGCTTCCTCTCATCCCCAACCTGTCTTCCTTTCCTCAAATACTGGCAACCTGTCCTTCCTTCCTCACAGTCCTACATCCTTGCAATCATCTTTGGTCACTGTTTCTCTCAAGCTCCACCTAGCATCTGTGAGGACATTGTGTTGACTCTGCATTCACAGTGAATCCAGCAGCTGACATTTCTCACCCAATCTCACCTCACCTCATCAGTCTGAGCTAGATGACTACAATCCTTCCTAATAGTTCTCCCTGCCTCCTCCCTTGTCTGATAGTCTCCTCCCCACCAGAATAATCCTTTCAAAAGGACATCAGATCCACACCCTGCAGTGGCTCCCCATTTCCCTCAGAGCCAACGCCCAAGTCCCGTAGACGGCTTCCAAAGCCCTGTGTGATCTGGCAGGCAGCCCCACCAGCCCTCACCTTTTCTGCCCTGTGTCCTGTCATTCTCCCTAACTCACTCAGCACAACACACTGGCCTCCCTGCTGCTCAGGAAACAGGCCTGTCTCCACCTGGAGACCTTTGTGCTGGCTGTTCCATCTACCTGGAATGCTTTTCCCTAGATAGCTTGCTAGGCTCACCTCTTCATCACCTTGCAGTCTACTCAGATGTCACATTTCAGTGTGACCTACCCTAGCCTTCTGACCCCTCAGCCATACCCACTGTTTGACATCACTCTATCAACTTGTAATATATTATACAGCATACTTACTTATTATGCAGTTTAATAGAGCATTATCTTTACAAGGCAACATGTTTTTATCTATTTTGTTCATTTTGATTATTTTGGTCCAAGTGCTTGGAACTAAAAAGCATTCAATAAATATTTGTGGAATGAATGAATTGAATATCTACTTGTTAAACGACTTCACCTTCATGTTTTTACTTAATTTTTCAGTCACCTTGAGAGTTATGTGTTACTCCATTTTACCTATAAAGACAGCAACCTTTAAAAAGTTTAAGTAACTTATACAAATCACAGATTACTAAATTGAAAAGTGAAATTGGGGACCAAGGTGTTCTTTTTAACCTCATAACTAGTGTCGTTTCCAGCTCTCTATGTGGCTGCATCCCACTTTGGTATTTGTGAGAATCAAAGGAAAGTCAAGTTCATTCACACACCAAATTTCTTTCTTTTTTTTTTTTTGAAATGGAGTCCCTGTCTGTCGCCCAGGCTGGAGTGCAGTGTCAAGATCTCTGCTAACTGCAAGCTCCGCCTCCCAGGTTCACACCATTCTCCTGCCTCAGCCTCCCAAGTAGCTGGGACTACAGGCGCCCGCCACCATGCTCGGCTAATTTTTTGTATTTTTTAGCAGAGACAGGGTTTCACCATGTTAGCCAGGATGGTCTCGATCTCCTGACCTCGTGATCTGCCCGCCTCGGCCTCCCAAAGTGCTGGGATTACAGGCGTGAGCCACTGCGCCCAGATTTTTCACACCAAATTTCTGTAAATCAAGGCAGAACTTCCCAAAATAACTGCAAAGGAAAAGTTAGAAGTGGGCACTTACTCATAATTATAAATGCATTTGTTCTTAAAATAATTCACACATTTAAATAACAGAAATTTAAAAGTATTTAAACAGGTAGAAATCATTAAAAAAATATAAAGAAGTAAACATATAACAAATCACTCGCTTTTATCAGATTTAAATATATCCTTGATGGAGTTGTGGTTAATTAAAAAGAATCAAGATGAACTTCATGGGCCCGGCGCGGTGGCTCACTCCTGCAATCCCAGCACTTTGGGAGGCCAAGGCATGTGGGATCACCTTAGGTCAGGAGTTCGAGACTAGCCTGACCAATATGATGGAACACCATCTCTACTAAAAATACAAAAATTAGCCAGGCATGGTGGCAGGCGCCTATAGTCCCAGCTACTTGGGAGGCTGAGACAGAAGAATTGCTTGAACCCGGGAGGCAGAGGTTGCAATGACTGAGATCGGGCCACTGCACTCCAGCCTGGGTGACAGAGCGAGACTCTAACAACAACAACAACAACAAAAAACAGAAGAACTTCATGAGGTCTGATTGGAGGTTTTGGGCCAGGAAAAGTGATGGGGATTTTTTTTTTTTTTTTTAAGAGTGAAGGAAGATGAAAAGAATAAACCAAAAAAAAAAAAGTCATCTAAATAATTTGGACAGATGACATTCCCTAGTCTGCTAGAGGCTGCTGATCTCAGAGAATCATCCTTTGTTTTAAAAAATCTAAAGACTATTGCTGGGCGTGGTGGCTCACGCCTGTAATCCCAGCACTTTGGGAGGCCAAAGTGGGCAGATGGCCTGAGGTCAGGAGTTCGATACCAGTCTGGCCAACATGGTGAAACCCCATCTCTACTAAAAATACAAAAAAATTAGCTGGGCGTGGCGGCAGGCGCCTGTAATCCCAGCTACTTGGGAGGCTGAGGCAGGGGAATTGCTTGAACCAGGGAGGCAGAGGTTGCAGTGAGCCAAGATCGTGCCACTGCCCTCCAGCCTGGGCGACAGAGTGAGACTGTCTCGAAAAAAAGAAAAAAAATCTAATGACTATTTTAGCTTTTGTCTTTGGGCCAACTAAAGGCTATATAGCCCAAATAGAGATTATCTTTACCTAGAATAGAAAACCAGAACAAAACCAGTAGAAAAGCTATTACCTCCTCATCCCAGGGCCTGTCAACCTAAGAGCCAAGCTCCTCCCATTCCTGTGCCTGGCAAGCCCTCAGATTTGCATCAGAAACTCTGGAGAAGGTTTCCTTTGGTTAACCTGGCAAACTGAAAAGCGGCTGTGCTAAAGGGTACACTCATACCACCAACCTGTAGGTAGGGCTTTAATTAATTTGCCCCAGGATTTATGGGAAGAGAGGAAGGAGACAGTTTTTTTGTTTTTCTGGCTTTTTGTTGTTGTTGTTGTTGTTTTGTTTTGTTTTTTTTTTTGAGACAGAGCCTCGCTCTGTGGCCCAGGCTGGAATGCAGTGGTGCAATCTCAGCTCACTGCAACCGCCACTTCCCAGGTTCAAGCAATTCTCCTGCCTCAGCCTCCCAAGTAGCTAGGATTACAGAAGCCTAGCGCCATGCCCGGCTAATTTTCATATTTTTAGTAGAGACAGGGTTTCACCATGTTGGCCAGGCTGGTCTTGAACTCCTGACCTCAGGAGATCCACCCGCTTGGCCTCCTGAAGTGCTGGGATTACAGGTGTGAGTCACCGCACTTGGCCTGAAAAGGACAGTTTTATGTGTCACCATGACTTCCCATTTAAAATCAATATAAAATCTGTAGCATCTCTGCTGGTTAACAATTAAATACAAGAAGCATTACTGATATAGCAATATTAGTACGATGCATTTTTAAATCACATGCTGCAGATAACTGAGTAAGTGCTGTCATTGCTCTAACAATGCAATGTACAAAAGGATAGCTAGGACACTTCGCTGGGCCTCAAGAGCCTCTACCTGTATTTCTTCCTCATCCCTCCCAAGTTTACTTGTCACAGGTAGAAAAAACAAGAGGCGGCCGAGGGCGGTGGCTCACGCCTGTAATCCCAGCACTTTGGGAGGCTGAGGCAGGCAGATCACCTGAGGTCAAGAGTTCAAGACCAGCCTGGCCAACATGGCGAAATCCCGTCTCTACTAAAAATACAAATATTAGCCAGTTGTGGTGGCTCACGCCCGTAATCCCAGCTACTTGGGAGGCAGAGGCAGGAGAATCACTTGAACCTGGGAGGTGGAGGTGGCAGTGAGCCGAGATCGCGCCATTGCACTCCAGCCTGGGCAACAAGAGTGAAACCCCATCTCAAAAAGAAAAAAAGAAAAAGAAAAATCAAGAGGCAGCCACCTAAATAACCCAATGGAATAGGAGGGTGTGGGGTCAGGGCCATTTAGCCTGAACTGCCCCACCTGCCTAAGATAATTGCATTTGAAGGGAACCTTGAAATGGTTAAGTACACAAATTTTGAAGAAGAATTAGGCCGGGCGCGGTGGCTCACGCTTGTAATCCCAGCACTTTGGGAGGCCGAGGCGGGCGGATCACGAGGTCAGGAGATCGAGACCACAGTGAAACCCCGTCTCTACTAAAAATACAAAAAATTAGCCGGGCGCCTGTAGTCCCAGCTACTCGGAGAGGCTGAGGCAGGAGAATGGCGTGAACCTGGGAGGCGGAGCTTGCAGTGAGCCGAGACTGCGCCACTGCACTCCAGCCTGGGCGACAGAGCAAGACTCCGTCTCAAAAAAAAAAAAAAAAAAAAAAAGAAGAAGAAGAATTTAAGTGATTTCCTGGAACTCTGTAATCCCAGCTACAGGTAGGAGAATTGCTTGAACCTGAGAGGCGGAGGATGCAGTGAGCCAAGATTGCGCCACTGCATTCCAGCCTACGCGACAGAGCGAGACTCCGTCTAAAAAAAATAAAAAAAATAAGCCGGCCGGGCGCCGTGACTCATGCCTTTGGGAGGCTGAGGCGGGCTGATCACGAGGTCAGGAGTTGGAGACCAGCTTGGATAACACGGTGAAACCCTGTCTGTACTCAAAATGCAAAAATCAGCTGGGCGTGGTGGCGGGCCCCTGTAATCCCAGCTACTTGGGAGGCTGAGGCAGGAGAATCATTTGAACCCGGGTGGCAGAGGTTGCAGTGAGCCGAGATTGCACCACTGCACTCCAGTCTGGGCAACAGAGCAAGACTTCGTCTCAAAAAAAAAAAAAAAAAAAAACCTGAAGAGAAGCCGGAAGTGCGTCCTCTGAATGAAAAGGTGAAAGTTCTTAACTTAATAAGAAAAGGAAACCATCGTATTTTGAGGTTGCTAAGATCTGCGGTAAGAAGGAATCTTGTATCCCTGAGATCGTGAAGAAAAAGAAATTCATGCTAGTTTTGTTGTTGCATCTCAAACTGCAAAGCTCACAACAGTGTGTGATAAGTGCTTAGTTAAGGAAAAAAAAACATTAAAATATGTGGGTGGAGGTCATAAACAGAACTGTGTTCCACTTGATGGCGATCAGGTTCACTGCTATGGGCAGTTTCAGGCTCTGAACCTATCCCCTGTGGATAAGGGAGCGGGAGGGCTACTGTCATCCCTGTTCAGGAATCAGTTGCAGAAGAGATGTCTCTAGAACTCCTCCCACCAAGGTGAGCCTCCACCAAAAGCAGCAAGAACCATAATACTGGTATGTCTGATCTGGTTTTGTTTTTGTTTTCGTTTTAGAGGCAGAATCTCACCTGTGACCCAGGCTGGAATGCAGTAGCAAGATCACTGCTCACTGCAGCCTGAAACTCCTGGGCTCGAGAGATCCTTCCGGATCTCTTGGGACCATAGGGTCCCAAGTAGGACCACAGGCATGCACCACCACACCCGGCTAATTTTTTATATTTTTTGTAGAGACAGGGTCTTGCTTTTGTTACCCAGGCTGTGATCTGTTTATTAAAATATGTCACTAGAGGTTAGAGCTACATCTCCTACTATTCTGCCTAGTAAGCATAATTAAGTAAAATATTCACTAAGTATAATTAAGTAAGTATTCATTTAGTGAAGTAACTGAGTAGGAATCTAAGAACTAGGTTCCAGCCTAATCTATACCCAATGTGTAAGATATTACATGGGATCACATCCTTAGCAAATGTCTTTATATTGATCCACAGTAAAGCAACAGAACATATTTTTTAAAGACCTGTTCAAAGTTTTAGACAACTAGGGCCAAGCGTGGTGGCTCACGCCTGTAATCCCAGCACTTTGGGAGGCTGAGGTGGGCGGATCGCAAGGTCAGGAGTTTGAGACCAGTCTGACCAATATGGTGAAACCCCGTCCCTACTAAAAATACAAAAAAAATTAGCTGGGCATGGTGGCACATGCCGGTAATCCCAGCTATTCAAGAGGCTGAGGCAGGAGAACTGCTTGAACCCGGGAGGCGGAAGTTGCGGTGAGCCGAGATAGTGCCACTGCACTCCAGCCTAGGCGACATAGGGAGACTCCGTCTCAAAACAAAACAAAACAAACAACAACAACAACAACAAAAACTAGATCATACAAAGTTAAAATATAACTTTCTTGAGAGTCATGATTATATTTAGCAACTTAAATCATTGCCACTGAAAAGCTTGGCTTTAGTTTTAAGCAACTAATCTAAAAGCTATGGCACAGAGCTTGCATGGTGTGGGCTCTAAAGGGTTACATTCCATAGCTAAATCATATAGTTGCTTGGCTGCCTTTATGCTAGACATCAAGTCAGGCAACTGGAATTCAACTCCTGGCAACCCCACTTACTACTTAGCTCTTGGACAAGTCACTTAATCTCTTTGCATTTCATCTGTAAAATAAAAATAATAATACATTCCTGCCTCACTCCACCACTAATGTAGGTGGAATAACATAAGTATGCAATAACTCTAAGACTCTAAGCCTCTGTGAAAATGTTAGTTATTTTTAACATAAATTACAATAATGGTCAAAATGACCAATATTGGCCAAAGCCACACAGGATCCTTCCCAATCCCTTGAAATCACCTTCTGATAACATTGTATATTATTATATTTTATATATTTCTAGTAGATGGACACCCACCTTCCACCCTCAAGTACACCCCAGCGCCTGTTGTTCACCTCCTAGTGTCCATGTGTTCTTTTTGTGTAGCTCCCACTTATAACTGAGAACATGCAGTATTTAATTTTCTGTTCCTGTATTAGTTTGCTTAGAATAATGATCTTGTTCTTTTTTTTCTTGAGACAGTGTCTGGCTCCATTGCCCAGGCTGGACTGCAGTGGCACGATCTCGGCTCACTGCAAGCTCCGCCTCCCGGGTGCACGCCATTCTCCTGCCTCAGCCTCCCAAGTAGCTGGGACTACAGGCACCCACCACCACACCTGGCTAATTTTTTTTTTGTATTTTTAGTAGAGACGGGGTTTCACTGTGTTAGCCAGGATGGTCTCGATCTCCTGACCTGGTGATCCACCCACCTCGGCCTCCCAAAGTGCTGGGATTACAGGTGTGAGCCACTGGGCCCGGCTGATCTTGTTCTTTTTTATGGCTGCATAGTATTCCATGGTATATATGTAACCACATTTTCTATCTTTTTTTTTTTTTTGGAGACAGAGTCTCGCTCTGTTGCCCAGGCCTGGGCGACAAGAGTGAAATATGTCTCAAAAAAAAAAAAAAAAAATTAGCCAGGCATGGTGGAACATGCCTGTAGTCGCAGCTGCTAGGGAGGCTGAGGCACAAGAATCATCTGAACCCAGAAGGCAGAAGTTGCAGTAAGCCGAGATGGTGCCACTATACTCCAGCCTGGGCAATAGAGCGAGACTCTGTCTCAAAAAAAATAGAAAATGTGATTACATATATACCATGGAATACTATACAGCCATAAAAAAGAATGAGATCATGTCTTTCACAGCAACATGGATGGAGCCAGGGCCATTATCCTAAGCAAACTAATGCAGAAACAGAAAATTAAATACTGCACATTCTCAGTTATAAGTGGGTGTTACACACAAAAACACATGGACACTGGGAGGTGAAAGACAGGTGCGCTAGGGCATACTTGAGGGTGGAAGGTAGGAGCAGAGAGACGATCAGAAAAAATACCTATTGGGTAATATGTTCGTTGCCTGGGGACAAAAATTTTTGTACACCGAACCCCTGTGACACACAATTTACCTATTTAACAAACCTGCACATGTACCCTGAACCTAAAATAAAAGAGTTAAAAGAGTGGGAGAAAGAGAGAGAAAAGAATCTGGTAAAGCTTTCTTTTTTTTTTTTTTTTTTTTGAGACGGAGTTTCGGCCAGGCTGGAGTGCAATGGCACCATCTCGGCTCACTGTAAACTCTGCCTCTTGGGTTCAAGCAATTCTCCCACCTCAGCCTCCTGAGTAGCTGGGATTACAGGCGCCTGCCAGCACCAAGCCCAGCTAAATTTTTTTTTTTTTTTTTTTGTATTTTTAGTAGAGATGGGGTTTTGCCATGTTGGCCAGGCTGGTCTCGAACCCCTGACCTCAGCCTCCCAAAGTGCTGGGATTACAGGCATGAGCCACTGCACCTGGCCTCTAGGTGTATATACTTCAGTAAATAAATATTGATATTCATATGCATTAAAATCCTTGGAAGAATAAAAAAGAAACTTGTTTTAGGAAGGGAATGCTGGGTAGATGGGGGACAAGTGTAGAAAGAAACTTCACTCTGTAATTTTCTCCTAGTTTTTTAGACATAGGAATGAATTACACATTCAAACATTTTAAAAAATTAACAATTTGGCCGGGCGCGGTGGCTCATGCCTGTAATCCCAGCACTTTGGGAGGTCGAGGTCGGTGGATCACCTGATGTTAGGAGTTTGAGACCAGCCTGGCTAACATGGTGAAACCCTGTCTCTACTAAAAATACAAAAAAACATTAGCCAGGCATGGTGGCGCATGCCTATAACCCCTGCTACTTGGGAGGCGGAGGCAGGAGAATCAGTTGAACCTGGGAGGTGGAGGTTGCAATGAGCCGAGATCGCGCCACTGCACACCAGCCTGGGCAACAAGAGTGAAATTCCATCTCAAAAAAAAACCAAAAAACAAAAAAATAAGCAATTTAAATACGAAATGAAAGTAACCCTCTTCTAAAATTCTTATAGTGTGGTTTCTTGGTGGCCACCAAAACCCTTCTCACAACTAGCTCTGGGAGTTGAAGATGTACAGGAAGGTAAGTGGTTTATTTTGCTATTTAATCAACTTAAGTCTTTAACAAGTATACTGTGATTTAATGAAAATGGCAACTCAGCAAAGGATTTAGGGCTGTAATTCAGGATGAAACAAACAGGTTGTGATGAGGAAACTCCCCTGCCTGAGGGGTGTCCTCAGAGGGTCAGAGGCTCCAGTGTAGTGAGATAGGAAATGGGAAATGCATTTGCCAAAATGGAATTTAAATAGTTTTTTAACTTTTATTTTAGATTCAGGGGATACATGTGGATTTGTTACATGGGTATATTGTGTGATGCTAAGGATTGGGACACGGATGATCCCATCACTCAAGTAGTGAGCATAATTTTTCAAACCTTATCCACCTTTCCTGCCTGCATCCAAAATAGAAATTTGAAAATAATTCTCCACACACTGGGATGGATGTTGGCAAGGGAACACCATTGTTTCCTACTTAACCCTTGCTGGATGTTTTTAAGAGTTCTTACCAGATTGCTGGCAGCAAAAACACTAATGTATTCATTCATTTACTTAGATCAATACAGTTCGATTCTTTGCCAAAACCCGTGTTACTGCTTGTCCTGTCTCTCGAACAGGCTGTTCTGGTCAAATCAAGAGATCAAATGTCTAGGCCTCCACTTTCAGCAGCTGGAATTGAGTTGGAAAAGACAGACTGCCCTCTGAAGCGAAATCACAAAATGAAGGTGAAGGGAGAGGGCCATCAACAAAAGAAAAAGAGAAGCTGAATTTATTATCTTTTTGTTTTTCTCCCTGAGGCAACAGAAACAGATAGCAGAGGCGTGGCTCTCCAGGCGACTTCTGTGCTTGCCTGGTCGGCGCATACAGGGCATTCTTCCTAGCTTCCGGCCTGCTCTGCAGAGTCCTCCCCTCCTTCGTTCTCCCAACCTCCCTCTCTTGCTCTCTTCCTTAACTCTTGGCTTTATTCTGGGTTTTTTTGTTTGTTCTAAATTCTGTTTGTTCTTCGTACTGTTTTTTTTGTTTGTCCTAAAAATCAGGTTTATTAAAATATAACTTGCATAGAGTGAAATTCACCCTCTTTAGGTGTACAGTTCTATAGTTTTATAACCACCCAGATACAGAACATTTCCATCAAGACATAGACCATTTCCAACTGGGTATGGTGGCACACACCTGTACTCCCAGCTACTCGGGAGCCTGAGGTGGGAGGATGGCTTAAGCCCAGGAGTTTGAGGCTGCAGTAAGCTAGGATCATGCCACTGCACTACAGCCTGGGCAGCACAGTGAGGCCTCATCTCTCAAAAAAAAAAATTTATAATAAAAATAAAATATAACAAATTAAACTTGGCTACAAATAGTTTGGAAACTGCTCTCTGGGAAACAGCTCTCCACCTTTGACATTTAATTTTATAATAAAAAACATTTCCATCACCCCTCAAAATTCCCTGTGCCTCTTTGTAGTCAGTTTCAACAGATGGTCTCTGTTCAAAGTCATCTCTGCTGCTTATTGATTTTGTGCTGTGGACAAATGACTTGGCTTCCCTGTGCCTCCGTTTCTATATTTTTTAAGTGGGGATAATGATATAAACTAGTTCATGGGATTGTTGTGAGGAGTAAACACTCAAAAATGACTTGTCATCATCGTTATTGTGTGCATAGTTGGTACTCTATAAACAACAGTTTGTCATGTTGGGCAGGCACATGCTGAAACATTGGTATGTTGCATACTTGCTTCATGTTCAAGAGTCTGGCACCAGCATACAGTTGGTTTTCTCTAATTCATAGGATTGTATGATCCTGGAACTGGTGGGTACAAGAAATTAACTAGTCCAGTCCCCGGCCTTCCATGACAGGATGAAATATTGTTGTTCTCATCTTAAAGAGGAGCTCACTGGGCCCTCAAAGGCAAATCTGTTCACCCAAGGGGTAGAAAATGGAAGATTTAATGGAAAATGAGAAAGAGCAGGCAAGGGATAAATTGCTCAAGGTAATCAGAACAGCTAAGAAGTGCTAAAGGAAGAACAGATTTCAGATTTCCTGCTTCCAAATCTAGAGCTCTTTTGACTACATCATAGCATTAATAGATGTATCTTCTCTAGATCTTTGGTTGTAGTTAGTGACAGTAACTGTAGCAATGAGTAAAGACTAAATTAACATTAATAGCTGTATCTTCTCTAGATCTTTGGTTGTAGTTAGTGACAGTAACTATAACATTGAGCAAAGACTAAATTAACATTAATAGATGTATCTTCTATAGATCTTTGGTTGTAGTTAGTGACAGTAACTGTAGCAATGAACAAAGACTAAATTAGAAGGGGAAAACTTGCAAGGCCAGTTGTGCACAGTTCACTTCTGCAGCAGTTCATTTGCTGTCAGTTTTGTTGTAGTCTTTTTTCTCCCTTTCCCTAGTAAATATTTCCAGTAGAAAGAGAGAAAATACAGCTTGAGCAACATGGCAAAATCCTGTCTCTACTAAATATATAAGAAATTAGCTAGGCACAGTGGCGCATGCCTGTAGTCCCGGCTACTTGGGATACAGAGGTGGGAGAATCACTGAGCCCAGGAGGTCGAGGCTGAAGTGAGCCGAGATCATGCTACGGCACTCCAGCCTGGGAAACAGATGTGAGATCCAGAAAGAAAAGAAAGAAAGGAAAAACAAAAGAAAGAAAAGAAGGAGGAAGGAAGGAATATAAGAAAGAAAGGAAAAGAAAAGAAAAGAAAGAAGAGAAAAGGAAAACAAATGCAGGAGGTAGGAAGGAAAGGAGAGGAGAGGAGAGGACGGGAGGCGGCGGGGGGGGGAAGGAAGGGGAGGGGAGGGGAGAGGAGTGGAGGGGAGGGGTGGCCAGGCGTGGTGGCTCACGCCTGTAATCCTCTCACTTTGGAAGGCTGAAGCAGGAGGATCCCTCGAGCCCAGGAGTTCAAGACCAGCCTGGGCAACATAGGGAGACCCTGTCTCTATTAAGAAAAAAAGACAAGAGAAAGCATACTTTTTCCTGCTTGAATATCTGTATGAGTAGCTATGGGGCTGTGTTCAAGCCTGGGAATGAGTAGTCTATCACCCACATACCTGAATCTCTACCTGTGGGGCCAGACACTTTAGGACACTCTAGGATGTATTATCTTCAGGAAAACACCACCTGATCACTCAAACCTAACCCTAAGGCATGCGCGCCTTACCTTTCCTGCCCCCACCAGCCCTAGCACCCGAAAAACAACTTTGAGAGAGTTTTTTCCCTTCAGCCAAGCACCCAATTGCTTCATTCAAGTGCAAACAGACCCTAAAAGAGGTATGACAATAATCGTGCTAAGTAACAATGACTCAGTGTTCCTCCAACCATTCTGATTAAATTTAGGAGAAGATCCCTAACACTTGTTAATCATCCTTTTAACAAAAGATCTCACCATTCAGCAGGCAAAGGTATTAAACTAGATTTAAGAATACTGTTTTCTCTCTCTGGTATTTATTTTAAAGTTACTTTCTATTTGTGGCAAATACTTTTCATTTTATGATGTCACATAAATTTTCCTTGTTTTCTTAATTATTGAGACGGAGTCTCACTGTGTCGCCCAGGCTGGAGTGCAGTGGCGTGATCTTGGTTCACTGGAGCCTCCACCTCCCGGGTTCCAGCGATTCCCCTGCCTCAGCCTCCCCCGTAGCTGGCTTTACAGGTGCGTGCCACCACACCCAGCTAATTTTCGTATTTTTAGTAGAGATGGGGTTTCACCATGTTGGCCAGGTTGGCCTCGAACTCCTGACCTGAAGTGATCCGCCTGCCTTGGCCTCCCAAAGTGTTGGGATTACAGGCGTGAGCCACCACGCCGGGCCTGAATTACTCTTTGTCTATTGCAATTCCTCTGTCTTGATGAATCAGCTCTGTCTAGGCAGCAGGCAAGGTGAACCACTTGGGCAGTTAAAAATACAGTATTTAATATTTATCACGTTACATTTTCTTTTTCTTTTTTTTCTTTTTTTGAGATGGAGTCTCACTCTGTCACCCAGGCTGGAGTGCAGTGGCTTGATCTCGACTCACTGCAACCTCTGCCTCCCGGGTTCAAGCGATTCTCCTGCCTCAGCCTCCTGAGTAACTAGGATTACAGGCTCACGCCACCACGCCTGGCTAATTTTTGTAATTTTAGTAGAGATGGGGTGTCACCATTTCAGTCAGGCTGGTCTTGAACTCCTGACCTCGTTATCTGCCCACCTTGGCCTCCCAAAGTGCTGGGATTACAGGCGTGAGCCACCGTGCCCAGCCTCACGTTACATTTTCATAGCTAGCAGGATAACGGTGGAGTTATTGGCACTCGGGTCACATTCTAGGGAATGTTTATTGGGCAATCTCAATGACACCACAAGCTAAATGACTTCCAGTGTTTCTCGTCTTTGTGCTTTCTTCATTGCCACCTTTGCCCAAGGCATCTGTTTCTTCTGGATCACGCTTGTACAGCCAATGATGGAATGATCTTCTGAAAGTGAATCTTCAGTAGACACACTGGCCACACCATCTTTGCCAGCCATCTCATTGCCCAGGTCTCCCACATGCCTCTCTTGATCCTTTGGGCCACCGTGTTTTTTGGATAGAGGATTAAAGTGCGGATCAGCCTTGTGTATTAGCTCCAAACTGATGGACATGGAATCTGTGCTAAACTTTAGTCAATCCCATAATGCGTCTTGATACCACAGCTGGCCCATTTTCCTTCTGTTTAAAGTGGGTGGTGCCAGCATGAGGCCTTAGGCCTCCAACACGCACACGGCCCTTGTTGTCATGGCTTTTGTGGGGTATGCTCTGGTCCAGGCTCTGAAGGCTGTGATGGAATTTTGGCTTAACTTAAAAAAAATACCTTGTTTATTTAGAGATGGAATTTCACTCTGTTGCCCAGGCTGGAGTGCAGTGACGTGATTTCAGCTCACTGCAACCTCTGCCTCCCGAGTTCAAGCCATTCTCTTGCCTCAGCTTCCCAAGTAGCTGGGATAACAGGCACCCCCCACCATGTCTGGCTAATTTTTTTGTATTTTTGGTAGAGATGGGGTTTCACCACGTTGGCCAGGCTGGTTTCAGACTCCTGACCTCAAGTGATTTGCCCGCCTTGGCCTCCCAAAGTGCTAGGATTACAGGTGTGAGCCACCGTACCTGGCTAAAAATCAACTTTAAATTATAAAATAATGTAAGCAGTTTACAGAAACTTTGGGAAAGAGAGAAAGAGAAGGAAGGAAGGAAGGAAGAGAAGGGAAGGAGGGAAGGAGAGGAAAGGAGGGAAGGAATGAGGGAGGGAGGGAGGCAGGGAGGGAAGGATGGAAGAAAAGAAGGAAGGAAGGTTTGTTACATGGGTATATCACGTGATGCTGAAGTCTGGGATACCAAAGGAAGAAAGGAGGGAGGGAAGGAAGGAAGGAAGGAAAGAAAGAAGGAGGGAAGGAAGCAGGGATGGAGGGAAGGAAGGAATGAGGGACGGAAGGAAGGAAGGAAGGAAGGCAGGCAGGCAGGCAGGCAGGCAGGAAGTCATATACTTTCCATACATTCATATCGTCTATGATCCTATTTGCATTTGAGGAGAGTTCACTGGGAAGGGTCTTTAAAAGTAAGGCCCCTGGGATATAAGAGGCATAGGTATCTTATAGGGTAAGAGGGGGTAAAACTAGGAGAGAGACATCCTGGAACAGGTCTGCATTGGAAGACGGGAGGAGGAAAGAGAAGTGTAGGAAGGTTGTGATAAGAGGAAAAGAGAGACTGGGGAGGCAGATGAGAGATTAAGGGCACTATTCCCTAAATTAGCTAAACGCAGTCATGTCTGGGTGACCCTGGAAGGAATTATTTGAGGAAAAATCTGTCATCTAGGTGCCTAATGGCCAGATATGGTCTTTCATTTTCAAGGACCAGGGACACTTTCTGGGGAAGATGAGGACTAACGAAAATACATAAGTGGGCAACAGAAAGGCTGATTTATGAACTTCCAGTGGAAAACGCAACTCTCAGGTTAAGGCGTCATTAGATATCATGCTGCGGTCAATGCCTTCGAAGTCACATCTTAAGCAGAATAATTATTTGTTGGCCTACTGCGAGAATCCACCCTATACAGGGACCAAAAGTTTTCATAAGTTGCAAATCTCTCCCAATAGATGAAATTAAAATAGAATTTGAAAGCTCCTCAGTAAATGTAGTATCAGAACACAGAGTTAGAATGTATTGAACATCTATGATGTGGCTAGGCATGGTGGCTCACGCCTGTAATCTCAGCACTTTGGGAGGCTGAGGTGGGTGGATCACCTGAGGTAGGGAGTTCAAGACCAGCCTGGCCAACTTAGTGAAACCCCATCTTTACTAAAAATACAAAAATTAGCTGGATGTGGTGGAGCACACCTATAATCCTAGCTACTCGGGAGTCTGAGGCACGAGAATTGCTTGAACCAGGGAGGCAGAGGTTGGAGTGAGCGGAGATCACACCATTGCACTCCAGCCTGGGCGACAGAGTGAGACTCTGACTCAAAAAATAAAATAAAATAAAATAAATAAAAAATAATAAAATAATATATTGAACATCTATAATGTGTCAGGCATTGTCAGAAACTAATTATAATGTGGTAAAAGACGGACAAACTCAAATACTTGCAATCTAACAGAAGACAATAAAATAGATGAATAAATAAGACAATTTCAAATTTTCAAATAGACATGACTTCTATAAAAACAGAATGTTGAATAGGAGGAGGAGAGAGAGAAAGTGTGTGTATGCTTGTGTGTGTTTTGCGCACACCTGTGTTATTTCTTTCAATTGGGTGATCAATGAAGGCTTCTTTAAGGGGGTGAAGTTTGAGTTAAGACCTGAAGAATCAAAAAGATCCGGAAAAAGGTCTGATGGGTGTGGCAGGAAGCATTCAAAGTACTGGGCAGTGCTGAAGCAGAGGCAGATGGAAGTGGGAGTTTGAGAGGAACCGAGAGAAGGCCTGTGGGTTGGAGGGTAAGAATGCAGGGGAGAGGGAGACTACAGTTAAATGTTTAACGGAAGGCATTCAGCACGTCATTAGACTCTCTCAGTTCAAATCCCCACCCAACCACAAACTAGTTGTGTGACCTTGGACAAACTAGTTAACTTCTTTATGGCTCGATGTCTTCATCTGTAAAGGGGTGAAATCAGAGGTAACTACTTCATGGAGCTCCTCTGAACATGACATGAGATAGTTTAAGTTAAAGTGCGGAGTTTAGGCACGTGGTTGGTCCTGAATAAGCATTAGATGTTGGCATTAATGTGCCCATCTCCACAACAGACTCTTGTCCACTGAGTAAGATTCCCTCCCCCCCAGAAATGTACTTGGATCCGTGCTGCCAGTTTGGCGTCTTCGACTACTTAGTCAAACTTGAGACGTGTCAGAGGTCTGCAAACTATAGCTCCCTGGGCAATTCTGTAAACCTTCAAGTTAAGAAAAGTGATTACATATGTAAAGGGTTGGAAAAAATCAAAATAAGAATACATATATTTTCTGCTTTTATTTAAAGTGCAGGGGGTACATGTGCAGGTTTGTTACGTGGGTATATCACGTGATGCTGAAGTTTGGGATACAAACTTCACCCAGGTAGTGAGCATAGCACCCAATAGGTAGTTATTCACCCCATGCCCCCCTCCCTCCCCCTTTCTTCTAATAGTCCCCAGTGTCTATTGTTCCCATCTTTGAGTATGTGTACCTGTAAGTGAGAACATGTGGTATTTGGTTTTCTGTTCCTGCATTAATTTGCTTAGGATAATGGTCTCCAGCTATATCCATGTTGCTGCAAAGGATACAGTTTCATTCTTTTTATGGCTGTGTAATATTCCGTGGTGTATATGTATCACACAAAATCAGAATATTTCGTGTGTATGACACAAGAAAAATGTATGAAACTCAAATTTCAGTGTCTATAAAGTTTTATCAGAACACAGCCACAGCCTTCACTTATGTCTGTGTATGGCTTCTTTCTTGCTCCACCCCCAGAGTTGGGAAGTTTCAGCAAAGATCACATGGCCCACAAAACCTAACGTATTTACCATCCGACCCTTTACAGAGAAAGTTTGCCGTCATAGTTAGGAGGACAGGTTTTGGAGACAACGGAGTTACCTGGAGCATGAATTTTCTTCTAAGAAAATGGGCATAGTAACAATGCCCTCAACAGGTTGCTATGCGAATTAAGAACATTTGTGCTGGCCGGGCGCGGTGGCTCACGCCTGTAATCCCAGCACTTTGGGAGGCTGAGGCGGGCGGATCACGAGGTCAGGAGATCGAGACCATCCTGGCTAACATGATGAAACCCCATCTCTACTAAAAATACAAAACATTAGCCGGGTGTGGTGGCGGGCACCTGTAGTCCCAGCTACTTCGGAGGCTGAGGCAGGAGAATGGTGTGAACCCGGGAGGCGGAGCTTGCAGTGAGCAGAGATGGCACCACTGCGCTCCAGCCTGGGTGACAGAGAGAGACTCCATCTCAAAAAAAAAAAAAAGAACATTTGTCCCATAATCTGAGTTCAAGAAATAGTACCCACTGTTTTGTTGTTGTTGTTCTGTTTGTTTGTTTGTTGAGACGGTCTCTGTTTGTTGCCCAGGCTGGCCTGCAGTGCTGTGATCTCGGCTCACTGCAACCTCTGCCTCCCCAGTTCAAGCTCAAGTGATTCTCCTGCCCCAGCCTTCTGAGTAGCTGGGATTACAGGCGTGTGCCACCACGCCTAGCTAATATTTGTATTTTTAGTAGAGACAGGGTTTTGCCATGTTGGCCAGGCTGGTCTCAAACTCTTGGCCTCAAGTGATTTGCCTGCCTTGGCCTCTCAATGTGCTTGGATTACAGGTGTGAAGCATCGCACCCGGCCTAGTACCCGTTGTTTTGAAAATGAAGAAGAGAGTGATGATGATAATGCTATTTCTCTACATGACAGTCCACTCTCTGTTTGATAGCTTTCCTTTTTATGTAGATTTTTCCTATGGAAATGTTGAGGCTTAGAAAGTGATACCTCAAAATGAGACCTCAGAAGCAGCCTGAAGCAAAAGTTTCTCTCTGACCTTCTCCTGTCCCCCTGTCTCTGGCCCCTCATTCTCCCCTGAGGCCAGCCATAGAAACTAGAATCCCTCTTCCCCAAGGCCATAGAAACCAGAACTTTTCCCCTAAACCAGCCACAAAACCTAAAAATACTACTCTAACTTTCCTCCTGCCCCTTCTGTATAAGAACTGGCTATAAAGAAATTATCTGACCCACCTTATGTGACTGTAGGCCACAAGACTCCCATTCTAGAGAGGGTCCTGCCCCACACCCAGAAGGAATGCTGCTCAGAGAGGCCAAGAGGAACCTAAACAGAAGGGCCGGCTGGGTTTCCCCGCTCAGCCTGTTAGCTTTAGAGCACACACTTTTTTCCAGTTATATTTCTACAAGGCTGTTGATACTTTGTTGAACCTAACCGTAAGAATGAACACTTTCCCTTGTATCTTTGTGCCTTCATTCTGAAGGGTCTTGTGTCATATAGAAGTATGAAAAAGTAAATTTGTATGCCTTTTCGCCTATTAATCTGCCTTTAAAAAAATAGAGATGGGGGTCTCCCTATGTTGCCCCGGTTGGAGTATGCTGGCTATTCACAGGCGTGATCACAGTGCATTACAACCTCGTACTCCTGGCCCCAAGGGATCCTCCCTCCTCAACCCCCTGAGTAGTTGGGACTACAGGTGCATACCACTGTACCTGGCTGTAATCTGCCTTTTGCCAGTTGAGTTTCAGTGAACCTTCAGAGGGTGAAGGGGGAGCTTTCCCTTGCCCTACAGGAACAAAATCTTTCTAATCTGGAAGCCAGTCTTTCTTTTTCAGATCACTTTGCATATATGTATGCATACTACTAGCTTAACTCCACAAAGGCAATCTTTTCCCTTCACTTATAAGTTCCTTTTTTCATTGTATTCATTTTTCAAGAGTCACTGCCATCCAAGAAGAATCCTCCTGGTGCTAATAAAACTTTCCAGTTCCATTGTTCATTGTAAATTTCTATGAGGATGGACATATTCTATAGATGCATGTTCTATATATTGCTTTTTTTTTTTTTTTTTTGAGATGGAGTTTCACTCTTGTTGTCCAGGCTGGAGTGCAATGGCAAGATCTCGGCTCACCGCAAACTCCACCTCCTGGGTTCAAGTGATTCTCCTGTCTCAGCCTCCTGAGTAGCTGGGATTACAGGTGCGTGCCACCACACCCAGCTAACTTTTGTATTTTTAGTAGAGATGGGGTTTCACCATGTTGGCCAGTCTGGTCTTGAACTGCTTACTTCAGGTGATCCACCTGTGTTGGCCTCCCAAAGTGTTGGGATTACAGGCATGAACCACCGTGCCCAGCCTTGTTATATATGTATATATATATAATTTTTTTTTTTGAGTCAGAGTCTTGCTCTGTTGCCCAGGCTGGAGTTCAATGACGCAATCTCACCTCACTGCAACCTCTGCCTCCTGGGTTCAAGGGATTCTCCTGCCTCAGCCTCCTGAGTAGCTGGGATTACAGGCGCCTGCCACCATGCCTGGCTAATTTTTGTATTTTGAGTAGAGATGGGGTTTCACCATCTTGGCCAGGCTGGTCTTGAACTCCTGACCTTGTGGTCAACCCACCTTGGCCTCCCAAACTGCTGGGATTACAGGTGTGAGCCACTGTGCCCGGCCTTGTTCCATATATTTCCATATTTGCACAGTCCAATACCATGGGCCCTGGTCACATGTGACCACTGAGTACTTGAAATGTGGCTCGTTCAACCAAGGAAGTTTAATTATTAAATAAATTTAGTTAATTTAAATGTAAATAGCCACGTGCAGCTAGTGACCACTATATTGGACAGGTCAGTCCTATATGATTAGGTTACTCGATTGCTTATGAAAATTAATATACATAATATACATTAATATACACTAATATACATAAGCTGTCTTCAGAGTTATTGTGCAATTAATCATGTTTATACAAGGATGACAGCTGTTGAAAATGATAAAAGCAGCTCGGTAAGCCTTTCTAGAGATGTGCTATACTTAAAAATCTTGTTTTGGGATTAAGATACTAAAAGATCCATTTCATTTCTCTTCAATGATGCAACATCACTTAATTTAAATCCAATGATTCCTGAAACATAAATACCTAAACATAACTCAATCAGCTCTTCACTCCTTCTTGGATTTGTACGGATTTGAAGAGTTGAACTAGCCACACGGGCACCTTGGGCCTTGACATCACTTACATCATCACCAGACTCCAGGTTCTCAGGCATGGCTTTACTCTGCCCTTCCCCACAGTGCCTGGCACACAGCAGGTCCTCCGTTAAGAAAGCAGGAAGTGTGAAGAAAACAAACCGCTTGTTTTATAGAGCTCTGAATTTATTCAAAGTCTTAAAAGATTTTGTTCTACCCTCCAAAATATTTTACAATTAATAATAATCAAAACTAGGCCAGGCACGGTGGCTCACACCTGTAATCCCAGCACTTTTGGAGGCTGAGGCGGGTGGCTCCCCTGAGGTCAGGAGTTGGAGACCAGCCTGACCAACATGGTGAAACCCTGTCTCTACTAAAAAACACAAAAATTAGCCGGGCGTGGTGGTGGGTGCCTGTAATCCCAGCTACTTGGGGGGCTGAGACAGGAGAATCGCTGGAATCCGGGAGGCAGAGGTTGCAGTGAGCCAAGATCATGCCACTTCACTCCAGCCTGGGTGACAGAGCAACACTCTGTCTCAAAATAAAATAAAATCGTAAAATTAAATAATCAAAACTATTGTGTATTTTGTCAGCCACTGTATGAGTTGCCACTTCCTTTTCTCACTCAGCACCAGCCCCTGCCTCTCCAACTCTTTCCCCCATCTCTCTGCTCTCAATATTGCCATAAGATTGTTTATGAAACCCTCCTCTTCTCTCTCTGCAAGCCCTGCCCGGAGTGGCTTCTCCTCTAGTTTTAGGCCCAGGGCTGCAGGTGAGGCTGACTGGAGAGATGGATGCCTGAGGGGCAGAGAATGCTTTGACTTCGGGGGGATCGGCTCACTGGCTTTTTTATTGGTTGCATGGAGGATTATTGTCCTTTTTGTCCTATGGACACCTGCCCAGAGCCAAATATTTGGTTTGGGGTTGTTGGTACTCAGAAAATGATACCCCAAAATATGGAACTAAAGAGGAAGCCTCAGGCTGGCCTTCGTGTCTGGTGCCTGTAATCCCAGCACTTCGGGTGGCTGAAACAGGAGGATCGCTTTAGGCCAGGAGTTAGAGACCAGCCTGGGCAACATAGTGAGACCCTATATCTACTATTAAAAGAATAAAAAGGCTGGGCATGGTGGCTCCATGCCTGTAATCCCAGAACTTTGGGAGGCCGAGGCTGGTGGATCACGAGGTCAGGAGATGGAGACCATCCTGGCTAACACGGTGAAACCCCGTCTCTACTAAAAATACAAAAAATTAGCCGGGCGCGGTGGTGGGCGCCTGTAGTCCCAGCTAGTCGGGAGGCTGAGGCAGGAGAATGGTGTGAACCCGGGAGGCGGAGCTTGCAGTGAGCCGAGATCGCGCCACTGCAACCCAGCCTGGGCAAAAGAGCGAGACTCTGTCTCAAAAAAAAAAAAAGAATACAAAAAGAAGCAGCCTCAACGTCTCTCTGACCTGACCCCCTCCTATCTCTCTAATCTTCTGTCTCTCCCCCTAAAGTGCAGGATAAGACCATTCTCTGAAGTTCCCTTATCGTAGAAATTGGGCCCCTGAAGAGGAACATAATTATCTTCAATCATTCCCCTCAAATTTCTTTTTCTTTTGTTCTTTTTCTTTTTTGAGACAGGGTCTTGCTCTGTCACCCAGGCTAGAGTGCAGTGCCATGATCACCGCCCACTGCAGCCCCAGCCTCCCGGGCTCAAGTAATCCTCTCACCTTAGCCTCCTGTGTAGCTAGTACTATGGGCACATGCCACCACACCTGGCTAATTTTTAGATTTTTTGTAGAGGCAGGGTTTCACCACGTTCCCCAGGCTGGTCTCAAACTCCTGAGCTCAAGCGATCTGCCCACCTCAGCCTCCCAAAGTGCTGGGATTTCAGGTGTGAGCCACTGCACCCGGTTTGAAATTTCATTAATCAGAGAAGATTAAAACTCATATCACAGAGGACGAGACTGTGCCACACCTAGAGCCCAGAAAAATTGTCCTAAACCAGTTTGTTCTCCAGTCCCATTCAATCCCCAAAGAAAACTATTTACTCACCATTTTCTGAGCACTGGGTCCATTCTTTCCCCCGGAAAATCATTTTCTCCTGCACCTCCCATCTCCCCTTCCCCTATGAAGTAGGACCTATAAGCACCTGCACCCTGTTGGGTCACTGGGCAATCATTCTCTTGTGATTCCCCCACGCTATGCATGTTAAAATAAATTTTGTATGCATTTTTCTCTTATTAATCTGCCTATTGCCAGTTCATTTTCAGCAAACCTTCAGAGGATGAAGTAGGGGCTTTTTCTCTTTTTCACTACAGGTTTGCTCTGCCTCTTCTCTGGTTTCCCCAGGCATGGGTTCATGACAGCTGAGTCTGATGACTGTACCAGGTATCTGCCTGTGGATGTTAGGGACAGGACAAATGGCACACAACTAGAGTGCGGCTTGATCGAGCCCCAGCTCCTCAGAGCATGGACAACAAACCCCCAGGGGTGAGGTAAACTTTTTTTTTTTTTGAGATGGAGTTGACTCACTCTGCCGCCCAGGCTGGAGTGCAGTGGAGTTATCTTGGCTCTGGTCTCGAACTAGTGACGTCAAGTGATGCGCTCGCTTCGGTCTCCCAAAGTGCTGGGATTACAGGCATGAGACACCGTGCCTGGCCATATTTTGATTTTTTGATGGGCAAAGCCAGAATCAGCCAGGGCCATGAAAGGTAGGGACATGGGAGGAAAGGTCTAACCACTTAGCTCTGGGGTGGGCAATGCTCTTTCTGACATCCCCTCTTTCATCCCCTACTTCATCCTACAGGTCCCAGGATGATTCCAGAAAGGAGGAAGACAAAGAAGAAAAGGATTCTGTCATGCTGATGGGAAAAAGACACACGGCAGAGTGCTCAGGGCTAGGGGAGGCCCGCTAGAATTTCTAGCTGTCACTGCTTCCCTGTTCTGTGTGGAAGGGTCTTGGGGCCATGAACCAGTCGCTCAGAGGCTTCATCAGCTCCACTCCTTGCCCTTGACTAATAGATGACCACATGGTTCTCCAGCTCGTTGCCTGTCATCTCCACCACGCTCCAGGCATCCTCATCCCGCTCTGAGCCCGGCTGGTAGTTGCTGTCCTTGTCCCAGGCAAAAACACGTCCATCACTGATCACGGTTTACCTTACAGAGGCCCAAAGCAACTGAGGAGACCGAGGAGATGGCACCAGCCTGGAGATGAGGGTGGGCATGTTCTTGGCACCCATGAAGGCCCACCCTCTATATTCAGCCTGGCCCAGGCTGCATGCTTTTCCTTCTGAATCCCCAAAGACTGTATGGTGCTGGCCACCAGAGAAGCCTACCTGGCCTTGGTAGAGTTCTTTTTTTTTTTTTTTAGACGGAGTCTCGCTCTGTCACCCAAGCTGGAGTGCAGTGGCGTGATCTCAGCTCACTGCAAGCTCCGCCTCCCGGGTTCACGCCATTCTCCTGCCTCAGCCTCCTGAGTAGCTGGGACTACAGGTGCCCACCACCACGCCCAGCTAATTTTTTTTTGTATTTTTAGTAGAGACGGGGTTTCACCTTGTTACCCAGGATGGTCTCAATCTCCTAACCTCGTGATCCACCCGCCTCAGCCTCCCAAAGTGCTGAGATTGCAGGCGTGAGCCACCGTGCCCGGCCTGGACTTGGTAGAGTTCTTGAAGGATCCCAGGTTCCGGGATATGAAGCAAGATTCTGTGCCTGGGGTTCCAAGCTGATGGTTGTTGAAGAGGCCAAAGCCATATTCTGTGTATGTGCCCCTTTCAGGGGATGGAACGGTGAGGCAGGTGCTACAGAAGGGCGTCAGGTCCCAGCTTCCCCTGAATTTCAGCATCATATCTGGGGGACCAGGAATCATGCCCTGTCAGCCATCACGGTTGGCACACAATTCAAGCACAAGGCCCAGATGGCCTTGGTCCCACAGCACAAGGTATCCATGTCACTGTCAGGTGTCAGCATCACCAAGCGGCCATTTCCTGAGGCCACCTTCACCGTGGGCATGTCCAGCTGCACTTGCACCATCGTCACGCTCTTCTTCGTGGGATCTAACAGCCTGATCACACTGTAATTGTTCTGGAAGCAGCCTCAGAGGAAGACATGGCCATCTTCTGTGAGGACCACTATGTAACTGTCTCCTGCTGACACCTGTATCAACTTCTCTTGCAGTTCCACTTTCCTGGGGACCATCTCTGAGCCCTCCACTGATGTGTCCCTTCCCACGGCACCCTCCTCATTGCAGCTGAAGCACTCGACCTGGCCATTTTGCTTAGACATATTATGGTGTGCATGTCCCCAGCCCCAGCCTACACAGCAGCCTCTGGAACCAGCACCAGCGCTGGCTACTTTTTCCTTTGAATGTTTATTATGCAAATTGGGTCATTCTTGTGATACCCAACTAAATCAAAGTAGAAAGGACAGGTTGGAAAAGAATCAGGGCACATAGCACTGATCCAATAACTGAATTCTCCACAAGCCCAGCTGCTGCAATGGCCTGCTATGGGTAAGATCAGTTTTACCCAATAGCAGCTGAAACGCCCTGCTGTGACTCTACGATTAGCTCTACCGACCCCTGTCATTCACCAATCGGAGCTTGCCAGCTCCCAAAAGCTTCTCCAGTGCCAACGAACTTTCTTTAAAAACCATACGTAATATTTCCCTTTCTAATAAAACTCCTAACCTTCTCTTTGTCCTTCGGACACACTGAAGACCACCCCATCTGTGTGTGTGCACCAAATTGCAATTCTGTGATTCCTAAGGAGAAACAGTACATTTAGAGATTTGTCTTTATATTTTTATTTTGACTTTGACACTCCCTGGCACACTCTCACCCAGCTCCAGGGAGTCTACATTGCCCTGGCCCACTGTCAGCACCAAGCCTGGTTCAGTTTTCTGGGACCTCTGTGAGACTGAGGGATGCAGAAGGTGGCCCCATCAGGTTTTCTGGTCAGGAGGGCTCAGCTGTGGGGGGAGCTAAAAGCATGGCAGGAGGCAGTGGATCTCACCGTCTGGGTACAAGTGTCCTTCACCTTCTTGCTTTTGGGGGTGAAATCTCCTGGGCGTGGTCTCCTCTTAGTTATGTACTTGGGTGAAATATTCTCGTCCTCAACGCAGGTTGACCTCAAGGAACAACAGCGCTCACCAGCAGGGCCACCAAATACCCAGAGCACATCCTCTGCAGGCCTCGTCCCAACCCTGGATGAGATGAGAAAGGGCATTTATAAGTTCTTAAATGTTTTCTTTTCTTTCTTTCTTTCTTTTTTTTTTTGAGACAGAATCTCACTCTATTGCCCAGGCTGGACTGAAGTGCCATGATCTCGGCTCACTGCAACCTCTGCCTCCCGGGTTCAAGCAATTCTCCTGTCTCAGCCTCCCTAGTAGCTGGGACTACAGGTGCCTGCCACCATGCCCGGCTAATTTTTGTATTTTTAGTAGAGATGGGATTTCACCTTGCTGGTCAGGCTGGTCTCAAACTCCTGACCTCAGGTGATCCACCTCCCTCAGCCTCCCAAAGTGCTGGGATAACAGGCGTGAGCCACCATGCCTGGCCTCTTTTCTTTTTCTTTTTTTTTTTTTCGAGACAGAGTCTCGCTCTGTCTCCCAGGCTGGAGTGCAGTGGTGCAATCTTGGCTCACTGCAAGCTCTGCCTCCTGGGTTCACACCATTCTCCTGCCTGAGCCTCCCAAGTGGCTGGGACTACAGGTGCCTGCCACCACTCCTGGCTATTTTTTTTGTATTTTTAGTAGAGTCGGGGTTTCACTATGTTAGCCAGGATGGTCTCGATCTCCTGACTTCATGATCCACCCACCTCGGCCTCCCAAAGTGCTGGGATTACAGGCGTGAGCCACCATGCCCAGCCGTTTTCTTTTTTTTTTTTTTAATTGAGACAGGGTCTTACTCTGTCACCCAGGATAGAGTGCAGTGGCACGAACATGGCTCACTGCAGCCTCAATCTCCCCAGCTCAAGCAATCCTCCCACCTCAGCCTCCTGAGTAGCTGGAACTACAGACATGCGCCACCACACCTGGCTAATTTTTGTATTTTTTGTAAAGATGGGGTTTTACCATGTTGCCCAGGCTGGTCTTGGACTCCCGGGCTCAAAGGATCCTCCTGCCTCAGCCTCCTAAAGTGCTGGGATCACAAGTGGGAGCCACTATGCCCAGTTCTTAAAGGTTTTCCTACTTAAGCTTTCCAAGTCTTAAAAATGCCTGCAACTACTATCCATGCCCAGCTTGGCAAAAGTTAGTTCTACTTAAATAAACACGTTTACACTGTTACAGGCTCTTTTTATTTGCTTTTTGAACAAGTTTGGATTGTTATATGCTATCTGGAGACAAGCAGGCAATATATATCATCAGAGGTCAAATGTTCTCCTAAATTCACTGACTTCTTTTTCCTTTTATTCTTTTCTGAAAATTAAATTTCTTTTTATTTTTTAAAATTAATTTTTCCAGAGACAGGGTCTCACTGTGTGGCCCTCTTCCCTGACAAGAGGTATCAATTAACAAAGTAGATATGAATCCCTGTCCTCAAGGAGCTTACATTCTAATGCTTCTAGGGGTAACATATACAAGGTCAAGCCTCTCATATGACACCTCATGCTAGTCAGGTTTTGCATTTATAAACGTTTGACTGCAGAATGCACTGAAACATAGGGAGAGCTTGAAAGCTTCTCAGGGGTGTTTAGTGCAACATAGATACCAATGTGAACCCCAAGAAACACTGAAGTGAAAGCTGTTACTTTGTGTATAACATGCTATTTTCACCATAAGTGTTTTCTAGTGTTTAAGTTTTTTTTTTTTAAAGCATCTTTACAATGATATTATAGGAAGTATATGAGAACAATAGGAATGGCCACCTCTACCCACTGCCCACACACTTCAATCCAATGTAGTTTTTTTCTTTTTTTTTTTTTTTTGAGACAGAGTCTCGCTCTGTGCCCAGGCTGCAGTGCAGTGGTGCAATCTCAGCTCACTGCAACCTCTGCCTCCTGGGCTTAAGCTATTCTCCTTCCTTAGCCTCTTGAGTAGCTGTAACTACAGGTACACGCCAGCATGCCTGGCTATTTTTTGTATTTTTAGTGGAGATGGGGTTTCACCATGTTGGCCAGGCTGGTCTTGAATTCCTGACCTCAGGTGATCTGCCCACCTCTGCCTCCCAAAGTGCTGGGATTATAAGCGTGAGCCACGGCGCTCAGCCTCAATCCAATTTGGAATCAGGGAAATAGGACTTACTGCCCTGAAGAGTCAAACTCTGTACTGAATAAGGGAGATATGAAAAGTCAGTAGATGCTGCTAAGTAGGCTTTTTAATTGCATGGACACAACTAAAGAATGAATGTGTGAATCAGAAGGAAAGGGGCTTTGATCAGCAATGGCAGTGAGGGAAAGAAAAGTGAAAGAAGTAAATGTTTGCTGTTCAGTGGAAGGAGAGGTGCCAGGCACAGTTTCAATCCTCAAGGCAGGTGTTGCCAAGGAAGTTTTAGAACATCCTTTGTGGACTGGCTTTTGGAAATGGTTCAGTACTGAAAAATATTTGCTGCTATTGAAAGATAAACTTAGGTACATTAAAATTTTAGAGAGCTTAGAGTATAAAGTTATAGTTAGCAGGAGGAGGAACAAGTTCTGGGTTCTATTGCACAGTAGGGTGACTACAGTCAACGACAATATACTTCAAAATAGCTGGAAGATGGTCAGGTGCAGTGGCTCACCCTTGAAATCCCAGCACTTTGGGATGCTGAGGTGAGCAGATCACTTGAGGCCAGGAGTTCCAGACCAGCCTGGCCAACATGGTGAAACCTGTCTCTACTAAAAATACAAAAATTAGCTGGGTGTGGCGGCACACGTCTGTAGTCCCAGCTACTCAGGAGGCTGAGACAGGAGAATCACTTGAGTAACTGGGACTACCGACAGGGTTTCACCATGTTGGCCAGGCTGGTCTCAAACTCCTGGCCTCAAATGATCCACCCTCCTTGGCCTCCCAAAGTGCTGGGATTACAGGTGTGAGTTACAGTGCCTAGCCAGCTATTTTAAAATATACAAAAAATTATTATTGACTGTAGTTACCCTGCTATGCTATCAAATACTAGATCTTATTAATTCTATCTATTATTTTGTACCCATTAATCACCCCCACTTTATCCACCCCTCTCCTCACTACCCTTCCCAGCCTCCAGTAACCGTTATTCTACTCTCTCACTCCATGAGTTTGTTTTAATTTTTAACTCCCATATATGTAAAATTTGTCTTTGTGTGCCTGGTTTACTTCACTTAACCTAATTTCCTCCAGTTCCATCCGTGTTGTTGCAGATTACAGGATCTCTTTTTTATGGCTGAATAATATTTCATTGTGTATATGTACCACATTTTTTTTATCCATTCATCCACTCATGGACACTGAGGCTGATTCATGGGAGTGCAGGTATCTCTTTGATATACTGGTTTTTTTTCTTTGGGATATATACCTAGCAGTGGGATTGCTGGGTCATATGGTAGCTCCATCTTCAGTTTTTTGAGGAAGCTTCATACTGTTCTCCACAGTGGCTGTCTTAATTTCCATTCCCACCAACAGTGTACAAGGGTTCCCTTTTCTCCACATTCTCAACAGCATTTGTTATTGCCTGCCTTTTGGATAAAAGCTGCTTTAGCTGAAGTGAGATGATACCTCACTGTAGTTTTGACTTGCATTTCTCTGATGATAAATGATGAGCATTTTTTATTTACCCACTGACTATTTGTAATATCTTCTTTTGAGACATGTCTATTCAGATCTTTTGCTCATTTTAAAATAAGATTATTAGATTTTTTTCTATTGAGTTGTCTGAGCTCCTTATATATTTTGGTTATTAATCCTTTGTCAGATGTGTAGTTTGCAAATATTTTCTCTCATTTGGTGGGTTGTTTAGAAGGTTTTGAATATTCTCACCACAAAGGAATGACAAGTGTTTGAAGTAATGAATATGTTATTTATCCTGATTTGATCATTACACAATGTATATACGTATCAAAACATTGCACTGTATCCTATAAACATGTACGATAAAGTGCCAATTAAAAGCAAAATAAAACTTCTTTTTTTTTTTTTTTTGAGAGAGAGTTTCACTCTTGTTGCCCAGGCTGGAGTGCAATGGCGCAATCTTGGCTCACTGCAACCTCCGCCTCCTGGGTTCAAGCAATTCTTCTGCCTCAGCCTCCCAAATAGCTGGGATTATAGGCGCCCATCACCATGTCTAGCTGATTTTTGTATTTTCAGTGGAGATGGCTTTCACCATGTTGGCCAGGCTGGTCTCGAACTCCTGATCTTAAGTGATCTGCCTACCTTAGCCTCCCAAAGTGCTGGGATTACAGGTGTGAGCCACTGTGCCCAGCCAAAATAAAACTTGTTAAATTTTTTTTTTTTTTTTTGAGATGGAGTCTTGCTCTGTTTCCCAGGCTGGAGTGCAGTGGCATGATCTTGGCTCACCGCAACCTCCACTCCCAGGTTCACGCCATTCTCCTGCCTCAGCCTCCCAAGTAGCTGGGACTACAGGCACCCGCCACCATGCCGGGCTAATTTTTTTTGTATTTTTAGTAGAGACGGGGTTTCACCATGTTAGCCAGGATGGTCTCAATCTCCTGACCTTGTGATCCACCCCCCTTGGCCTCCCAAAATGCTGGGATTACAGGCATGAACCACCGCGCCCGGCCCTAAAATTGTTTGAAGATTTTATTTGAGCAGATAACAATGCATGAATTGGGTAGCACTGGATTGCATGTGGTTCAAAGGTGCCACCAAAGTGGGATCGGGGAGGAAGACTTTTATGACGTGAAGGCAGAAGCAAGGCAGATAAAACATTTGATTGGCTGAAGTGAACAAGCCTTATTTGGCTCATTCTGATGGGAAGTTCCTAAGCTAAAGGCTAGTTGGTAGTTTCTGATTGGTTAAGCTTAAGTTTCATTTTACTATTTATACTGAGCAGGATTTCAGTTTGTTTCTGTAGGAACCCAGGGTGCTGAAGCCACCTCAGCCTAATGGCCTCCAGTTAATAGTTTTAACACCTCCTGTGTGAATGTTCACCAGAATGTCCACCCACAGGGAAGGCTCTTAGTAATGAGGTTGAAAAGATGCCAGACACTGGATTCTAATCCAGATTCTACATTTACCAGCTGTGTGTTCTTGGGCAAATGGATTTAGTAACTCTGTGCTTATGCATCTAAAATGCAGACAATATTAATACCTTCTCATAAGGTTTTAATGAGGATTATATGAGGAAATAAATATAAAGGCCTTAAAACAGCATCCAATACATGGTTAGTGCTGTAAGTATTTGCTATTATTAATAATAATGTATGTCAGGTACTGTTTAGTGGAGCTTACACTCTCACTGTGAGGGGATGTTGGGAGACAGCCAACAAATAATCATAGTGATTACATTGTATAGTATGTAAGACTATACATACTTACATATGTGAAGTATGTAAGGGGACTGGTAAAGGTAAAGGAGACTGGTGGTGAGAACTGCTCACAGTTTCCCATCTACATTAACATTCTCTTATCACTGGGCTGTCTTCACTAACATAGCTTTTCTATTCTGTCTTCGTCAATATAATTTTATTACTCCAGGAAACTCTTTCCCAAGGGATACAATTGCACATAACCTTATCATTTCTTCCAGGAACTTCCCAAAATACCCACTTAAATGAATGGTTTGATCAAAGACGATTGACTCATCTCAACTGCTGGTTCATCTCAAACCTTCACCTTGCTCTGTCTACCAACTCTAAATTATATCATAATTTTATGCAACCCTAAGCAAGCCCCCACAATGAAAGATCTGCCTTAAACCTGACTCGCATACCTCATAAACATCCCAACTTCACCCCCTGTGGGCTCCAAGACTGTCAAGGTAGTGCACACTCTTTCTGTCTTATTGTAGTATGAATGTAGTCAGCTTTGTCTTATCAATAGGTCGCTTCTGTGATAGTTTTTGAAAGCCAGCATTTGACAGGGATACTTTGCAGTTTTAAATATAATCATCAAAGAAGGCCTTGACAGGCTTCAGGACATGCTACCCCAAAGTTTGACACTTTGGCATTTGAGAAAATAACAGAAGCAGAAAGGTCCCTCTGCCCTCCTCCCACTGTTCTCCCCTGAAACAGGCCATAGAAGAACTATTTGATCTTCCTCTAAAGCAGGTCATAAGGCCCTCATTCTAGAAGGGTCCTCCCTATACCCAGAGGAAATGAATGAAGACACAGAGAAAAATCTGAACAAATAGGCCTTGCTAAGTTCCTCCTAGTTAGTTACCATTAAATCGTATCCTTTTGCTCTCCAGTCATACTTCTGCATGACCCTCTACAAAAACACACTTTTCCCTGTTTCCCTAGGTCTTTATTTCTGAAGTCTCCCATGCCATGTTTAACTTACATTAAGTATATTTGTACGCTTCCCCTGTTGGTCTGCTTTTGTTATAGGGGTCTTTGTGATGGGAGAACTTTGTGATGGGTGAGAAAATGTTACTTTTTCTCCCTTACAGCCTCCTTAAGAATGTGGTATTTGGACAAAGACTCAAAGACAGTGAATTCACCCTAGGTATTTGTAGGGGAGGGTGTTCCAGGAAGAGAGAATAGCCAGAGCAAAGGCTCAAATGGGGCCAAGGCCTGTCTTGATTGTAGCAGAGTGAACAACGCGAGTCATGAGACATGAGGTCTGAGATTCTGTGTAAGCCTGGATGTGTGTATATGTGGAGAAGCTATTCATATAGGGTCTTGCAGCCAAGATTATGTTTATATATGTTCCCCTAAAATTATGCCTGATAGTAATTTTCTCTTTCAGGAGATTACTTAGATCCAAACCATCCTAGTTTTCATTTCTCTTGGCATTTTGTCCAGCTTCCTGCAAGCTGCAGCTCCCTCAGAATTTCCCCACCACTACCTTATTTTCTTCGCACATTTAGCTCAGTCCTGTCTCCAAGAGCATCACAGCTCTGTCGTTTGAAAAGCACTTAGTGAGTTTGGTAGAAAACTAGGAATTAATACTATCACAGAAGCTGAAAAGTAGTTTCAATACAAAGAAAATGGTTACAGTCAAGTCCCTTGCAGGGCTGTGTCAGGCAGTGTCCTTTGGTTATAGAAGAACCAACAAGTTACATTTCTATTTGACAGGGAGCATTTCATTAACTTTAAAGAAATGAGGGCCTGTGGAGCGAAAGATGGAAACCAGCAAGCCATATTGTCTAGAATTAAATGGTTAAAACAGAGAAAATAACCATGAAATGAAAGAAGAATGGGCATCAGTTGAAAAGACAGAAAGTCTAAAGGTTTTTTTAAATAGGTAACTTAAATGTATTCAAATATGGTTAAATATTACATATTAAATATAGAACAGAACAACACCGATGACTGACAATTTGGGTGGTTCTGATAAAAATATCTTAGTCTAGTTTAATAATTAAAATCTTATTTTGACTGATATATTCATTACTGGTTCAGTGAAATTTTAAAAGGGTCACTTTCATCTCCAAATATGCTGACCTGGAACATACCTGATCTGGGTAATATAAGACTCATCCCAGAAAGTTCAATGGTAAGAAGGTTAAAAAAACATTCTAGCAATTAACTGTCAGAAAGTTTCACAAAGGCCTCTGGGCAGAAAATCTAATTATAGCAGATAAAAATGCAATGCTATCAAGAAGAAAAAAACAATGTTGATGATACAGGCTGAATATTTACGTCCCACCAACGTTCATATGTTGAATTCTAATCCTCAATGTGATGGTAATAGGAGGTGGGATCTTTGGGAGGTTATGAGGTCATGAGCAGAGTCCTCATGAATGAGATCCTTGTTCTTATTAAAGATACCCAAGAGAAATCCCTCCCCCTTCTGCCATGTGAGGACACAGCAAGAAGATGTTTATCTAGGAACCAGGAAGTGAGCCTCACCAGACACCGAATCTGCCAGCGCCTTGATCTTAGACTTTCCAGACTCCAGAAATAAATTTCTGTTGTTTAGAAGTCACCCAATCTATGGCATTCTGTGGACTAAGACACTTGATATATCATATATATCATATCATATGTATCATATAATCTTTGGAAATATAGCCAAAGAAATTCCTCTTGTTCCAAAAGAACAGAAAGCAGACAGGTGGTTTATAAATACTGTATAAAACACAAGAACACAGTGAGGAAATGTGATACATCTTAGTAGGGCCAAACACGGAGGTGGTCTCCTTGAGAAAATATCCCCTGCATGTTCCAGACAGACCGAATGACCAACCCTGTGTCTCATGGGTGGCCCTCTGGCAGCACAGTCCACATTACACTGACTTTCCCTATTTATGTGCTTGTGTCCCTAGTCAGAGTGTAAAGTCAAGGTCAGAGCCTGTGTCTTACTCATTTCCCAGCATCTAGCCCAGTGCCTGACGCATGGTAGGTATCCTGCAATGGGAGGGGAGCTGAAGTGAGTAATACTGACAGAGGTTAGTTAGGGGAGGTCTTGTACTTCTCTTGAATCTTTAACCTACCTTCTTTTTTTTTTTTTTTAATTATTATACTTTAGGTTTTAGGGTACATGTGCACAATGTGCAGGTTTGTTACATATGTATCCATGTGCCATGTTGATTTCCTGCACCCATTAACTCGTCATTTAGCATTAGGTATATCTCCTAATGCTGTCCCTCCCCCCTCCCCCAACCCCATAACAGTCCCCAGAGTGTGATGTTCCCCTTCCTGTGTCCATGAGTTCTCATTGTTCAATTCCCACCTATGAGTGAGAACATGCTAACCTACCTTCTTATTGACCACAAATTAGAAGCATTTATGTAAAAAAGAAACTTCCAACCATTATAATCATGTTTTTCTTTCAGCTCACTTATGGGCAAGTATTTCTAACGTAGAAACCTAAAAAAAAAACTTGAGGCATTCTAATACCTGTTAATCATACAACTACGACCAAATGATTTGCTATATTTTTTTTTTGCAGTCTAGTTGAGGTGTCTACATAATGAGCAGAATGGGCTCCCGAACATTGGACAGTAAAATAATTAAGAGCTGGTCTATGGTATGTATATATGTATGTATGTATTTCTTCTGAGACAGAGTCTTTCTCTGTCACTCAGGGTGGACTGCAGTGGTGTGGTCTTGGCTCACTGCAACCTCCAACTCCCAGGTTCAAGTGATTTTCCCACCTCAGCCTCCCGAGTAGCTGGGCCTACAGGCGTGCACCAACACATCCGGTTATTTTTGTAATTTTTGGTAGAGATGGGGGTTTCACTACGTTGGGCAGGCTGGTCCCAAACTCCTGGCTGCAAGTGATCTGCCCACCTCAGCCTCCCAAGTGCTGGGATTAAGGCATGAGCCACTGCACCCGGCCTACGAGTCTTTATTGAGGAGGCGCCTGCTCTGTGCGGTTTTCAGTACTAGGTATAATATGACAAGATAAAGTCCCTGACCTTCATGAACTCACACGCCAGAAAACAAATGAAGAAAATTTCAGATAATACGAGCTGTGAAGAGAAAAAGGAGTGACTTGAAGGAAGAGGTATGACAGGGAAAAACTCTTTTTTATTTTAAAGAGCTATAAGCATTAGTGGATAATTTATTATTGACTTATATGGGTTGGCTCTATGTCCCCACCCAAATCTCATCTGGAATTATAATTACCACCTGTTGGGGGAGGGGCATGATGGGAGGTGATTCAATCACGCCGCGGACTTCCCCCTTGCTGTACTTGTGAGAGTTAGTGAGTTCTCACGAGATCTGGTTGTTTGAAAGTGTGTAGCACTTCCTCCATCTTCTCGTCTCTTTCCTGTCCTGCCACGGTAAAGAAGTGCTTGTTTCCCCTTCGCCTTCCACCACGAGTATTTTTCCTGAGGTCTCCCAGTCATGCTTCCTGTTAAGCCTGCAGAACTGTAAGTTAATTACATCTCTTTTCTTCATAAATTACCCAGTCTTGGGTATTTCTTTATAGCAGTCTGAAAACGGAGTAATAACATTGATTCTTAGAGTTATAAATAATAATTACAAACATATTCAAGAGATACAGAAATGATTAAAGTGAAATTCACAGAGATTATTTCCATTGCCTAACATTTTGACACACACATATGTATCATATATACACATACACATATATAATATACATATTTATATTTCACACTTATCTTACACATAAACACAACTTTTATGTGTACACTCTAAATATCTATGTATAATATATCTGAAGAAGAAAAATAGGGAATTAGGATAGATAAGGGTTGTGGCATAAGTAAGCAAAGAATAATAGGTGCAGCCAGTTCTAGGCAAAGGAATAGCAGGTGCAGCCAGTTCTAGGCAAAGGAATAGCAGGTGCAGCCAGTTCTAGGCAAAGGAATAGCAGGTGCAGCCAATTCTAGGCAAAGCACTAGCAGGTGCAGCCAGTTCGAAGCAAAGGAATAGCAGGTGCAGCCAGTTCTAGGCAAGATTAGGCAGCATACAGGCCACATCTTCACTCTTGTGATAACAAGACAGAAGTTTCCCCTTCAGCCTCTCTTGGGTTGCACGCCCATCTTTCATAGGGTATAACCAATGGGAGGCCACTAAAGGGCACCTAGGGGTGTTGCCAAGTTATTTTGACTTTATAAAAACCCTAATTGGAGAGGCTCTTGATCTGCTTGCTACAGCCGCTCCCACTCTGTGAATTGTCTTCAATAAATCTGTGCTTTCATTTCCTTGCTCCATTCTCCGGTTGCTTTGTTTTTCCTTGCTTTGTTCTTTTGTCACTTTGTTTCTGCATTTTGTTCAATTCTTTGTTCAACAGGGCAAGAACCTGGACAACTCTATCCAGTAACATATTTATGTATACATAATGCATCACAAATAGTGCCATAATGTGCATCCTGTTTTTGAACTGCAATTCACTTAACAGTAACTCAGGAAGAGGGAGGTGGAGGACACAGCAAGTAAGACTGAAAAAGTATGGCCAGGAAGCTAAATAAGAATCTAGAGAATAAGGTCGTGTAAGACAAGAATTGAAAGACTTTTCGGAATGGATAATTTATTGTCAAATGCTGCAGAATTAAGAACTGAAACAAGAACTAAGACCTATTAACTGGATTTGGCAATTAGACTAGATGTGACCTCTGCTAGAATAGCTTCAGTGGCATGGCAGGGTGGGAACCTGATTGCTGTGTTGAGACGCAAAGAGGGGGTGTTAATAATCATGAACTGTTTCTGTGAGAAAGTCCCTTTGAAAAGACAGGGGAAAAACATACTCTTTTCTCCACAGCCTCATCAACATTTGTTATCTTTTGTCTTTTTAATAATAGTCATCCTAAAGGTGTAAGGTGATATTTTATTGTGGTTTAATTTGCATTTCCCTGATGATTAGAGATGTTGAGTACTTTTTCATATGCCTGTTCACCATCTGAATTTCTTCTTTTGATACGTGTTTATTTAAGTACTTTGCCTAATTTTTAATTCAATTATTTATACTTTTGGTACTGAGTTGTGTAAGTTCTTTATATATATTTGGGTATTAACTTCTTATTAGGTGAATGGTTTGCAAATGCTTTTTCCAATTCCATCAGTTGCCTTTTGATTTAGGTGATTGCTTCCTTTGCTGTGCAGAACTTTTTAGTTTCATGTAATACTGGATATCTATTTTTGCTTTTGTTGCCATATCCAAAAACATATTGCCAAGACCACTGTCAAAAAGCTTTTTCCCTATGTTTTCTTCTAGGGGTTTTACAGTTGCATGTTGTGTTTAAGTCTCTAATTCATTATAGATTGGTTTTTGTATGTGTGTGATAGGGGTTCAATTTAATTCCTTTTTTTTGCATGTGGATAACCAGTTTTCCAAACACCAATTTTTTTTTTTCTTAAGGAACTATACCCATTATGGGTTCTTGGCACCCTAGTAGAAGATACATTGACCATAAATGTATGGGCTTATTTCTGGGCTCTCTTGTCTTTTCCACTGATTTAGATGTTTGTTTTTATGACAATACTGTACGGTTTTGATTACTATAGCTTTGTAATATGATTTGAAGTCAAGCAGTGTGATGCTTCCAGTTTTATTCTTTCTTCTTAAAATTGCTTTGGCTATTCAGGGTCTTTTGTAGTTCCATGCGAATTTAGAATTGTTTTTTCTATTTCTGTATAAATTGCCATTGGGATTTTGATAAGGATGACATTGAATCTGTAGATTGCATTGGGTAGTGTGAACATTTTAACAATTTTAATTTTTCCAATCCATGAACATGGAACGTCTTTCTATTTGTGTCTTTTGAAAAATTTCTTTTGGTAATGTTTTACAATTTTCAGGGTACAGGTCTTTTATTTCTTAATTTCTAAGTATTTCCTTGTTGTTATTGTTGCTAATTTAAATGAGCTTGTTTCTTGGTTTTCCTTTTCTAAAGTTTGTTGTTAGTGTATAGAAACACCACTGATTTTTGTATGTTAACTTTGTATCCTGTAATTTTATTGACTTTTTAAGTAAGTTATAATAGTGTTTTGTGTAGAGTCTTTAGGGATTTCCAGGTATATGATCATAAAATCTGCAGAAAGAGATGATTTTTATTTTTCCCTTTCAATTTGGATACTTATTTTTTCTTCTTTTTTTTTTTATTATACTTTAGGTTTTAGGGTACATATGCACAATGTGCAGGTTTGTTACATATGTATCCATGTGCCACGTTGATTTCCTGCACCCATTAACTCGTCATTTAGCAGTAGGTATATCCCCTAATGCTGTCCCTCCCTCCTCCCCCAACCCCACAACAGTCCCCGGAGTGTGATGTTCCCCTTACTGTGTCCATGAGTTCTTATTGTTCAATTCCCACCTATGAGTGAGAACATGCGGTGTTTGGTTTTTTGTCCTTGCAATAGTTTACTGAGAATGATGTTTTCCAATTTCATCCATGTCCCTACAAAGGACATGAACTCATCATTTTTTATGGCTGCATAGTATTCCATGGTGTATAGGTGCCACATTTTCTTAATATCATTGTTGGACATTTGGGTTGGTTCCAACTCTTTGCTATTGTGAATAGTGCTGCAATAAACATACATGTGCATGTGTCTTTATAGCAGCATGATTTATAATCCTTTGGGTATATACCCAGTAATGGGATGGCTGGGTCAAATGGTATTTCTATTTCTAGATCCCTGAGGAATCGCCACACTGATTTCCACAATGGTTGAACTAGTTTACAGTCCCACCAACAGTGTAAAAGTGTTCCTATTTCTCCACATCCTCTCCAGCACCTGTTGTTTCCTGATTTTTTAATGATGGCCATTCTAACTGGTGTGAGACAGTATCTCACTGTGGTTTTGATTTGCATTTCTCTGATGGCCAGTGATGATGAGCATTTCTTCATGTGTTTTTTGGCTGCATAAATGTCTTCTTTTGAGAAGTGTATGTTCATGTCCTTTGCCCACTTTTTGATGGGGTTGTTTGTTCTTTTCTTGTAAATTTGTTTGAGTTCATTGTAGATTCTGGATATCAGCCCTTTGTCAGATGAGTAGGTTGCAAAAATTTTCTCCCATTCTGTAGGTTGCCTGTTCACTCTGATGGTAGTTTCTTTTGCTGTGCAGAAGCTCTTTAGTTTAATTAGATCCCATTTGTCAATTTTGGCTTTTGTTGCCATTGCTTTTGGTGTTTTAGACATGAATCCTTGCCCACCCTATGTCCTGAATGGTATTGCCTAGGTTTTCTTGTAGGATTTTAATGGTTTCAGGTCTAACATTTAAGTCTTTAATCCATCTTGAATTATTTTTGTATAAGGTGTAAGGAAGGGATCCAGTTTCAGCTTTCTACATATGGCTAGCCAGTTTTCCCAGCACCATTTATTAAATAGGGAATCCTTTCCCCATTTCTTGCTTTTGTCAGGTTTGTCAAAGATCAGATAGTTGTAGATATGCGGCATCATTTCTGAGGGCTCCGTTCTGTTCCATTGATCTATGTCTCTGTTGTGGTACCAGTACCATGCTGTTTTGGTTACTGTAGCCTTGCAGTATAGTTTGAAGTCAGGTAGCGTGATGCCTCCAGCTTTGTTCTTTTGGCTTAGGATTGACTTGGCGATGCGGGCTCTTTTTTGGTTCCATATGAACTTTAAAGTAGTTTTTTCCAATTCTGTGAAGAAAGTCATTGGTAGCTTGATGGGGTTGGCATTGAATCTATAAATTACCTTGGGCAGTATGGCCATTTTCACGATATTGATTCTTCCAACCCATGAGCATGGAATGTTCTTCCGTTTGTTTGTATCCTCTTTTATTTCATTGAGCAGTGGTTTGTAGTTCTCCTTGAAGAGATCCTTCACATCCCTTGTAAGTTGGATTCCTAGGTATTTTATTGTCTTTGAAGCAATTGTGAATGTGAGTTCACTCATGATTTGGCTCTGTGTTTGTCTGTGATTGGTGTACAAGAATGCTTGTGATTTTTGTACATTGATTTTGTATCCTGAGACTTTGCTGAAGTTGCTAATCAGCTTAAGGAGATTTTGGGCTGAGATGATGGGGTTTTCTAGATATACAATCATGTTATCTGCAAACAGGGACAATTTGACTTCCTCTTTTCCTAATTGAATACCCTTTATTTCCTTCTCCTGCCTGATTGCTCTGGCCAGAACTTACAGCACTATGTTGAATAGGAGCGGTGAGAGAGGGCATCCCTGTCTTGTGCCAGTTTTCAGAGGGAATGCTTCCAGTTTTTGCCCATTCAGTATGATATTGGCTGTGGGTTTGTCATACATAGCTCTTATTATTTTGAGATACGTCCCATCAATACCTAATTTATTGAGAGTTTTTAGCATGAAGGGTTGTTGAATTTTGTCAAAGGCCTTTTCTGCATCTATTGAGATAATCATGTGGTTTTTGTCTTTGGTTCTGTTTATATGCTGGATTACATTTATTGATTTGCGTATGTTGAACCAGCCTTGCATCCCAGGGATGAAGCCCACTTGATTATGGTGTATAAGCTTTTTGATGTGCTGCTGGATTCGGTTTGCCAGTATTTTATTGAGGATTTTTGCATCAATGTTCATCAAGGATATTGGTCTGAAATTCTCTTTTTTGGTTATGTCTCTGCCAGGCTTTGGTATCAGGACGATGCCGGCTTCATAAAATATGTTAGGGAGGATTCCCTCTTTTTCTATCGATTGGAATAGTTTCAGAAGGAATGGTACCAGTTCCTCCTTGTACCTCTGGTAGAATTTGGCTGTGAATCCATCAGGTCCTGGACTCTTTTTGGTTGGTAAGCTATTGATAATTGCCACAATTTCAGAACCTGTTATTGGTCTATTCAGAGATTCAACTTCTTCCTGATTTAGTCTTGGGAGGGTGTATGTGTCGAGGAATTTATCCATTTCTTCTAGATTTTCTAGTTTATTTGCATAGAGGTGTTTGTAGTATTCTCTGATGGTAGATTGTATTTCTGTGGGATCGGTAGTGATATCCCCTTTTTCATTTTTTATTGCATCTATTTGATTCTTCTGTCTTTTCTTCTTTATTAGTCTTGCTAGCGGTCTATCAATTTTGTTGATCTTTTCAAAAAACCAGCTCCTGGATTCATTAATTTTTTTTTTCCATTTTCATCTTCTTTAATAAGGAAAGATAAATGCAAAAATACATGTCATTAATTGCTCTGCATTCTTCCCTCCAGAGAAATGCAAACCATAAACATCAGTAAGACATCCTACTAATAGCTTTAAAGGTTGTCTTAAATCATTTTTTTTTTTTTGCTTTTTTCTTTTTTTTTATTATTATACTTTAGGTTTTAGTGTACATGTGCACAATGTGCAGGTTTGTTACATATGTATCCATGTGCCATGTTGATTTCCTGCACCCATTAATTCGTCATTTAGCATTAGGTATATCCCCTAATGCTGTCCCTCCCACCTCCCCCAACCCCACAACAGTCCCCAGAGTGTGATGTTCCCCTTCCTGTGTCCATGAGTTCTCATTGTTCAATTCCCACCTATGAGTGAGAACATGTGGTGTTTGGTTTTTTGTCCTTGCGATAGTTTACTGAGAATGATGTTTTCCAATTTCATCCATGTCCCTACAAAGGACATGAACTCATCATTTTTTATGGCTGCATAGTATTCCATGGTGTATATGTGCCACATTTTCTTAATCCAGTCTATCCTTGTTGGACATTTGGGTTGGTTCCAAGTCTTTGCTATTGTGAATAGTGCCGCAATAAACATACGTGTGCATGTGTCTTTATAGCAGCATGATTTATAGTCCTTTGGGTATATACCCGGTAATGGGATGGCTGGGTCAAATGGTATTTCTAGTTCTAGATCCCAGAGGAATCGCCACACTGATTTCCACAATGGTTGAACTAGTTTACAGTCCCACCAACAGTGTAAAAGTGTTCCTATTTCTCCACATCCTCTCCAGCACCTGTTGTTTCCTGATTTTTTAATGATGGCCATTCTAACTGGTGTGAGATGGTATCTCACTGTGGTTTTGATTTGCATTTCTCTGATGGCCAGTGATGATGAGCATTTCTTCATGTGTTTTTTGGCTGCATAAATGTCTTCTTTTGCAAAGTGTCTGTTCATGTCCTTTGCCCACTTTTTGATGGGGTTGTTTGTTCTTGTAAATTTGTTTGAGTTCATTGTAGATTCTGGATATCAGCCCTCTGTCAGATGAGTATGTTGCAAAAATTTTCTCCCATTCTGTAGGTTGCCTGTTCACTCTGATGGTAGTTTCTTTTGCTGTGCAGAAGCTCTTTAGTTTAATTAGATCCCATTTGTCAATTTTGGCTTTTGTTGCCATTGCTTTTGGTGTTTTAGACATGAAGTCCTTGCCCACGCCTATGTCCTGAATAGTATTGCCTAGGTTTTCTTGTAGGATTTTAATGGTTTTAGGTCTAACATTTAAGTCTTTAATCCATCTTGAATTAATTTTTGTTTAAGGTGTATGGAAGGGATCCAGTTTCAGCTTTCTACATATGGCTAGCCAGTTTTCCCAGCACCATGTATTAAATAGGGAATCCTTTCCCCATTTCTTGTTTTTGTCAGGTTTGTCAAAGATCAGATAGTTGTAGATATGCGGCATCATTTCTGAGTGCTCTGTTCTGTTCCATTGATCTATGTCTCTGTTGTGGTACCACTACCATGCTGTTTTGGTTACTGTAGCCTTGTAGTATAGTTTGAAGTCAGGTAGCGTGATGCCTCCAGCTTTGTTCTTTTGGCTTAGGATTGACTTGGCGATGCGGGTTCTTTTTTGGTTCCATATGAACTTTAAAGTAGTTTTTTCCAATTCTGTGAAGAAAGTCATTGGTAGCTTGATGGGGTTGGCATTGAATCTATAAATTACCTTGGGCAGTATGGCCATTTTCACGATATTGATTCTTCCAACCCATGAGCATGGAATGTTCTTCCATTTGTTTGTATCCTCTTTTATTTCATTGAGCAGTGGTTTGTAGTTCTCCTTGAAGAGGTCCTTCACATCCCTTATAAGTTGGATTCCTAGGTATTTTATTGTCTTTGAAGCAATTGTGAATGTGAGTTCACTCATGATTTGGCTCTGTGTTTGTCTGTGATTGGTGTACAAGAATGCTTGTGATTTTTGTACATTGATTTTGTATCCTGAGACTTTGCTGAAGTTGCTAATCAGCTTAAGGAGATTTTGGGCTGAGATGATGGGGTTTTCTAGATATACAATCATGTCATCTGCAAACAGGGACAACTTGACTTCCTCTTTTCCTAATTGAATACCCTTTATTTCCTTCTCCTGCCTGATTGCTCTGGCCAGAACTTACAGCACTATGTTGAATAGGAGCGGTGAGAGAGGGCATCCCTGTCTTGTGCCAGTTTTCAGAGGGAATGCTTCCAGTTTTTGCCCATTCAGTATGATATTGGCTATGGGTCTGTCATACATAGCTCTTATTATTTTGAGATACGTCCCATCAATACCTAATTTATTGAGAGTTTTTAGCATGAAGGGTTGTTGAATTTTGTCAAAGGCCTTTTCTGCATCTATTGAGATAATCATGTGGTTTTTGTCTTTGGTTCTGTTTATATGCTGGATTACATTTATTGATTTGCGTATGTTGAACCAGCCTTGCATCCCAGGGATGAAGCCCACTTGATTATGGTGTATAAGCTTTTTGATGTGCTGCTGGATTCGTTTGCCAGTATTTTATTGAGGATTTTTGCATCAATGTTCATCAAGGATATTGGTCTGAAATTCTCTTTTTGGTTATGTCTCTGCCAGGCTTTGGTATCAGGACGATGCCGGCTCATAAAATGTGTTAGGGAGGATTCCCTCTTTTTCTGTCGATTGGAATAGTTTCAGAAGGAATGGTACCAGTTCCTCCTTGTACCTCTGGTAGAATTCGGCTGTGAATCCATCAGTCCTGGACTCTTTTTGGTTGGTAAGCTATTGATAATTGCCACAATTTCAGAACCTGTTATTGGTCTATTCAGAGATTCAACTTCTTCCTTTTATCTTGGGAGGGGTATGTGTCGAGGAATTTATCCATTTCTTCTAGATTTTCTAGTTTATTTGCATAGAGGTGTTTGTAGTATTCTCTGATGGTAGATTGTATTTCTGTGGGATCGTGGTGATATCCCCTTTTTCATTTTTTATTGCATCTATTTGATTCTTCTTCTTTTCTTCTTTATTAGTCTTGCTAGCGTCTATCAATTTTGTTGATCTTTTCAAAAAACCAGCTCCTGGATTCATTAATTTTTTGAAGGGTTTTTTGTGTCTCTATTTCCTTCAGTTCTGCTCTGATTTTAGTTATTTCTAGCCTTCTACTAGCTCTTGATGTGTTTGCTCTTGCTTTTCTAGTTCTTTTAATTGTGATGTTAGGGTGTCAATTTTGGATCTTTCCTGCTTTCTCTTGTGGGCATTTAGTGCTATAAACTTCCCTCTACACACTGTTTGAACTGTCCCAGAGATTCTGGTATGTTGAGTCTTTGTTCTCGTTGGTTTCAAAAACATCTTTATTTCTGCCTTCATTTCATTATGTACCCAATAGTAATTCAGGAGCAGGTTGTTCAGTTTCCATGTGTTGAGCATTTTGAGTGAGTTTCTTAATCCTGAGTTCTAGTTTGATTGCACTGTGGTCTGAGAGACAGTTTTTATAATTTCTGTTCTTTTACATTTGCTGAGGAGAGCTTTACTTCCAACTATGTGGTCAATTTTGGAATAGGTGTGGTGTGGTGCTGAAAAAAATGTATATTCTGTTGATTTGGGGTGGAGAGTTCTGTAGATGTCTATTAGGTCCACTTTGTGTAGAGCTGAGTTCAATTCCTGGATATCCTTGTTAACTTTCTGTCTCATTGATCTGTCTAATGTTGCAGTGGGGTGTTAAAATCTCCCATTATTATTGTGTGGGAGTTTAAGTCCCTTTGTAGGTCACTCAGGACTTGCTTTTGAATCTGGGTGCTCCTGTGTTGGGTGCATATATATTTAGGATAGTTAGCTCTTCTTGTTGAATTGATCCCTTTACCATTATGTAATGGCCTTCTTTGTCTCTTTTGATCTTTGTTGGTTTAAAGTCTATTTTATCAGAGACTAGGATTGCAACCCCTGCCTTTTTTTGTTTTCCATTTGCTTGATAGATCTTCCTCCATCCCTTTATTTTGAGTCTATGTGTGTCTCTGCACGTGAGATGGTTTCCTGAATACAGCACACTGAGGGCCTGACTCCTTATCCATTTGCCAGTCTGTGTCTTTTAATTGGGCATTTAGCCCATTTACATTTAACGTTAATATTGTTATGTGTGAATCTGATCCTGTCATTATGATGTTAGTTGGTTATTTTGCTCGTTAGTTGATGCGTTTCTTCCTAGCCTCATGGTCTTTACAATTTGGCATGTTTTGCGGTGGCTGGTACTGGTTGTTCCTTTCCATGTTTAGTGCTTCCTTCAGGAGCTCTTTTAGGGCAGGCCTGGTGGTGACAAAATCACTCAGCGTTTGCTTGTCTGTAAAGTATTTTATTTCTCCTTCACTTATGAAGCTTAGTTTGGCTGGATATGAAATCCTGGGTTGAAAATTCTTTTCTTTAAGAATGTTGAATATCGGCCCCCACTCTCTTCTGGCTTGTAGAGTTTCTGCCGAGAGATCAGCTGTTAGTCTGATGGGCTTCCCTTTGTGGGTAACCTGACCTTTCTCTCTGGCTGCCCTTAACATTTTTTCCTTCATTTCAACTTTGGTGAATCTGACAATTATGTGTCTTGGAGTTGCCTTCTCGAGGAGTATCTTTGTGGCGTTCTCTGTATTTCCTGAATCTGAATGTTGGCCTGCCTTGCTAGATTGGGGAAGTTCTCCTGGATAATATCTTGCAGAGTGTTTTCCAACTTGGTTCCATTCTCCCATCATTTCAGGTACACCAATCAGACGTAGGTTTGGTCTTTTCATATAGTCCCAAATTTCTTGGAGGTTTTGTTCATTTCTTTTTATTCTTTTTTCTCTAAACTTCCCTTCTGACTTCATTTCATTCATTTCATCTTCCATCACTGATACCCTTTCTTCCAGTTGATCGCATCGGCTACCGAGGCTTCTGAATCTTCGCGTAGTTCTTGAAACTTGGCTTCAGCTCCATCAGCTCCTTTAAGCCCTTCTCTCCATTGGTTATTCTAGCTTTCCATTCTTCTAATTTTTTTTCAAAGTTTTTAACTTCTTTGCTATTGTTTTGAATTTCTTCCCGTAGCTCACAGTAGTTTGATCATCTGAAGCCTTCTTCTCTCAACTCGTCAAAGTCATCCTCCATCCAGCTTTGTTCCATTGCTGGTAGGAACTGCTTCCTTTGAGGAGGAGAGGTGCTCTGCTTTTTAGAGTTTCCAGTTTTTCTGCTCTGTTTTTTCCCCATCTTTGTGGTTTTATCTACTTTTGGTGTTTGATGATGGTGATGTACAGATGGGTTTTTGGTGTGGATGTCCTTTCTGTTTGTTAGTTTTCCTTCTACCAGACAGGACCCTCAGCTTCAGGTCTGTTGGAGTTTACTAGAGGTCCACTCCAGACCCTGTTTGGCTGGGTGTCAGCAGCGGTGGCTGCAGAACAGCGGATTTTCGTGAGACCACAAATTCAGCTATCTGATAGTTCCTCTGGAAGTTTTGTCTCAGAGGAGTACCCCGCGAGTGAGGTGTCAGTCTGTCCCTACTGGGGGGTGCCTCCAGTTAGGCTGCTCAGGGGTGAGGGACCCACTTTAGGAGGCAGTCTGTCTGTTCTCAGATCTCCAGCTGTGTGCTGGGAGAACCACTACTCTCTTCAATGCTGTCAGTCAGACAGGGACATTTAAGTCTGTGGAGGTTCCTGCTGACTTTTTGTTTGTCTGTGCCCTGCCCCCAGAGGTGGAGCCTACAGAGGCAGGCAGGCCTCCTTGAGCTGTGGTGGGCTCCACCCAGTTCGAGCTTCCTGGCTGCTTTGTTTACCTAAGCAAGCCTGGGCAATGGCGGGCACCCCTCCCCCAGCCTCGCTGCCGCCTTGCAGCTTGATCTCAGACTGCTGTGCTAGCAATCAGCGAGACTCCGTGGGCATAGGACCCTCCGAGCCAGGTGCGGAACACAATCTCCTAGTGTGCCGTTTTCCAGGCCCGTTGGAAAAGCGCAGTATTAGGGTGGGACTGACCTGATATTCCAGGTGCCGTCTGTTACCCCTTTCTTTGACTAGGAAAGGGAACTCCCTGACCCCTTGCACTTCCCGAGTGAGGCAATACCTCGCCCTGCTTCGGCTCGCGCACAGTGCGCTTCACCGACTGTCCCGCACCCACTGTTTGGCACTCCCTAGTGAGATGAAACCGGTACCTCAAACAGAAATGCAGAAATCACCCATCTTCTGTGTCGCTCAGGCTGGGAGCTGGAGACCGGAGCTGTTCCTATTCGGCCATCTTGGCTCCCGGGAAAAACTCTTGAGGAGTTGATGTTTGGCTGCGACCCAAGTGAAGAGGAGGCAGCCACGTCATGACTCATAGGAAGACCATTCTAAGAAGAAGGCCCAACAATTTGAAAGCTCCTGGAGAATTTGACAGATAGAAGGAGGCCAGTGTGGCTGGAGCCTCGTGGATGAGCAGAAGAGTGTAGGTGAGGACTGGGCACAGAAGGCAGGGGCAAACCATAAATCATGCTAGGGACTGGGTTATTACCCAACACATAATTGGAAGCTTTTGGAGGAATAGCAATGTGATTAAGTAAATTTTTTTTTTATTTTGTTTCTTTTGAGACAGGGTCTTGCTCTGTCACCCAGGCTGGAGTGCAGTGGCGCTATCATGGCTCACTGCAGTCTTGACCTCCTGGGCTCAAGCAATCCTCCCATCTTGCCCTCCCAAAGTGCTGGGATTATAGGTATGAGCCACTTGTGCCTGGCCTAGCAAATGTTTTTAAAATATCACTCAGACTGCCATCTGAAAGGGGGCTGCTGGGATGGCAAGAATGAAAGCAGGAAGAGAGGACTCCAGGAGGGTGGGTTCCCTGAAGCCTAGAGAAGAAAGGGCTTCCAGAAGGATGGAGTGGTCAGCTTGCCAAATCCCACAGAGAGGTAAGGTAAGGACAGAGAATGGACCATTGGCTTTGGCAAGATATAGGTAGGTCACTGATGACCTCAATAGGAGCTGTTTAGTAGAGGGATGCCATGGAAAGCCTCATAAGAGTGGACTGAGGATGTGAATAAATCAACTACAGTCAACTCTTTTGAGATGGAGTCCAGTTTCACGCCTAGACCGAAATTCAAGATTCATAATGAAGAATTCACTTTTATGAAGCATTGACAGGAGTTAGACACACCTCAAACCATATTTTAAAATACAGCCAGATTACAATGTTATCTGATTCTGAGATTGCCTGTAACTGGATTCATAATAGTGACAGACAGCACTTGAACTAGGACACTAGAGCTGCTGAGAAGGAAAATTGCACCCAGCTTCTTAGCTTCCTGCAAAGATGCACCAGGATCAGAGAAGAAAAGATCAAGTTCTATACTTACCTGGCAGGGGAGATACCATGATCACGAAGGTGGTTTTCGCAGGGTGAGGCTTATCCATTGCCCTCCGGATGTGCTGACCCCTGTGCTTTCCCCAAATGTGGGTAAGTCAACTGCATAATTTGCGTTAATGGGGGACTGTGTTCGCGCTTTCTGCCGGAAAAAAAAAAGAAGAAAAGAAAAAAAAGGACAAGACAAGACAAGACCAAGTTCTGAGAGTGCTTGAAGAAGCTGTGCTAGGAGAAGACTGCACTGCCCTAAAACCTTTGAACAGAGATTCTGGGAAGTGTTGGAGAGTGACAGGCATGCTGGACCCTGCAGCTGTTGACAAGGGAGAAATCTTAGTTATATTGGGTGAAATTCTCCTATAGAGAAAAGAAGATAAAACTATATGTTTTTGACCAGAAATGCCCAAGAGAGCTCTGCTACCCTCAAGAATCTATTCTTCCTGAAAATGTGAAGATAATGGCTTAGATCTGGAGACCAAAGATAGTCTCAGATGTGGCTGTGAATTTTAGTGGGCGGGCAATGTGGGGTGGAGTGGGGATGGAGGGCTGTTGTGGAAAAGGCAGCCCAGCCTGCTCAGAGGTGTCTATATAGACCCACATTGCTGGCAAGCAACTCATCTCACTACCACACAATGTTTTTTTGTTTTTGTTTTTTTTAAGACAGAGTCTACTCTGTTGCCCAGGTTGGCGTGCAGTGGCATGATCTCATCTCACTGCAACCTCTGCCTCCTGGTTTCAAGCAATTCTCATGCCTCAGCCACCTGAGTAGCTGGGATCATAGGTGTGGAGCACCACGCCTGGCTAATTTATTTTTTTTTGTATTTTTAGTAGAAATGGGGTTTCACCATGTTGGCCAGGCTGGTCTTGAACTCCTGACCTCAAGTAATCTGCCCACCTCAGCCTCCCAAAGTGCTGGGATTACAGGCGTGAGCCACTGTGGCCAGCCACAAACAATTTTTTTTGTTTTTGTTTTTGTTTTTCTTTGAAACAGGGTCTCACTGTCGCTCAGACTGGAGTACAGTGGTGCAAACATGGCTCCCTATAGCCTGAACCTCCTGCACTCAAGCGCTTCACCTGCCTCAGCCTCCTGTGTAGCTGGGACCACAGACATACGCCACCATGCCCGGCTAGCTTTTGATTTTTTTGTAGAGATGAGTTTTCTCTTTATTGCCCAGTCTAGTCTTGAACTTTTGGGCTCAAGCGATCCTCCCACTTTGGTCTCCCAAAGTGCTGAGATTACAGGTGTGAGCCGTTGTGCCCAGCCTTTCTGCAGCTGGAAAAAGACCAATGAGCTGTAGAGGGAGAAATTCCACAAGGCATAAAAATACGCCAGGCTTATATCATCCAGGGCTGCAGATGAGCCACAGTTGAGGAACCAGGCCATGGAACACAGTGAGAGATTCATTCTGCTAAATTAAAGCATCTTTCCTCCAGGATTGTCATCGTGAGGGCATGGCCTGGCCAGAGTTGAGACTGTCAAATGGCTCTCAAGATAGTTCTGAGGTCTAATATAGAAGGGGCTAATGAAAAGGGAAGTTGCTCATGAATGCTTACCTACTTACTTTGAAGAGGTAAGTCCATAAGAACACTAGGTGGGAAGGCGTGGGGGATGGGATAATTGTTGCTGATTTAAAAAAACTTGCAAAATTGTTAAAATAAAGGCTGGAAAATAATCACCTACAGTGGATGTATGACTGCTTATTTAGGTATCCCTCTATTGTCAGACACATAGAATGCTTCCAAACCTTGTTGATGCAGCCATTAGCACGGTTATCACGCTGCTACGGCACAGAGAAGCGGATGCCGTAGTAAGAGAGGCAGGACCACCTGGACATGCACTCTGATTGCAGCAATGTGAAAATCTCATGCAAATTGAGAAAGATCAGAAAGGGACACTGAAAAATGGAAATATTTTCGTTAGGATTGTGGGCTTATGTGTATTTTGAAAAGTTTAAAGTTATTATCTATTTAAATGTTCAGTAAATTTTTTAGGCAACTGTTTTGTTTGTGTTTGTTTGTTTGAGATGGAATGTTGCCCTGTCGCCCAGGCTGGAGTGCAGTGGTGTGATCTCAGCTCACTGCAACCTCTGCCTCTGGGGTTCAAGTGATTCTCCTGCTTCTGCCTCCCTGGTAGCTGGGATTACAGGTACCCATCCCCATGCCCAGCTAATTTTTGTGTTTTTAGTAGAGACGGTATTTGGCCATGTTGACCAGGCTGGTCTTGAACTCCTGACCTCAGGTGATCCGCCTGCCTTGGCCTCCCAAAGTGCTGGGATTACAGGTGTGAGCCATGGCGCCCGGCCCCACCCAACTGTTTTAATAATAGTTTTGGTAATGGCAGTAGATGAAGTTGTGAGCTGCTGGGCACATGGCAGCATTAACTCATACTGGTTGCCTTCGTCCTCATCTCCAATCCAAACACTGCGTTTCTCCTGAGCCCAGAGAATGGTGGGGCCTGGGACCCTCCTCCACAGGAGAAAGCAAGCACAGTTACCTTTCTTACTTGAGCCTGCTGAGGACTGAAGATCAGCCACGGAGAAGCCCTGGGGTGAGAATCAGACCAAACTCTACATGCTTGAGGTGGGAAGGCCTGTTGATCCCTAGGGGAGGAGCTGTGCTTGTCCACTCGACAATTCCTTAGAGGTTGCTCTCCCATGCCAAGGAGTGAGGGAGCTGAGCTCTTTCTACCCGCAAGGCCTACAGCCAGTCAGCTGAGGAGACTGGGGAGAGAGAGGCTTCCTCCTTGTGCTCAGTTGGGCTCTGTCAGCTGGGCAGTGGGTGCACAGCTGAACCATGTGGGGAGATAGTACTGTTCCATCCACCACTCATGGTACTGCTGTCTGCTATGGTCTGAATGTTTGCATCCCTCCCTGACAAATTCATATGTTGAAACCTAATCCCCAATGCAATTGTTTTAAGAAGTGGGACCTTGGGAGGTGATGGAGCCCTCATGAATGGAATTAGTGCCCTTATAAAAGACACCAAAGGGAGCTCATTCACCCCTTCTGCCATGTGAAGACACAGATAAAAAATGCCCTCTATTAAGCAGAGAGCGAGCCCTCACCAGACACTGAATCTGTTGACATCTTGATCTTGGAATTCCCAGCCTCTAGAACTATAAGAAATAAACTGTTATAAGCCACCTAGTTTAGATTTTTTTTTTTTTTTTTTGAGATGGAGTCTTGCTCTGTCGCCTAGGCTGGAGTGCAGTGGCACAATCGCTACAATCACCTCTCACTGCAGCCCCGACCTCCTAGGCTCAAGTGATCCTCCCACCTCAGCTGCCTGACTAGCTGGGTCTATAGGCATGCTTCACCATGTTTGGCTAATTTTTGTATTTTTTGTAGAGATGGAGTTTTTGTCATGTTGTCCAGGCTGGTCTCCAACTCCTGGGCTCAAGCCATCATCTTGCCTTGGCCTCCCAAAGTGCTGGGATTACAGGTGTGAGTACCATGTCCTGCCAGGATTTTTGTTACAGTAGCCCAAATGGACTAAGATGCTACCACTGTAAGTTCTCCCCAGGCCTCAGTGAGCCACTGAGGGAAAACAGTGAAGAATACCTACGGGACCCAACAGCCACAGAAATGGCAAACAAGCAGAAAGTCGGCAGTCCCCACGGAAGTGGAACTGTTGGAGAAAATAAATGACAACCTGAACCAAAAAATGATAAGAGCATTTACAAGAACTCTAGCAGCCCCCATATGGGGACAAGACTGACTTTTATTTTATTTTACTTTTTATTTTATTTTATTTTATTTTATTTTTTATTATACTTTAGGTTTTAGGGTACATGTGCACAATGTGCAGGTTTGTTACATATGTATCCATGTGCCATGTTGATTTCCTGCACCCATTAACTCGTCATTTAGCATTAGGTATATCTCCTAATGCTATCCCTCCCTCCTCCCCCAGCCCCACAACAGTCCCCGGAGTGTGATGTTCCCCTTCCTGTGTTCATGAGTTCTCATTGGAACCAACCCAAATGTCCAACAATGATAGACTGGATTAAGAAAATGTGGCACATATACACCATGGAATACTATGCAGCCATAAAAAATGATGAGTTCATGTCCTTTGTAGGGACATGGATGAAATTGGAAAACATCATTCTCAGTAAACTATCGCAAGGACAAAAAACCAAACACCGCGTGTTCTCACTCATAGGTGGGAATTGAACAATGACTGACTTTATTTTAACTGCTAATCTGCCTGACTAAGCCTGAGTTCAGGAATGCCTCCAAAATATGTAGCTGATCTATTACTCCTTAGTAGGAACACCTATTCATTGTACATCTCTTCCAAAACAACCTTCATTGCAGAAATCATATGCTGTGACCCCCAAAGCCACCTACATGTTCTTTCCAGGGTACTTAGGCTTTTTTCCCATGATATAAGCCCTGGGTCTGAGGCCCTGTGGGGCAGAGCTCTACCTGTTTCTTGGCTGCCCAAGACCACACTTCTCTCTGTAAGTTCCCTTCATAAATCACCCAATGCCGAGAAACTGAATTTGTCTGCCTCATCCTTTGGTTTCTCGGCTCCTTCAACATTGGGGGTCACTTCACATATATAGCCCCCTTCATGGAATACCCCCGATCCCCACACAAAAATTTCTGGGAACAAAAATCTTGATTTGTAAGCTAGAAACATTAGTAAATAATCTAAAAGGGAGGGTGATCATTGTTGAGGTCTGAAATGGTGACCTGGAAGTCTGAAAGTGGTAGAAATATATCACAACCCAGAGCAAAAATATAAAAAAATAAAAATCATGAAGAAAATGATAAAGGACTCATATCTAAGAAACTTCCCATGCAAATAATAGGAGTTGCAGAAAAATCAAAAAGAAATATCAAGAAGGGGAAAGAAGACACACTGAGTTCCAGGCAGATTGATCAAAAATAATTTCTGAACTGGAATAATAAAGAGGAAATCTTATATATTTCTAGGAAGAAAGAAAAAGAAGCAAATGGTTGGATGCGGTGGCTCATGCCTATAATCCTAGCACTTTGGGAGGTCAAGGCGAGTGGATTGCCCGAGCTCAGGAGTTCAAGGCCAGCCTGGGCAACGCAGTGAAACCCCGTCTCTACTAAAATACAAAAAATTAGGCTGGGCGCGGTGGCTCATGCCTGTAATCCAGCACTTTGGGAGGCCGAGGTGGGCAGATCACAAGGTCAGGAGATCAAGACCATCCTGGCAAACACGGTGAAACCCCGTCTCTACTAAAAATACAAAAACAAAATTAGCCAGGCATGATGGCAGGTGCCTGTAGTCCCAGCTACTCAGGAGGCTGAGACAGGAGAATGGCGTGAACCCGTGAGGCGGAGCTTGCAGTGAGCCAAGATCGTGCCACTGCACTCCAGCCTGGGCAACAGAGAAAGATTCTGTCTCAAAAAAAAAAAAAAAAAAAGCCAGATGTGGTGGCGTGTGCCTGTAATCCCAGCTACTCGGGAGGCTGACACAGGAGAATCCCTTGAACCCAGGAGGCAGAGGTTGCAGTGAGCAGAGATTGCACCATTGCACTCCAGCCTGGGCAACAGAGTGAGACTCTGTCTCAAACAAACAAACAAAAAAACAAAAGAAACAAACTAGTATGTGACTGCAATACTGGAAGGAAAAACATACATTCATGCAACATCCTCAGACGACTGAGAGAAAAGGACTGCAACTCAAGGATTTAACATTCAACCAAAATATTATTCACCTGCCAGGGTAAAAGAACGATATTTGCCAACAAACAAGAATTCACAGACTCTCTCACTTGCGTATGCCACTAAGAGCTCTTGCCAAACAACAAAGTTATTGGAACAGAGATTTAATATGTGGCAGAAGACTTATTTCACATTGATATGTGGTTAAAAGGATAATGGTAGAGTACCTAGGAAAGTATAATTTAAACACTAAATAAAATGTCTTGAAAAACAAAAGATGCAATTCATTAGTGGGAAAGCCTACTAATGGCCAGGAACACAAAGGACTAAATTATCCCTTCAAAACATAGGAGCTGGCCTGGCATGGTGGTGTGCTCCTGTAATCCCAGCACTTTGGGAGGCTGAGGCAGGTGGATCACCTGAGGTCAAGAGTTCAAGACCAGCCTGGCCAACATGGCAAAACCCTGTCTCTACTAAAAGTACAAACATTAGCCAGGGGTGGTGGTGCATGCCTGTAATCCCAGCTACTTGGGAGGCTGAGATAGGAGAATCGCTTGAACCCAGGAGGTGGAAGTTGCAGTGAGCCAAGATTTTGCCACTGCACTCCAGCCTGGGTAACAGAGCGAGACTGTCACACACAGACAAAAAACAACAACAACCTAGGAGTTGAGGTATGTTGGATAGATGGGGGAAAGTAAAAGTGATCTAATAGTTGCACTAAGTGGGGAACTAAAAGCATTCTGAGGGTCTTAAGGGGAAGAGAATAAACAGTGGGAGAATTAAGCATTTTCCATAAGAGAAAAAGGGTGCTCTCTTGCTCTCTTGTTTCCATATAACATTATACTAAAGAAATATGTAACTATAGGGAAAATAAAAGGTAATCAATGGTGGAATAAAAAATTACAATAAAACCTTCAAGTTAGTGAAGGGAGAAAAGAGAATGAAGAGCAACTTGTCAAAACCATAAAATCAAAGACAAAGAAAAGAGAAAAATCAAATAAATGGTAAATATGATGACAAAAAGAATAAAACTAAAAGGTCAATTTTACTAAAAACGTGGTAATTTTTCTATTAACAAATTCTAAAATATTATAACAGAAAACAACCCCCATCTCTATATTATTTATGAGAAAGACATTTAAAATGGGGTAATAAAGTTTTGAAAACAAAGTGATACACTGAAGTAATACAAATAAAACAACAGAAAGATGGACATTATGTTAGTGTATGACTTACAACATAAAAAGGTATTACTACATCATAAACCTGTATGCACCAAACAACATGGAGCTAAATTTAAGGAAAGGTGATAAAATATAATGATTTTTAAAATTGTTATTGGGAGATTTTATTTTACGGAAGATTTTCATATACATCTTTCAGAATCAGAGAAACTTAATAGTCTAAAAGTAATTACAGGCTGGGCATGGTGGCTCATGCCTGTAATCCCAACACTTTGGTAGGCAAAGGCAGTTGAATCACTTGAGGTCAGGAGTTCCAGATCAGTCTGGTGAACATGATAAAACCTTGTCTCTACTAAAAATACAAAAATTAGCTGGCATGGTGGCACAGGCCTATAATCCCAGCTACTTGGGAGGCTGAGGCAGGAGAATCAATTGAACCCGGGAGACAGAGGTTGCACTCAGCCGAGATCAGGCCACTGCACTCCAGCCTGGACTACAAAGCAAGACTCCATCTTAAAAGAAAAAAAAAGTAAGTAAAGACACTGGGAAATTGAATGATATAGTCAAAAATTTCAAGTTAGTAGATATGGTCTTTGTATCTTTTAAGTAAGGATATGTGTGTGTGTGTATCTATATAATATATATATTTTATATATATTATATATTTTATATATTTTACATATATTATATATTATATATTTTATATATATTATATATTTTATATATATTATATATAATTTATATATAATATATAATATATTATATATTATATATTTTATATATTATATATTTTTATATATTATATATTATATATAATATATAATAGATTATGATATATATTATATAATATATAATATATTATTATATAATCTATTATATACTATATCATATATTATATATTATATAATATGTAATATATTATATAATATATTATATATTATATTATATAATAGATTATATATTATATTATATAATATAATGTATTATATAATATATTATATATTATATTATATTATATAATATATAATATAATATATTATATTATATAATATATTATATATTATATATATTATATAATATATAATATATATTATATTATATATATATATATTATATAATATATATATATATTATATAATATATATATATATTATATATATATATATATTATATAATATATATATATAATATATAATTATATATATATATAATATATATAATATATATATAATTATTATATATTATATATAATATATAATATATAAAATATATAATATATAATATATTATATATATATATAAATTATATATAATATATATAAATATATAATATATAATATATATTATATAATATATAATATATGTAAAATATATATTATATAATATATATTATATATATATAATATTATATAATATATAATATATTGTATAATATATAATATATATTATATAATATATAATAGATTATATAATATATAATATATTATATAATCTATAATATAATATATTATATAATATATATAATATATAATCTATTATATAATATATAATCTATGATATAGTATATAATAGATTATATAATAATATATATTATATAATATATATCATAATCTATTATATATTATATATAATATATAATATAAAAATATATAATATATAAAATATATATAATATATAATATATTATATATTATATATAATATATAAATATATTATATATATATATATATATAATATATAATATATAATATATTATATATTATATATAAATTATATAATATATATAAATATATAAAATATATAATATATAAAATATATAAAATATATAATATATAATATATGTAAAATATATAAAATATATAATATATATAAAATATATATATTATATAGATACACACACACACATATCCTTACTTAAAAGATACAAAGACCGTATCTACTAACTTGAAATTTTTGACTATATCATTCAATTTCCCAGTGTCTTTACTTACTTTTTTTTTCTTTTAAGATGGAGTCTTGCTTTGTAGTCCAGGCTGGAGTGCAGTGGCCTGATCTCGGCTGAGTGCAACCTCTGTCTCCCGGGTTCAATCGATTCTCCTGCCTCAGCCTCCCAAGTAGCTGGGATTACAGGCCTGTGCCACCATGCCAGCTAATTTTTGTATTTTTAGTAGAGACAAGGTTTTATCATGTTCACCAGACTGATCTGGAACTCCTGACCTCAAGTGATTCAACTGCCTTTGCCTACCAAAGTGTTGGGATTACAGGCATGAGCCACCATGCCCAGCCTGTAATTACTTTTAGACTATTAAGTTTCTCTGATTCTGAAAGATGTATATGAAAATCTTCCATAAAATAAAATCTCCCAATAACAATTTTAAAAATCATTATATTTTATCACCTTTCCTTAAATTTAGCTCCATGTTGTTTGGTGCATACAGGTTTATGATGTAGTAATACCTTTTTATGTTGTAAGTCATACACTAACATAATGTCCATCTTAATATATAATAATATATTATATAATATGTAATATAATATATTGTATAATATATTATATATTATATAATATATATTATATAATATGTAATATATATTGTATAATATATAATATATTACATATTATATAATATATATAATATATATTATATAATATATATTATATAATATATATTATATTATATATATTATATAATATATATTATATTATATAATATATATTATATAATCTATTATGTATATTATATATTATATAATAGATTATAGATTATATAATATATAATATATTATAGATTATATAATATATAATCTATTATATAATAGATTATATAATAATATATAATATAATACATAATATAATAGATTATATAATAATATATAATATATAATCATATATATAATCTATTATATAATATATTATATATAATATATATAATCATATATTATATGATTATATATATTATATATAATATATATAATATATTATATATATATTATATATAATATATTATAATATATTATATAATATATTATTATATTATATATTATATTATATATTATTATATATTATATTATATATTATTATATATTATATTATATATTATATATGTATATTTCTTCCCATATGTCCATGGATTATTTATAAAAATTGTTTGGTAATTGGTCTCAAAAAAAAACTTCTAACAAAATTTTAAAATTTTAACAAAGTTTGCAGGCCTTAAAGAAAATCTCATGCCAAATGTTTAAAAAGCTTAGACTATAACACAATAAAATTAGAAATAAGTATAAAAAAGATAAGACTTAATTACCTATAAATTAACACATTTCTAGGCCAGGTGTGATGGCTCATGCCTGTAATTCCAGCATTTTGCCAGGCTGTAGCAGGTGAATTGCTTGAGGCTGAGGTTACAATGAGCTATAATCATGCCAGCTTGGGTGACAGAGCAAGACTTTTTCTCAAAAAATTAAAAATAAAATAAAACAAAGAAAGAAGAAAAGAAAAAAAGGAAACATATTTCTAAAAATCTTGGATTAGTGAGAAAATCAAAACAGATTAGACATATGGAATGCAATAAAAGGGAAAATACTTATGCAAAATGGAAGGAATGGAATACAGTAAAAGCTGCATTCTGAAGGAATTCTATCAGTCTTTTTTTTTTTTCTTTGAGACGGAGTTTTGCTCTTATTGCCCAGGCTAGAGTGCAGTGGCGCAATCTCGGCTCACTGCAACCTCCGCCTTCCGGTTTCAAGCGATTCTCCCGCCTCAGCCTCCCAAGTCACTGGGGTTACAGGTGCCCGCCACCACACCCAGCTAATTTTTTTGTATTTTTAGTAGAGACGAGGTTTCACCACGTTGGTCAGTCTGGTCTTGAACTGCTGACCTCGTGATCCACCCACCTCAGCCTCCCAAAGTGCTGGGATTACAGGCATGAGCCACCGTGCCTGGCTGGAATTCTATTAATATTATTAATATTATTAATTCGCATTAATTTCCAAAGAAGAAAGACTATAATAAAAAACAAACCTGATAGTAATCTTAGTAAATTAGAAAAATTCATAAGATATTCTTTTAAAAAGTATGAAGGGGGAATAATAAAAATAAAAGCTGAAAATAATGACATGTAAGTAGAAAAAAATAATAAAAAGAAAAATTTTAAAGTTGATTCTTTGAAAAAATAGTAAGAGAGATAAACTCTCCCCAAGCCAGATTAATTTTTTTAAAAAGGAGAGAAGGAAACAAAAATACAGAATTAAGATGAAAAAGGAGATAATCACAGACTCTTCACTGATGAATGAAATTACAAGCAACTGTAACCTTTAATCTCATAGAAACTAATGAGAAAACCTAAAGGAAATCACCAGTTAGAAAAATATGTTTCAAATTTTGTCCCAAGGAAACATAAAATAACTCGAATAAACTATCAGAGAAGAGACTCAAAACGTATTCAGAGATCTATCATGTAAAAAACTTTTAGGCCAAGCACAGTGGCTCACACCTGTAATCCCAGCACTTTGGGAAGCTGAGGCCAGAAGATTGCGTGAGCCCAGGAATTTGAGACCAGCCTGGGCAACATAGCCAGACCCCATCTCTACCAAAAAATTAGCTGGTTGTGGTAATGTGTGCCTGTAGCCCCAGCTACTCAGGAGGCTGAGGTGGGAGGATTGCTTGAGCCCAGGAGGTCAAGGCTACGTAAGCCATGGTCATGCCACTGCACTCCAACTTTGGGTGAGAGAGAGATACCCTGTCTCAAAAAATAAAAGGCACTTGGTAAATGCAGCTGGCAGATATAATAAAAAACAAAGTAAACCAGAACATGCTTGGGGAATTCTCCTTGGCACTCTTGGAGCTAGGGTACAGGTACAAACCCTGTGATATTCATCTCACTTGGGTAAGATATAATTCACAAGAGCAGGGGCCCAAGGGGGATTTCCTAATAGGACAATATAAGGGCACCACTTTGATAAATTTCAAGGGTAGCAGTAGGAAAAAAAAAAGTCAAGATTTTAGACCTAGGCAGAAATTACAAGTCAGTATTTTTCTGGAGAAGCACTTTTAAGACAGGCAGTGCTAGCTTCTAGAACATACAATCTGTGCACTCACACAGCGACTTGCATTTTCATTTTGTACTCAGCTCTGCAGGAGGTTGATCCTGAGCATAGGTTAGCACTCATCTTCAAGGCGGGTGTTTTGCTGCCACATACAGATCAATTTTGACACACTTTAAATGTCCTCAGGTGAATTAAAGAAGCTAATACAAATATGTTGGTGGTCATCTTCAAGAATGAGGCTACCTAGTGTGGATGGGTAGACAGGTTTAATGTTTCTAGGCATTGTCATTCTCAGGCATCCTTAGAATAGATGCCCTTAATTTCACAATGAAAAATTTAAAAATAGTTTAAAAATATAATTACTTCTGAATATTATTTAATCTTAAAAAGATGGGAAATCTTGTGACAGGCTATAACATGAATGAACCTTGAAGACATTATGCTAAGTCAAATAAGCCAGTCACACACAAAGTACTATATTATTCCACTTATGTGGCATATTGAAAGTGAGCAAATTTATAAACAGAAAATAGAATGGTGGTTGCCAGGTACTGGGGAGAGGGGATAATAGGAAGTTATTGTTCAATGTTACAGACCTTCAGTTTTGTGAGATGAAATAGTTCTGAAGATTGGTTGCATGGCAATGTAAACATACTTAACACTACCGAACTGCACATTTAAAAATGGTTAAGAGGCCAGGTGTGGTGGCTCATGCCTGTAATCCCAACACCTTGGGACGCTGAGGCGGGTGGATTGCTTGAGGCTAGGAGTTTGAGACCAGCTTGGGTAACATGGCAAAACGTCTCTATAAAAAACAAAAAAATTAGCTGGCTGTGGTGGTGCGTGCCTGTAGTTCCAGCTACTCAGGAGGCTGAGGTAGGAGGATCACTGAAGACCGGGAGGCCAAGGTGGCAGTGAGCTGAGATGGTGCCACTGCACTTCAGCCTGGGAGACAGAGTGAGACCCTGTCTCAAAAACAAACAAACAAACAAAACACACACCCACAAAACGGTTAAGATGGTAAATTCATGTTACGTGTATTTTACCACAATTAAAAATAAAAAATGGACAGATAGAAACTTCTGAACAGTATAGTGGGGTGCTTAGGCAGAACATATGAGGTGCTTTCCTCCGTAGTAGACAAGACAGAAAGTATGAGATTTCCAGATGCTTAATGAGAGATTTGGTATCAAGAAAGATTATTTATTTATTTTTTTATTCATTTTGAGATGAGTCTCACTCTGTGGCCCAGGCTGGAGTGCAGTGGCGCAATCTTGGCTCACTGCAACCTCTGCCTCCTGGGTTCAAGCAATTCTCCTGCCTCAGCCTCCCAAGTAGCTGGGATTACAGGCGCCCGCTACCATGTCCAGCTAATTTTTAAATGTTCAGTAGAGACAGGTTTCACCATGTTGGCCAGGCTGGTCTGGAACTCCTAACCTCAAGTCATCTGCCCACCTCGGCCTCCCAAAGTGCTGGGCTTATAGGTGTGAGCCACCAGGCCTGGCCTCAAGAATGATTTCAAAGGCTTGTGCACTATCCCATCTTTTCACCTCCAAAGAACTATACAAGGTGAACTATGTTATTCTGACTCTCCCTAAGTGAGAATAGGACTGGACTTCCCCCAGTCCTCTGGTTATCCTAGTCCCATACATTTTTTCCAGAGCCTACAACGCCCGAGGCACTGGGGACACGGTGTCAAATCTAAATAGATTCACCTCATTCCCTGCCCTCATTGGAGATAAGGTTCTTGTGAGGAAGAGAGCTTATCACACAACTAACTTGTTATACATGTTGTGAAGCAGACATTAAAGAGGCAATGAGAGAAGTGATCTTTAGCTGAAGTAGAGGTGACATTGAGCTTTAGTGATCTTCAGCTGAAGTAGAGGTGATATTGAACTTCAGCATGTGAACAGGGTTCCCAACATTGCATCATGGCAGTGGTTTTCAAGTTGTACTTTCTAGAAGCATTTTTGGACCTCTGAGGAAGAGTGGGGAAAGGGGAAGAGGCCTGACAGCTCAAAGTAGGGTAAGGTTGAGAGGCAATAGATTTATTTACCCAAGCAATGGAGACTTACTTTCTCAGAGAATCACAGCTGCAGTGGGAGGTGGGATGAATTTGCAACATCTGAAAGCAAAAAGATTTGAGAGTTGCTCATAAGGGAATAAATAAATACAACCAGATATTCCCTGGTTTCGTGTCACCAGCTTATCTATAAACTTAGAAACATCTTATGATTCCTGGAACCTCTCCTGGTCTCCGGCACCCACAGCTTCAACTCCAGTTTCCTGGGGTTGCTGGGTGCTTGCCCCCAAAAGCCCAGCTGCATCAGGACACTCTGTTGTATCGAAATGGGAGAATGTCCTGGTAGAGCTGAAGCTCTGCTTCTACTGTCTCATGCCGCAACAGCTGCAAGTCCTGCTCCCTCCAGAAAGCCATGCTTGCTAGTTAGGTCTTCTTTCTCCACCTCTCTCAGGAAGGGGGCTTAAAACAAGAGGAGATGCTAGACAGTCTCTTTGTTAATAACAACCACTGCTATTTATTGCATGCTTACTGTGTCCTAGTATTTTATTTTTAATATCACAACAATCCCATGAGGAAAGAAATATTAGCTCTGGGTCCTAGATGTGAAACCCGAGGTTCAGAAAAGTTAAGAATCTTGCCCAGATTTATACTGCTCATAAGTGACAGTGCCAGATGTGAGCCCTTTGTGTGTGCTCCAAACCATTCAGTGAAAAAAGCAAGAAGTCGGCCGGGCGTGGTGGCTTACACCTCTAATCCCAGCACTTTGAGAGGCTGTGGCAGGCAGATCATGAGGTCAGGAGTTCGAGACCAGCCTGGCCAACATAGCGAAACCCTGTCTCTATTAAAAATACAAAAATTAGCCAGGCATGGTGGCACACGCCCGTAGTCCCGGCTACTCAGGGGGCTGAGGCAGGAGAATCGCTTGAACCTGGGAGGCAGAGGTTGCAGTGAGCCGAGATCATGCCACTGCACTCCCGCCTGGGTGACAGAGCAAGACTCCATCTCAAAAATAAAAAAAAACAAAAAAAGGCAAGAAGTGCCTAGACTACCTCTCTAGTGGTGGGCACAGAGTCATTCAGGTAAGGCCATTGAAAAAGAAGCTGGAAGGGGAAGATGAGTTAGTACTTGAAATTCTGCTGTCTTGACACAAATAGCTTATCCCGAAATGATAAATGTATCTGTTAATGGAATTTACCCATTTTGTACATCGCACATGTTTTGTATGTGGTGTTGAGCATAGAGGTCTTCATTACGAGTCAGGAAATGTAAGTTCCACTTCCAGTGTGAGCTGTGTCTCTGTCACAAATGGCTTTATTATTCAAAATTTTCAGACCCCAGTTTCTGTCTTCACTTGACTGAGAATAATTCAACGACAGAGAATGTTCTAGTCTCCTTTGTGTCTCTAGTATCTAGTACAGGGCCCCAAAATGTTTGAGGGGGGAATGACTAGGGAAGGAGGAGAATAAAGGAGGAAGAGATTTATCTTGTAACATCTGTCCTGGTGTTAGCAATATTAATTAAAACAGTTTGCAGGTTTTGTTGAAAAGGTCTATTGTCCATCTTGGTGGCAAACTAGGAGGAAATGGTATCTAGCAAGGCCCTCTTTGGCATAAAGGGCACAGAATGTGCAACTGACATGTACACACAATGGAATGCCTTCCTCTGGCCACCTTTCATTTCCCCTTGTTCTTTCCAAAGCAACTGACACCACAAAATGAGAAGAGGTGGAACAGGAGACAGGCTCGCAACAATGACTTACCTGGCTGCTTCCTTTTCAGTTACCTTTGTGGACAGACACAAGAATGCAGAGGTCAGAGCTGCCCTAACACAATGTGGAATTGTGAGCTAGTTTTGTGCCACTAAACTCACCTGATATATATTCTTCAGTGTCCTCAATTCTTTTACCTTTGCAGAGCTAACTCTTACTTTAGGATTGTGCCAGGATTTAAACTGGGAGCATTAGCTGCAGAGGGCAAAGGAGTCAAGCTAATAAGCTCTCCAATTCTGCTTCTTGCAGACTGCTTCAATTTTGAAGGAGAAGTCGTTATTTTTAGAATTCTTACTTGCGTTCACCCTGTACCCCGAATGATTAACTCCTAGTGTGTCCCTCAAGTTTAACCCATACTCCCCCTCTGCTCCTAGGAATGTGACCAGGATTTTAAAAAACTATTTTCAATCTGCCTCCTCTTCCTCTACCCATTTCCCCAATTGCAGCCCTTACCCTCCACCCCTCTCCTATTAAACTCATGTCCATTCAATCTCCAGACTTGTTGGGGGAAGTGGCAGCATTGTAAGATAAACCTTAAGTAATTATTATTGTTTGTTTATTTATTTCGAGACGGAGTCTCTCTCTGTCACCCAGGCTGGAGTGCAGTGGCGTGATCTTGGCTCACTGCAAGCTCCGCCTCCCGGGTTCAGATGATTTTTCTGCCTCAGCATCCCAAGTAGCTAGGACTGCAGGCGCACGGCCACCATGCCTAGCTAATTTTTGTATTTTTAGTAGAGATGGCATTTCATCATATTGGCCAGGCTGGTCTCGAACTCCTGACCTCGTGATCTGCCCACCTCGGCCTCCCAAGGTGCTGGGATTACAAGCGTGAGCCACTGCACCTGGCCTATTTTTTTCTTTATCTTAAGTTCCAGGGTACATGTGCAGGATGTGCAGGTTTGTTACATAGGTACACATGTGCTATGGTGGTTTGCTGCACCTATCAACCCATCGCCTAGGTATTAAGCCCCACATGCACTAGCTATTTTTCCTGGTGCTCTCCCTCTTCCGGCACCCCAGCCTGAAGTTATTATTAAAGTTCAGTTTAACTCTTGTGGTGTCTACAAAGCATGACTTTGTTGAGTCTTCAACAGATCGTAGCGTTACTCACCTTATGTCATTAAACTGAAGAGGCTGGGGTGATAGGATAAGGGAAGTACACAGCTCAGCATGTGGGGAGTTTATTTAAAACTCTTGTGGTCTTTCATTGACTAGGCAGATGAAGTCATTGCTGACTTATAAATCAACAAAATACTTTTAAAATGTAACCTCCTTTCGTGGTTTGTTATAATAAATTACCCTTGACCACTCTTTAAAAAAATCACAAAGAGAAAATTATAATTTTCCTTCATTGAGTTCAATACTTGTGAGCATCTTTCAGGTAAATTAAGAGGAAAAATACATACAAATAGTTACATTTTGGAAATATTTGCACCTAAAACAATAGAATATGTTCTATGGGAGTAATAAGTAGTTCCTAATGTTGATTTATCTAGATGTATTATTTCTTTTTTTTATATAATGTGACTATGATGACCAGGAAAGGAGCCAAAAAAAAAAGGTTTGAAAATAAATGAAAATAAATGCAAAACCTTAAGTGGTGCACACCTGTAATCCCAGCAATTGGGGGCGAGGGAGATGGGGCAATGGCTGAGGCTGGAGAATGGCTTGAGTCTAGGAGTTTGAGACCAACCTGAGCAACATAGGAAGATCCTGTCTCTTTAAAAAAGAAATAAATTGGCCAGACATGGTGGTTCATGCCTGTAATTCCAGAACTTTGGGAGGCCAAGGTGGGCAGACCACCTGAGGTCAGGAGTTCAAGACCAGCCTGGCCAACATGGTGAAACCCTGTGTCTACCAAAAACACAAAAATTAGCTGAGCGTGGTGGCAGGCGCCTGTAATCCCAGCTACTGGGGAGGCTGAGGCAGGAGAATTGCTTGAACCCGGGAGGCAGAGGTTGCAGTGAGCTGAAATCGCACCACTGCACTCCACCCTGGGTGACAGAGCAAGACTCCATCTCAAACGAACAAACAAAAATAAAAAACAAATAAATAAGGAAAAAAGGAAAAAGAAGAACTTGTGAACTTGCAAAGAAAAATGGGTGCATTTCGTAACACTGCCCAAATTGGGTGTTTTTTTATTATTATTTTTTTAACTTTTTACTGGCAAGAGAGATTCTCTGGCATGAACTGAAGGTCCCCTCTCTTCTGGGTGATGTGTATTAACATTGTACTGAGTCTGGTTAGGGTGGCTCTTGGCAGGATAATACTTTTTTTTTTTATTATTAAAAATAATTGTATTTAGGCCAGGTGCAGTGGCTCACGCCTGTAATCCCAGCACTTTGGGAGGCTGAGACAGATGGATCACCTGAGTTCAGGAGTTCAAGACCAGCCTGACCAACATGGAGAAACCCCGTCTCTACTAAAAATACAAAATTAGCTGGGCGTGGTGGTGCATGCCTGTAATCCCAGCTACTCAGGAGGCTGAGGCAGAAGAATTGCTTGAAACTGGGGGGCGGAGGTTGTGGTGAGCCGAGATCATGCCATTGCACTCCAGCCTGGGCAACAAGAGCAAACCTCAGTCTCAAAAAAAAAAAAAAAGGAAAAAAAATTGTGTTTACTTAGAAGCATTCAGAATGTCAACAAAACAGCTGCAACTTGTTTTTTTTTTTTTTTTTTTTTTGAATTACAGAGTGGTATTCAGTTAATGGAACAACAATTATTTGGTATAAGCTGCATCAGAGACAACTAAAGATGAAAAAAACTACCATCACCATATATAACTAATTTGCGCTGTGCACCAAAAAGAATCTGTTTGAAATTTCCATGCCAATTTACAACCCCCATACGTTACCAGGCAAGGTTAGTGGTTATTGAAAATACTAGCAGGGCATGGTGACATGCGCCTGTAATCCCAGCTACTCAGGAGGCCGAAGCAGGGGAATCGCTTGAACCTGGGAGGCAGAGGATGGAGTGAGCCAAAATAGTGCCACTGCACTCCAGCCTGGGTGACAGAGGAGACTCAGTCTCAAAATATAAAAAGAAAACAAATACCACCAAGACATCGCTATCTAAAGAAACATTTCGGTAATGTGTTAATTGTGCAAAAAAATACAACGTATGGTTTAAAAACAAATTTTACACAGCCTTACATTTCATTTTTTTTCTTTAAAAGGAGTGAGTTGTGTACAGGCGGGCTAAATGCTTTACAGACAAGAAAAAAGAAAAACTAGAACCAACTTATTCATTATCATTGTCTTCTTCATCTTCATCTCTTCATCTTCCTCCTCCTCACCCTCTTCATTTTCCTCAGCTTCCTCCTCTTTTTCTTGCTTTTTTTCAGCCTTGACAACTCCCTTTTTTGCTGCATCAGGCTTTCCTTTAGCTCGATATGCAGCAAGACCCTTTTCGCATTTTTCCTTCAGCTTTGCAGCCTTCTTTTCCTAAGGCTGCTTGTCACCTGCAGCAGTGTCATTCCGCATCTCTCCCAGTTTCTTTGCAGCGTCACCAATGGACAGGCCGGTATGTTTTGGGCAATACTCAGAACAGAATAGAAAAAAAGGCTGAAGGAGGCCTCTTGGGTGCCTCGGGATCCTTGAGCTTCTTTCTTGTCTCCCCTTTAGAAGGGATACAGGTTTTCATTTCTCTTTCATTACGGGCCTTGTCTGCCTTTGCTGTATCTTCAAATTTTCCTTTCTCTTTAGCAGACATGGTCTTCCACCTCTCTAAGCACTTCTTAGAAAATGCTGAGAAGTTGACCTAAGCATCTGGATGCTTCTTCTTATGCTCCTCCTGACAAGTTTGCGCAAAAAATGCGTATGGTGACATTTTGCCTCTTGGCTTCTTAGGATCTCCTTCGCTCATATTGGGTAATTTTTCCTCAGTGAGGCACAGAGTCGCCCAGTGCCTGTCTGGCTGTCACTTGCCCTGGTGCTGTCTCTGTCGAGAGGATAATAATTTAAAAGTTTTAAATAAGCATGTCTTATCCTTCAGTTCTCTAAAGCAGGTTTTATATGAAATCTGAATCTGACTGAGGATGTTACTGTTCATTCTTTTCAAAGTTCCAAGTAGACAAGCCACAAAAGGAATTTCTCAGTTTCTTTGGCATGGCTCATGCAAGTAAAAACTGGTGGCTAAGACCTAAAGAACACAGTTTTAATCTCTGAAATACCGATGACTTTGGGCAGAAGCACAGATGGGTAGGAAGAGGGAGGCAAGGGGAGAGATTTCTCTCCCATGATCACGTTGTCCCAAAAAGGGTCCTTGTGTACAGTTGATAAGGTCACATGTCGACACATTGGTTGTTAAGACCTTGATGAAAAGAGTCAGAGGAAGCCAGTGTGAAATACTCAATGACATATCAGTGGTGAGGCCTTGAGGCATATAAAGAAGGTCATCAAAGTTTGCCATCTCTTTTATCTGCTCTTGCTCACCTCTGCCTAGATGTTACAAATGAAGGAAATATTTGTTGGGAATATATTTATCTGAATGCACTATGTGAATAACGAGAATGTTGGAAGAATGTATGACGGTATATATTGGCTCTTTCAATATTAAGAACCTCGTATAGTCCTTTACTAAGCTTAAGGCTTGTGCAAACAAGATTAAACAAATACACACAAACAGCCTCCTCCCTCCTTCAGTAAACCCAAATAAATCTGATCAGCTTGAAGTGATTTCTACAATAGCTCTCACGGCTATCAGGATTTAGTCTGATCTCCTGGCAAAGCCAACCCAGGCCCACATGAGCCCCCGACCCTCTGCCTCCATCCTTCTCTCTCCCTAACTCCCTGCTGGCCCCACCCCCGCCCCCCGGCATGTTAACTGTGAGGTCCTTGACATGCACGCTCCCTCCTCACACCTCCATGCCTTTCTTTCTCCTGTTCCCTTTACCTCCATGTCTGTCTACTCTCACCTGTCCTTCCACATTTAGTTCCGACATCACCTCCTCCTGAAGGCTTTCCTGCACTGTCTCCTTGCTCACACCAAGACTGGTGCCTCGCCAGTGTGTGCCCATGCATGCTGTCCAGGCCTCCACCACAGGGTTCTACTGAAGGGAAACCTTTTGTCTTCTCCTGTTTACTGTTCCTTGTTGTTGTTGTTGTTGAGACAGAGTCTCGCTCTGTTGTCCCGCCTGTTGTGCAGTGGTGCAATCTCAGCTCACTGCAGCCTCCATCTCCCTGGTTCAAGTGATTCTCCTGCCTCAGCCTCCCAAGTAGCTGGGATTACAGGCATGTGCCACCACACCCAGCTAATTTTTGTATTTTTAGTAGAGATAGGGGTTCACCATGTTGGTCAGGCTGGTCTCGAACTCCTGACCTCAGGTGATCCGCCCACCTTGGCCTCCCAAAGTACTGGGATTACAGGTGCGAGTGACTGCACCCAGCCTCCTGTTTACTATTTCTTTTCTCATAATACAAAACCTGTCAGATAGTAAGTGTTTAATGTACATTTGAGGAATGAATGGTTTAATCAGAGTTTGTTTCTAATCTTGTTTCCAGCCCACATTAGCTTATTCACCTGTGTGCAAAAGTGGATGAGGACAAATAATTGTTAAATCGTTTGCTTGACTAAGAATGTTTTACTGATAGCAAGTTGGCAATCTGAAAATTAGTGGGAGAAGTAGTGATGGGTACTGAGCAGACTGCCAACTTAGATTCTGATTATCTGCTGTGAATCATTTCTTTAACCTTTGAAGGCTTTTAAAATTATTTTTCTGGGTATAATAATAATGTGGCTAACTAAAAATAATGAAGATCATGTTCATTGTAGATGTGTGCTAAACATCCTTGTTTTGATCCAAGTGCTACAATTGCGACCCCCACATTACCTCCTTTCCCCACTCTGCCTACTCCCAGCATACATGCGGGCATGCGTGCGTGCACACACACACACACACACACACACACACACCCCTAGACTAAACCTTACCAGATTTAGTCTTTAATAGAGTCCTATAAGACACATTTCACCACATTTCCAAAGTCATAATGGATCTTGGAAGGGAAAGCTATGGAAAACAGTGATAGAAACACACTTATCACACAGCGATAGAGTTCCCTTTTGATCTCTTCAAACAAGCCAAGAAACAAAGAGTGAAAATCATCTAAGAATTCAAAACTGCTGGACTATTCCCATTGCACCGAGTCATATGGATCTGTGTCAAGTACACAATCAGTTGCAAGTCAGCTGATAGAAAAGAGTTACTTCGGAAAGATAATCTCAGGGAGCTTATTATACTCCCTTTGAAGTATTGAGTCCAGTGAACTTGAACTGGAGATTTGAAGTTTCTGATGTTCTGCTGTCACTGGAAAGGAATTACTTTTTTTTTTTTTTTTGAGATAGAGTCTCACTTTGTTGCTCAGGCTGGACTGCAGTGGCGCAATCTTGGCTCACTGCAACCTCTGCCTCTTGGGTTCAAGTGATTCTCTAGCCTCAGCCTCCTGAGTAGCTGGGATTACAGGCGTGCACCACCATGCCTGGCTAATTTTTTTGTTTGTTTGTTTGTATTTTTAGTAGAGACGGGGTATCACCATGTTGGTCAGGCTGGTCCCAAACTCCTGACCTCATGATCCGCCTGCCTCAGCCTCCCAAAGTGCTGAGATTACAGGCGTGAGCCACCATGCCCAGCCAGGAATTACTCTTGACAATTTTCTATGTAATTTATTGGAGAATGACAAAAGTGGTTGAAAATATTATTAGCTGGAATCTTGGCGTCTTTTGGTAACTAAAACAGTTTTGTTTCTCAGAAAAATGACGTTATAGATCTGGCATAGAATTTAGCATAGAAACTCTTCCTACAAGGTATAATGAGAAAGAGAATCAAAGCAAGAGTCTTAAGACTCAGCCTTAGTTCCAGTTTGGCCTTTGTGATCCTGGCCAAGTCACTTCAACATGAACTTGGTTTACTACGTCTACAAAATAAAAGGGTTGGGCTACTATCGCTGCTGTACTACTACTACTGATCTATTTGTGCTGGATTATTCTATATCCAGATGAATGAGGCCAAGTGTTTCGGGCATCACCAACCACCATTTAAACAAATAGCATCTCCTCCATAGGGGAGGAGGCTGCACACATCTGCTGCTCTCCACCCTGAGAATGCGGATGAATTCCAATCAGCAGCCACCACCTGACTGATTTGCCCACAGCCTGCTCTGGGTCCACTGGCTGGGAGGCTTCTGGAGGCAGCTGGGTCATGTCATCCCAACCCAAACTGGTGATGTGAAAGAACAGTCACATGTGTGAGCAGGTGCATAACCCATCCTCAGGAGGGAGAACGGAGTGAAGGAACAGTGGTTTAGGGAGTGACTCATTCAGGTTATTCATTCTGTGTGTAAAGCCCAAGGCCCTCCAACTGGCCCCGACCTACCTGCCCCGACTCTTCTGCTTTCCCGACGCCTTCTCTGGGCCTCTATTGCCCTTCTGGCTAGTGCAGCTGGCCCCTTGATGGCTTATATAGAAGATAATGTACCTAAGTCATTCATCACCCCAACCCTTGTGCATAGGTTTTCCTTGTTGCCAGAACCTGGATTTTGTTCAAGGGTGTCCCCAGCCCTGTGTGATCAAGTGAAGAACTCCCAACCTTCATCCCCAAAGGAAAACTGATCACTATGCTCCCATTGGTAATTGGCCTAAGCCAATCACTGCACTCCCATTGATAATCGGTCTAAACCAATAACTGCACTCCCATTGGTAATGGGTCTAAGCCAAGCCAATCACTGCATTCCCATTGGTAATCAATCGAAGCCAATCGCAGTGTTCCCATTGATAATTGGTCTAAACCAATCACTGGGCTCCCATTGGTAATTGGTCTAAGCCAATCACTGAGCCCCCATTGGTAATCAGTTGAAGCCAATCACTGCACTCCCATTGGTAATCCATCTAAGCCAATCACTGCACTCCCATTGGTAATCCATCTAAGCCAATCACTGCACTCCCATTGGTAATGGGTCTAAGCCAATCGCTGCACTCCATCTCCCAGTCTACTTACAGTGATTATCTCGGGTATGGCCATACACTGCAATTTTGGCCAGTGGGAGTGAGTCAGTTAAGAGGCTTCTGGGAAGATTCACACTGTCCTGTCTGTATGAGATGCTTGAAATGATGCTGCCATCTTTTGAAAAAGAGAATGATCATCTGACAGGCTGAGTGAGCAGAGAAATGAAGAGAATCATCTGGGGCCTGAGTGAGATCACTGGGCTGCTTTGTTAATCTACCCTGGATGCTCTCTACATCTTGAATTCTTGTTATGTGAAATTACAATTTTTTTTCTTACTGTTTGAGTCAGAAGCCCAAGGTATCTTGCTGTTTCTCACACTGGCACACTGGAGACGCAACAAGGAAACCCCAAGTGGGGTTAGTGGAGGAATCAGTTCCTCCACTTAGAAGCCATTACTGAGGAACAAATTACTTCAAAATTTAGTGGCTTGAAATAACAATAAGCATGTATTGTCTCTCAGTTTCTGTAGGTTGCAAATTTTGGAGCTTTTTGAATGGGAAGTCTGGCTTAGATTATCTCCTCTCATGAGACTGCAGATGAGTGTGGGCTGGGGCTGCCCTAATCTGAAGGTTCAACTGGGGCTGGTGGGTCTGTTTCCAAGGAGGCTCACTCACTTGGCTGGCCAATGGGGGCTGGCTGTGGTGGGAGTTCTCAGTTCCTCTCCATATGGGCTTCACCACAAGGTACTTGAGTGTCCTCTGTTTTAAAATATAGGTTTTATTAATATTTAGGTATGGCAAAGCCATCGGATCAGGAATGACTGCTAATAAGCAGATAGTTTGTTATGCTCACAGATCTCAAGAGGAAGGGGTGTGTCACACCAGACACATGGGGAAGTACCAAGGTCAGTTAGGAGGCAGAGGGAGCAGAGTGAAAACAGGGGCACAAACTTTTTTTTTTTTTTTGAGATGGAGTCTCACTGTATCACCATGCTGGAGTGCAGTGGTGAGATCTTGGCTCACTGCAACCTCTGCCTCCCGAGTTCAAGCGATTCTCCTGCCTCAGCTTCCTGAGTAGCTGGGACTACAGGTGTGTGCCACCACACCCAGCTAATTTTTTGTATTTTTAGTAGAAACGGGGTTTCACTATGTTAGCCAGGATAGTCTCATTCCCCTGGCCTCCCAAAGTGCTGGTATTACAGGCGTGAGCCACCGCGCCCTGCCAGGGGCACAAACTTTTATTGTGGTTTCTGTGGGAAGGAAGGAGTGAGGGAGGGTGATTGGGCTTTGGATTGAATAGTTTGAATCATTTCAGCAGGCTCTGGGCCACACAGGCTATCCCTAGTTGTCTAGTTCCTACTCCTGGGGTGATTAAGGCAGGTGGATAGTGGCCTGGAGGGTGAGAGCCCATAAAGGAGGTGGCAGTGTGTGGGCCCTGGATTGATTGGTTTACATTTGTAACGCACCCTCATGGTTGTTTGCTATTTCTAAAAACTGGCTAGTCCTGGGACAGGCATAAAAATACAAAAATAAAAGACATGGTAAATATATTCTGACAGCATGGTGCTGGCTTTGCCCAGAGTAAGCAATCCAAGAGAGCAAGACAGATGCTGTAACGTCCTTTATGCTCTCAATTCAGAAGTCACATATTATCCCTGCTGAACTCTACACAGACCAGTCCTAATTCAACATGGAAGGAGACTATGCAAAGACATAAATACCTAAGAGGTGAAGATCACTGGGGGCCATCTTGGAGGCTGGGTACGACACATCTGGCAAGTTCCTTGACCTCCAAATGTCAGTGTCTTCACTTAAAAAAGATGGCAATAATATTGTTACTTTGACTTCTAAGTTGAAAGCGAACAGAAAGTGACTCTGGCTTGCTTAGGCAAAAGAGGAATTTATTGAATCAGTTTTGGATTCACACAATAGAAGGGAAGGCTATAGAACCAGGCTTAGCAGAACCTGAGGGAGCTCAGGGAGCAGGGAAGGTCATGCAGGGCAAAGCCTCAGGGTTGGTCTGGTTGGGAAACTGATGTTGACATCAACTGCACTGGCCACCAGATAATGTGGCCAGAGCTAAACGCTCAGCACCACCGCTGTTGGGCAACTCTCAATCGCCTCTGTGCCCTGAAGCTTCCACAGTGTGGGGAGACTGGAGAAAGGAGGACCAGGTCCCTTTGCTTCTGGGATTACAGCACATGTCCGCTACAAATACGGGCTTCATGGGATTCACCAAAAATATATGAGCACCTTCCTTGGTAAATCGAGAGTGCTCAGTAATGGTTGGTTGCTTAATAGAAGGGAGAAAGCAGATACCTTGGGATGGAATAGAGTGAGTTTGGAGATCTGAAGTTGAGAGTGAGAATAAAGCATGCTCATTACATTTCCAGCCACACTGAGCATTTCTAATAGCACTCTTACCTTGTCTTCACTCATATGTACATTTGCAAATTCTTAAATTGCTGAGATTTGTACAAATCCTATCTGTATACTCTAATTATCCGGTGAACCAAGTTGGAGGCAAGGGAACAGTGAAAGCCTCCTATGAAAATTGCAGTACTGTCTGTGAGCAGTGGCTCATGCTTGTAATCCCAGCACTTTGGGAGAATGAGGTGGGCAGATTAATTGAGGTCAGGAGTTCAAGATTCCTGCCTGGGCAACATAGTGAAACCCTGTCTCGACTAAAAATACAAAAATTAGCCAGGTGTGGTGATGCACGCCTGTAATCCCAGCTACTCAGGAGACTGAGGCAGGAGAATCGCTTGAGTCCAGGTGGCAAAGGTTGCAGTGAGCTGAGGTCACACCACTGCACTCCAGCCTGGGCAGCCGAGTGAGACTCCAACTCAAAGCAAAGCAAAGCAAAGTGAAGAGAAAAGAAAATTGTAACAGTAGCCTCTTGCTACCTTGACATGAACCACAATTAACCACACTCTTTAAGTGGTGGTAGCTTCCATTTCTGTCACTGTTACCTTCATAGTACTTTTTTTTTTTTTTTTTTTTTTTGAGACAGAGTTTCTCCTTCTGCTCACTGCAGCCTCCGCCTCCTGGGTTCAAGCAATTCTCCTGCCTCAGCCTCCCGAGTAGCTGGGACTACAGGCCCATGCCACCACGCCCGGCCAATTTTTGTATTTTTAGTAGAGACATGGTTTCACCATATTGGTCAGGCCGGTTTTGAATTCCTGACCTTGTGATCCACCCGCCTCAGCCTCCCAAAGTGCTGGGATTACAGGCGTGAGCCACCGCACCTGGCCCCTTTATAGTACTTCTATCTCAGTTTGAATTTCCAAGGCAAAGCCAGACACCTTTTCTCACAGAGCCTGTGCTCTGTTGTTAGGTGTGGGCATGAGTCTTGCTGTTCAAACTCAACTATTTCATTCAAAGTGACCTTGCTTGGGTTTACAAATTCATTGAGGTTGAATGTGTAACTAAGTTCTAAAATATTAGTTCTAAACTAAGTTCTAAAATGGTTCTAAAATGTTCGTATATAAGGAGCACCAGGAGGGCTTGCTGAAACACAAGTTGCTGGGCCCCACCCCTGGGGTCTCAGGTTCAGCAGGTCTAGGGCGAGGTCTGAGGATGTGCACTTCTAATACGTTCCCAGGTGGTGCTGAGGCTGCTGGTCTGGGGGCCACATTGAGAAACACTGACTTGAATGACTTGATGCTGTTGCTGGCCTGATTTGTAAACTTCTTAGACCCTACCCAGTAATCGCCTTTCTTTTCTTTTCTTTTCTCTTTTCTTTTCTTTTTTTTTTTTTTGAGACAGAGTTTCACTCTTGTTGCCCAGGTTGGAGTGCAGTGGTGCTATTTTGGCTCACTGCAACTTCCGCCTCCTGGGTTCAAGTGATTCTCCTACCTCAGCCTCCAAAGTAGCTGGGATTACAGGCATGTGGCACCAAACCTGGCTAGTTTTTTTTGTATTTTTAGCAGAGACAGGGTTTCACCATGTTGGCCAGGCTGGTCTCGAACTCCTGACCTCAAGTGATCCACCCATCTCAGCCAACGCACCCAGCCAGTAATTGCCATTCATAAAGAAAGCCAAGATGACACCTACAGAGCAAAATTATGTGATACTCAGGAATAAACATTGAAACATTATTTTGATTAGAATAATAGCTGCATGGAACAGAAACTTAGCTATCAGAGCTTAAGCATATAGCAGTTTGTTTTTCTCACATTTCCAAGAAGACTAGAAGCTGTCCTAGGCTGGTGAAATGACTTCACCTCATCAGGGGTCAAGGCTCTTGCTAACTTTCTCTTCTATCATCCTTGGTAAATGATCTTTGTCCTCATGGTCACAAGATGGCTGCTGCATCTCCATGTATTGTCTCTGTACTCTAGGCAGGAAAATGAATGATGAAGAAGAAATGCATGTATGAGCTTTACTGAAAGTCCCTCTAGAGACTTCTGTTCCCATCTCATGGGGTTAGAACTATGTCACATGGCCACACCAAGCTTCAAGGGAGCCTCAGCACTCATTGACCCACATAAAATGGGGTTCCGTTGATGAGAAAGGAAGGAAGAATGGGTGGTAACCAGCAGGCTCTGGGATGCACTCACCTGCTTGACTCCCAAAGGGTCACATCACGTACTCAGGCCGGAGCCACCTACAGTGCTAAACCAGCCACGCAACAAATGAAAGGGACAGACAAAAGACATGAAGCCACTTCTGTACTAGCATTTCTTGCCTCCTGCTAATGGGTGTTATATGAAAAGGGAAAACTGAACTAGAACTTCTTTACTATAGACTTCTGAGAAGTTTTATTAATCCTATGTATGTAATGACATTCCAAGGCAGGAACAAACATGCTGCATTTTCCAAGCTTATTTGACCACAGAAGCTTTTCAAAAATTTTTCTGGTGCATCTCCCTGAACTACATTCCATGGAAATTTTTGCCAGAAAACCTTGATATACACAGTGTCAACTATCAGTGTGTTTCTTAAGACTCCTTATGAGAAAAAAAAGCCAAGTATGTTCTTCTTACATCAGTGAGATAGTTCTACTTTTTTAAGGGGAAGGAAATGAAAATAGGAACAGTTTGTGAGTTAGGGCGGGGGGTGTGATGCCAGCCTGCCGCCTGAGAACCATGCAACCTTGACAGGCCTGGTGGCCTCCCTAGAGTCTCCTGTGGTGTTTTTTTTTTTTTTTTTTTTTTTTTTTGTGAGACAGAGTCACCCAGGCTGGAGCGCAGGGAGTGCAGTGGTGCGATCTCGGCTTACTGCAACCTCTGCCTCCCGGGTTCAAGCGATTCTCCTGTCTCAGCCTCTAGACTAGCTGGGATTACAGGTGCATGCCACCATACCTGGCTAATTTTTGTATTTTTAGTAGAGATGGGGTTTCGCCATGTTGGCCAGGCTGGTCTTGAATTCCTGACCTCAGGTGATCCGCCCCCCTTGGCCTCCCAAAGTGCTGGGATTACAGGTGTAATCTACCATGCCCGGCCAGAGTCTTCTGTTCTTACTTGCAAAACAAGATCTGTAGGGAAGCACCAGGATGCATCCCAATAAACCAAAATTCTGCAACTTTACAGCTCCTAGAAAGATCAAGAAGGGACGTCTGAATCAATCTTTGGTAATGGGAGATAGAGGATATATGCACTCCTGTTGGGCGACAGAGTGAAACCCTGTCTCAAACACTGGAGATGGACTCTTGGGGTTTCGACATGTTGGCCAGGCTGGTCTTGAACTCCTGACCTCAGGTGATCTGCCTGCCTTGGCCTCCCAAAGTGCTGGGAGCACAGGTGTGAGCCACTGCGCCTGGCCTGGTTCTCCCATTTTAAGGGCTCATGCATTCTATTGAGCTCACCCAGATAATTTAGGATAATCCCCCCATCTCATCACATCTGCAAAGCCCCCTTTGCCATATAAGGTAACATATCTACAAGTTCTAGGAATTAGGACATGGACATCTTGGGACTCATGGGTATTCTGCCTACCGCGCAGATGAAATCTATTGTTTAAAGAAGTATAGACAGTGTTGGGAAACTAAAGACTATAACAAAAAATTCAAATTAGGCTTAATAGTATGTGAGACAAGCAGTACAAAAAGGTAGAGAAGGTTTATGTGAGAAAAGAAAAGAAAAAAAAACCCAAGAAAGGAGATCAATTACAACACAAGCAAAAGTAGGACAACACTAGTTAAGAGTTGGAAGCACGTGAATCCTTTAAGAGCCCGAGCAAAGGGCAAAGGTTTAGTATGGAATTGCTTTGTGTTTTTTGTGTGTGTGTGTTTTTTTTTTTTTTGGAGACGGAGTCTCGCTCTGTCGCCCAGGCTAGAGTGCAGTGGCGCAATCTCGGCTCACTGCAAGCTCCGCCTCCCGGGTTCACGCCATTCTCCTGCCTCAGCCTCTCTGAGTATCTGGGACTACAGGCGCCCGCCACCACGCCCGGCTAATTTTTTTTGTATTTTTAGTAGAGACGGGGTTTCACCGTGGTCTTGATCTCCTGACCTCGTGATCCACCCGCCTCGGCCTCCCAAAGTGCTGGGATTACAAGCGTGAGCCACCGCGCCCGGCCTAGTATGGAATTGTTGGAGTTTCTTTCTATTATATATTGTACCTTCACCAATAGAACTAAGAGTCTAAAATCACACTATTTAAAAACCAAGAATGTATCAGCATTAACCAGATTGATCCTATAGGCGCTGCCTGACTTTCAGGTGTGGAGGTGGTAGGAAGAGCCACAGAATGGCCCGAAATAATTGCAGAGCTCCAGTGTTCGAAGAATGTATAGGAACCTGGTGAGGTGAAGGCACCCTTGCCTTTGCTTAGTGGCTTCAGAATGTGGAATAAAAAGGAACATGACATCTACATCCAGGTGAGAATTAGGCTTGGGACAATGGGTGGTGAAGTATTAGTCCAAAGGTCAATAAAAGAGTAAGAATCACATGCAAGTATTTAAAGGATCCAGGCAGAGGGGGTGCAATAAGAATTTCTCAGTCCTGGTCCTATTGACACTGTGAACCACGTAATTTTTTGTTGTGTGGGTGTCCTGTGCATTGTAGGCGGGTTAGCGGCATCCCTGGACCCCACCCATCTGATGCAGTGGCACCCTTCCCCAGGATGTGGCAACAAAAAATGTCTCCAGGCCTTGTCAAATGTCCCCAGGGGGAGGAGACAAAAATCACCCCAGTTGGGAACCACTGGTATAGACTGAAAGAATACGCAAGGGGGCACAACACACCAAAAAGGGGGAGCCTGCAAGGCTGGAGAGAGCCTTTGAGGCTACAAGGACACAAAAACTGAGGGAACCTTGTAAGGCGCCTGTTGCTGGAGCTGGTGGGCTGGCTGGGAGCCACCAAGAGCATCCAGCTGGTTTGCATACTGGTCTGTAACTTGGCTGGGGCAGGATCCAGGTCAGAAGAGCTCAAGTCTAATTCGTTCAGGGGTTGCACTCTGGTTGTTTTCCATTTGTTATGCAAGCACAGGTTTCAAAAGGCAATTCACCTGGGCAGGGGATATGCTTGCTTGCAATATAAACAGCTTGGAACCTATTATCTTACATGGTTGTTTCACTTCATCTAGGTTCACTGTCTGTCCTCCTGACCCCTGATTTGTAGAGGAGGGAGGAAACGAGGATGGTAGAGAGACTTGGATGCAAGTAGTGCCACCCGCAGCCTTTACAAGTGCCTTTATGAGAATTAGAAAAGGTGCATCTCTGGCTGGATGAATTAGGAAAGAATGTCCCCTCAGGGAGGATCAGGAGTGGGGCTAGGCTAGGAGAGTGGATGGCACCTTATCTCCAACCCTAGCTGGGAGCGCAGAGCTGCGTGTCAGCGCCCCCATAGTGAGTACCTGCAGAGTTCCTATGGGAGCAAGCCTCCACCACGCACACTACATCTTACATAGCCTGTGAGGCAGAGGCTTACTTATGTAAACGTTGGGGGGCAGACATGACATATGGGGCCCCCGAGCTCTGAGGGGTACTAAACTTTCTTACCAGCAGGATTAGAATTTTAGTATGACACACGGTGAGAAACAAAGGCAATTGATTCTGTAGGAATGAGTGTAAGGTGGCTTGAGAATAAACTAAAGGATAAAAAAGCAAAACGGACAGCTAGGAGAGACTGTGCAAGGTTGCTTCTGTGCATCTGGCCTGATGAGCCTATTCATTGATAAATTTAGGACCTAGGTGATCAGCAAGAGCACTGCACTTTTGCAAGTGAGAGCAGACCTCTAAAGTTCCTTCTAAGGTTCAAACACTAATGGCCCAAGGCTATTAAATGCATCTAGTTCAGGGGATGTGTTCTATAAAGTAAATCATGATCTGCTGCATAAATTCCTATGCACTGGACGTTGTAGAAAAATCTTCCTTTGATGACCTTGGAAGACTAGACACGTTAGCCCTCTTTCTACAAGGGCAAGGAAGGTATCATGCAGCCAAAGGACAGAGAAAGATTCTAAGTCAAGAAAATGCCCATTAAGTGCAGATGTGTCCACGTTACAGATGGAGACCTTGAACCACAGGGTCAGACTAACCCTAACATTGCAGAGTTGCAGAGGGTGAGAGTGTGAATGGAGACCGACACAACAACTGTCTAATTTTGTTTCTTTTGAGACAGGGTCTTGCTCTGTCACCCGGGCTGGAGTGCGGTGGTGCAATCACAGCTCACTGCAGCCTCGACCTCCTGGGTTCCAACAATCCTCTCATCTTGGCCTCCCAAAATGCTGAGATTACAGGCATTAGCCACCATGCCCAGCAAATGTCTAATATTTAAATAAACTTTCTTCCATCTTTGTACTTTGTCAAATATACTTTCATAGCAAGAAAATGAGGGAAAAGTGAAATTTATGGTTTTTATATGACTGAAAGTTGGCAAAAACAAGAAGAAATAACTGGATTTCATTATTACACACCTGTGGGTGTTCTGTTAATGGGCTGACGTGTGAATGCATACTAAAGACATATACAATTCATGCATTGTATATTTATCCATAAAATTAAGGTTTCTTGCTTTCATTTCAGGAAAATTACAATTATGTTGTTATAATCAATATTTTCACATAATTTGTGTTCTATTGACAGTAATACCTAATTAGATTACCTTTCTTGAGTCTTGGTTTTTCTTTTCATTTTTTCAAGTTTACATTTAGAGAAACTGCTCTGCAGAGGCAGTAGCAATTGCAATTATCATTAAAATTCTTCAAGCAACCCTTCCATTTGGAAATGAATCATGAATTTTATGTCAATCATTATAATTGGGTTGCATATGGTATATTGCCATTATCACAGGGACTATCACAAAATAGTTTAATTTCATCCCATAAATTACTATCACTTATATAATGATTTTCAAGATTTCTTATAATAATGTCTTAAAAATTTCTACCTATATAGTTTTGTGAAGGGTTGCTATCATGTTCATGCTTACATGTACAGACCTACATATACACACCTTTAAGACTAACATGAAGGCCGGGCGTGGTGGCTCATGCCTGTAATCCCAGCACTTTGGGAGGCGGATCACGAGGTCAGGAGTTTGAGACCAGCCTGGCCAACATAGTGAAACCCTGTCTCTACTAAAAATACAAAAATTAGCCAGGTATGGTAGCATGCACCTGTGGTCCCAGCTACTCGGGAGGCTGAGGCTGGAGAATCACTTGAACCCAGGAGGGGGAGGTTGCAGTGAGCCGAGATTGTGCCATTGTACTCCAGACTGGGTGACAGAGTGAGACTCCGTCTCAAAAAAAAAATTAAAAAAAAGACTAAAGACTAACATGAACTGTTGTGAATATTGTGCTAATGGATGAGTAACTCCAGAATCTTAAATTGGAACATGAAGGGAAACAAGACTCTTGCATTCAGTCTGAGAGGAAGATTTTGGAGAGCTAATTGTCTTTCCTCTTACCAAGGAGCTCCTGTTACCCCAGCTCTCCTCACTCCCCAAGGCAGTGTCTGTCTGATGCCAGCAGAAGTACAACCTACAAACCATCACAGCTCTGGATGTCGTTACCTTTTGTTTGGAGAACACAGGGCAGAAGATTTAGAGGTCCCCTGGGACCTAAATGATGTTAGTCATGAGTGGTGTTAAGGGTTACAAGTTGCACTGAGTCAATGGTGAATGTGAAGTGACCACGGACCTTCTAAAGTGAGGGCCCAGGACCCCCTACCCTAGTCCTTGAAGGCCAATGCTGCACCCCTTGCTAAATAACCATACAAATATTACTATAGTGGATTGAATGGTGTCTCCCATTAGAATGTCCACATTCGAATCCCTGGAACTTATAAATACAACCTTTTTTTGGAAGAAGAGTCTTTGCAGATGTGTTAAATTAGGAATCTTGAGATAAGCTCACGTTGGATTATCTGTGTGGGCCCTAAATTCAATGACAAGTGATTTTATAAGAGACAGAGGGGAGACGGAGAAGAGGAGAAGGTCATATGATTACAGGGGCAGAGACTGGAGTGATGCAGCCACAGGCCGAGAATGAGAGTCAAGTTATAGCCTTCAGAGGGAATAGGCCCTGCCCATAGCTTGATGTTGGATTTCTGGTCTCTGGGACTGTGAAATAATAGATGTCTGTTGTTTTAAGCACCAAGTTTGTGGCAATTTGTTACTGCAGCCACAGGCAACTAGGGCTAATGATAACAATGACTAATAACCATTAGCATTTACCATGTCATTTAACAGTGACTAATAACCATGTGCCAGGCCCTCTGTGAAGCCCCTTTTACAAGCATTATCTCATTTGAATCTCACAACAGCCTCATAAGATTGGCGTGATTATTTATCCCAATTTACAGATGAGGAAATTGAGGTTCAAACGGGGCAAGCAGCTTGCCTGAGGCCACATAGCTAGCAAGTGGCTGAGCTGGGATCTGAACCTAGATCTGTGTGACGGTAAGACCTACTTGAAGCACACACTGAAGCCTCGCTGCCTGGTCACATATGGAGCTGTTATAGACAAGCCCTATTCTTGGTGGTTCCGGGTTGATAGTTCTGTGTTCTTTGGCACCCTACTTAAAGGGTGGTTCAAATATTTTAGCACTCGCCCTCTCAACCTTCAGCTCTGTACCACCCCTCAGAAGTGATACATAAATTATAATCAACCATTTATCTAACTCAGAAGACCAAGGGAAAACTTTCCTTGCTATAAAGAAACATTTTAGCCATGCTTAGTCACATACAGTTCTTTGCAGCTATTTCGCCTCTGGGTCATTTGGGTTTATTTGCAGATGTTGCCAAATGAATCAGAAATCTTGGGAAACGGTCTTTGGAGAAGGACAGCAATCAGAATGATTTTGTGTTAGTTTCTTCTCCCAGGAGAAACTTTTAGTCAGAAATAAGTTTGTTTTCTTAAGACTTAAAATATGTTCTCTGAGCTCATTAAACTATCAGAACATGAAGTCTAGACTCTGGTAATAGTATGAGTTAGACAGGATTTCTTTCCTTGTCTATCTTTGTCCAGTCTACTGGGGACTAGAAGAGATTGTTCTCTATCTGCTGGCCAGCCCAAAGACCGTGTGTGTGTTTGTGTAAGTGTGTGTGTGGGGGGGTTCTGGATGAGGTGGTTACTTTTATTTTGCTATCCTTTCTTTTCTTTCAAACAAAATCTACACCCCATTTTACAGGTGGAAACATTGAGCGTTTTGGTGACTCTAAAGGATTTTCTCCATGGCGACTCAACTATGCAGGCTTATTACAAATGCTGTGCTCGTCTTCTCAAGAAATCATTCCATTTAGTGAAAACAAGAGCTGTTATACAATGAGTTTTGAGGCTAATTTTAAAGCAAGTCATGTGTCCCTCCCATTGCTCTGACCCAAATATGAGACAGGGATTCAAAGTTGCACACAAAGAAAACCAAAATCAATCAGGAGGCTCTATATGAACATTTAGTGGGTTACGGGAATGCAAGCTTCATTTTTCAGCCACTGCAATGCTTTATCACTTGAAATGTATTTAGTGTTCTAGTTAGTGCCTGGGAGACTGCTGGGAAGGAAGCTTGAGTCCCAAGCTGGAACCTGGGACTGACCTTGGGTCACTTGTTCTCTCTGCACCTGGGTTTCCAGAGCAGTAAAGAGATGCTATTCTAACCTCTCTTGCAAAGATGCCTCTGTAGTGTGCTAACCAACCACTGCAAACAGAGGTTTGAAGCCATGATCAGGAGCATCCTCTTGAAGGCCGATGGTGAAGGGAAAGGATAGAGACAGGGTTGCAGGTAATCCTTAATGCGGCCAGGGCTGAAGAAAGTTGGTGCAGACTGAAGGTGCCAGCGTAGACAAAATGAAGTTCACCTCTAATTTCATTTGTCTGAACCCTTTCTTTCTGTCCAAAGTTAACTTTATGCAATCACTGGGCCTTCGGGAGCTTTCCTCCTCTCTTATTTCTCCAAACCAAAACCTGCTCCCAGGAAATAATCTGATAAATTCATTTGCATCATGGAGAATGGACCAACTGTTATCTTCTGCAAGCCCTCACATTGAAAGTCTTAAAGCAAAAGTAGTGTGTCAGTGTGCAATTCCAGGCAACAGAAAAGATGGGGAAGAGAGGTGAAACCTGTGCTGGGGCAGGGAGTGTTGAGGAAAGTGTCAGGAAAGTTAGGGTCCCAGCAGGACAGGCATTGCCAGAAAGGCAGGCGGAAGTCATTAGCAAGGTATCCAGCGCCTGATGAAGCAGACCATGAAGCTAAGGAGAAGGAAGAGCAGAAAACCTTGAACAAAAGCTCATATGGAAAGCTATTTGCTTTTTCCCTCAAGCAAAAGATTCAAGAAAAGCAAATGTGTGTATAAAACTCATCATTCATTCATATAAAATTGTATTTACTATGTTCCACGTATCAAAGAGATCGCCAGGAAAAAGATAAAATCTCTGTCTGCACGGAATTTTCTCTTAGGCTAGTGGGTGAGGCTAACAACAAACAAATAATTTCAGGTGGTTGTAAGTGTTTTGAAAAAAAGTAAAACAGGGAAAGGAGATGAGAGGGTGATGGAGCTGGATGAGGGGGTTAGGAAGGGGTTCTTACGTATGGCTGCCTGAGTTAGCAAATAAAAATACAGGACACCAGGTAACTTTGAGTTTTAGATAGATGACAAATGCTTTTTCTTTTTCCTTTCTTTATTTCAATAGGTTTTGGGGAACAGGTGGTGGTTGGTTACATGGGTAAGTTCTTTAGTGGTGATTTCTGAGATTTTGGTGCACCCATCACCCAAGCAGTGTACACTGTACCCAATGTGTAGTCTTTTATCCCTCACCCCCTCTCATCCTTCCCCCAGGGTCCCCAAAGACCATTGTATCATCCTTATGCCTTTACCTCCTCATACATTAGTTCCCACTTATAAGTGAGAACGTACGATGTTTGGTTTTCCATTCCTGAGGTACTTCACTTAGACTAATGGTCTCCAATTCCATCCAGGTTGCTGTGAATGACATTATTCCATTCCTTTTTATTGCTGAATAGTATTCCATGGTGTATGTATGTATATATATATATATCTCAACGTTTTCTTTTTTTCTTTTTTTTTTTGAGACGGAGTCTTGCTCTGTTGCCCAGGCTGGAGTAAGTACAGTGGTGCCATCTCGGCTCACTGCAACATCTGCCTCCCAGGTTCAAGCCATTCTTCTGCCTCAGCCTCCTGAGTAGCTGGGACTACAGGCGCCCGCCACCAGGCCGGCTAATTTTTGTATTTTTAGTAGAGATGGGGTTTCACCATGTTGGCCAGGCTGGTCTTGAACTCCTGACCTCAAGTGATCCACCTGCCTTGGCCTCCTGAAGTGCTGGGATTACAGGGTTGAGCCACTGCACCCGGCCCCCCTATATACCACATTTTCTTTATCCATTCATTGTTTGATGGGCATTTGGGCTGGTTCCATATTTTTGCAATTGCGAATTTTGCTACTATAAACATGCGTGTACAAGTGTCTTTTTTGTATAAAGATTTCTTTTCCTCTGGGATACCTAGTAGTGGGACTGCTGGATCAAATGGTAGTTCTACTTTTGGTTCTTTAAGGAATCTTCACACTGTTTTCCATAGTGGTTGTACTAGTTTACATTCTCAGCAACAGTGTAAAAGTGTTCCCTTTATACCACATCCATGCCAACGTCTATTATTTTTTGATTTTTTGATTATGGCCATTCTTGTAGGAGTAAGGTAGTATTCCACTGTGGTTTTGATTTGTATTTCCCTGATAATTAGTGATGTTGAGCATTTTTTCATATGTGTGTTGGCCATGACAGTTTTTTTTTTAGTTATCAATATGTCCCATGCAATATTTGGGACATACATGTGCAAAAATATTACTCATTTATCTGAAATTCAAATTTAACTAGATGTCTTGAATTTTATCACATAACTCTCTCTACTCCCATGAGGCCCCCATGAACGCGGTGAGGTTGTATCCCGGGAGATAACAGTAAGTGCAAAGTTTTCCAGGCAGAAATGATCCTAGTTTGCTCAGGAAGAAACCCTGTGTGGCTGAAATAGAGGGAATGGGGATGGGGAAAGGTGGGGGGTTGGGGGTGGTAAAGATGACCCAGTGGAGGTGAGCAGGGGCCAGATCTTAGGGGGCTCCAGGCAAGTGTGAAGAGTTTGCATTTTATTCTGATCTTTGGAGTTTTAAAGAAAGCTCTCAGTACTGCAAAGTATTCATTTCCATGACTATTCCAATATAATACTGTATTTCCCAAAGCAGTCTCCACTGACATTAAGAACAGACTTACGATAGGAGAGAGTAGGTGCCCCTGCCCTGGGAGAAAAAGAGTGATATCCCCTCTAACTCCACCTGACCTCCCTTCTCTCCCTCCACCCCATTCACATTTTCTTCGGTTTTCCTAACACCATTTCACAAAACCTTAATAAATGAGCTTAAAATGTTACTGGGAGAAAAGACTTAGGGACTCAAATTCTTACTAGAAGTTAAGTGACTACCAGACTGCATATAGTATAGATTTAGGTGAAGATGAGAAAATAATGAAAAAGGGAAATCTGACAGTGCTGGCCAAGTGCTGGCAGCTTGGCTAGTTTGCCTACCTGTGACCCTGAGAGTGAGAGTGTTTGCTGAGTAGAAATAAAATCCAATTCTCCCATTCTCTGTGGTGAGATGGCTAAGAAGCTCTCATGGAAGGGGAATTCATTGGGAACCAGGTTGGCTGGGAACTGATACTGCCAGATGGCAGAGTAGTCAAAACAGTTAGCTATAAAGCCCACCCTGTTTTGGAAAAGGCTGAACTTGCATCCCTGCCGCAGACCTCGGTGGGCTCCCATCTAATAATGTTTCCTGCCTCCTCTGCCTTTTGCCTCAGTTGATCGTGGGTGACTCAGTGCTCATCTCTGGCAATTCACTCTTTGCAGGGATTTATCTTTCTGAACCAGCCTCCTCTCTGGCCTTCTATTAAAATATACTCTACGTCAAAAGAAGAGTTTTGACTGTATTTCTGTGACAGAGTCTCTCTACCTTAATTTTCAGGCAATGTGGGATTTTTCATACCTAATAATAATCTTTTTTTTTTTTTTTGAGACAGGGTCTCACTCTGTAGTCCAGGCTGGAAGTGCAGTGGTGGATCTTGGCTCACTGCAACCTCCGCCTCCCAGGCTCAGGTGATCCTCCCACCTCAGCCTCCCAAGTACCTGGGACCACAGGCACGTGCTATCACACCTGGTTAATTTTTGTGTTTTTTGTAGAGACAGGGTTTCGCCATGTTGCCCAGGCTGGTCTTAAATTCCTGACCTCGAGTAATCCACCCACTTCGGCCTCCCAAAGTGCTGGGATTACAGGCATGAGCCACTGTGCGCAGACCTAATAATCTTTTAGCTAAACAGAAGAGTGACCATGCTCTCCATCTTACAGATAGGGGAAGTGACTGAGAGAACTGACTTGCCTCAGGTTTCCAGAGTAGTAAGTGGCAGAGCATAAATTTGGACCTCTTATTTGTCTTTTCTAACACACCAGGGGTTGTCAATTTGTTTGAAAAATATTTAATGACTTGAGCAACATTGCACGGCTTCATGCTTCCCTCTAAAATCAAAATGTTCTTTTTCTATAGAAACCAAGAGCAGTATCTACAGTGGAAAGAGCTTTGTTCTCATTTTTTTATTTAAAAAAAGTATTTCAAATCGATTGAGTCACTAGGTGATGGGCTGATTCTTTCAAAACAATTTAATGACCTCCCCATTATACAAACAATAAATGTTTATTGCAGTAACTTTAAAAAAGTTAGAAAGCCACAAAGGGAAAAATAAAAATCACCTATAATTCGCCCACCTTGATATAATTGCTGTTGACATTTTGATATGTATTCCTCCATCTTTTTGATACACATGTAAATGTAGTTTAACAAATTGGAAGAAATGTGCTACAAAATGGTTGATAACTTTTTTATTTAATATTTCCATGACCATTTTCTAACGTTGTTAAATTTTTTCCAAAATATGTTTGATCAGAGCATACTGTCTAACCTATGAATGATACATCTACTGCACATAACCTGTTGGTACTTTGAGATTATTACCCATTTTTTTATTATTATAAATAACACTACAGGCTGGGTACGGTGGCTCACACCTGTAATCCCAGCACTTTGGGAGGCTTGAGATGGGCAGATCACTTGAGGTTGGGAGCTTGAGACTGGCCTGGCCAACATGGTGAAACCCCATCTCTACTAAAAATACAAAAGTTAGCCAGGCATGGTGGCATACACCTGTAATTCCAGCTACTCGGGAGGCTGAGGCAGGAGAATCACTTGAACCTGGGAGACGGACGTTGCAGTGAGCTGAGATTGTACTACTGCACTCCAGCCTGGGCCACAGAGCAAGACTCCATCTCAGAACAAACAAACAAACAAAACAAAGAAAAAAACAACCAAAGAACCACCCTGCAATGACCATCCTTGGTCTTATAAAAACTTAAGTGTTGTTTCCACTCAGTGATTTGTCTAGATCTTGCTTGGAGAAAAATAAAGACTGGGTAAAAAACAGAGAAAGTTCATAGACATTAGTTTGATTTTTGTCTATCGGAGAAGGGAAAAGAGCAAGGCCACTGATTTCAAATGTCTCCTCTGTAAAGGCCATTTCCTCCCCCGTACTCCTAGTTCTATTCTGCTAACTTGGCTCTTGCACTATCATCCCTGTAGCCCCAGCTTTCCATCCTGCCACTGCCTTCAGCTGCAATTCTTTGTTTTTGCCCTACTCATCACCTTGGAACCTACCTCCCAGGTCTCACCAGCTGCTGATGGATGTTTTCTGTCTCTGCTCAGTGCCTGAAAACTTATTTCTCAGGGCAGCCAATCAGGGATCCTTATCACAGTATCTGGAGTCATGCCCACAAAGCTCTTTGGCAAATCATTGCACTGTTTTACCTGTGGGCACATCCCCACAATCTGGCTATCGTTGACCTCGTGGGGAGGGTAATAAGCTTAGGGATTATTCCCAGTATTGTGACTTACGGATTTCTTTCATTTCTTCACTGGACTGAGCTACTATCTCTCCATTCCCTTCTTATTAGGAGCTGTTTGTTAGTTCTAATAACAACTAGAAAAATTGTGGTGATCATTAGTCCAAAGCTATAATCTGAGGAACAGTTAAGAGAGGTCATAAAATCAAATAAGGTTAGACTGAGTGCCTTTAAAAAAACATCTCAGTTGTTGCAGGGTTCTAAAAATAGTTTCCAACACATCCTTCACCTTCACAATTATTTTTGTCTTCAGTTCTAAATGTGAAAGGTATAGAGCAGCAAATTTATACATTAACTTCATAGGAGAACAGAAAGCTCATTAATTCTTAACATTGGTGGGATTTGATGGTTCACTATCATATGCTCTGTTCCGAAATATGTCTGGGTCCACTTTTCTGAGATGATTAAGATGTCCTATTGACAACCTCAGGGCTATTAAAAACACAGTGCCCTTCATATGTGAGATAAGGTTACAGCTCCCACAAGGGAGGGTTTGGGCAACATCAGCGTTAATCATCTCATGTTCATTCATTCACAAATTCATTTATTCCAATATTTGAGACTCCCCTATGTGGCAGGCAAAAGAAAAAGCCCCTGATTTCAAGGGGGACAAATAAATATAGATACAACACAATGGAAATATTACAGAGAAAAATAAAGCCAAGTCAAAGAGAGATGTGTGTGGGGAGGGATGTGAGGGATGATATTTTAGATCTGGTAGTTGGGGAGGCCTCTCTGGGGAGGTGGCATTTAAGTGCAGGGACAGGCCATGCAAATAAATATCTGGAGGTGAGGACAAAGGCCTTTAGATGGAAGTGGCTCCTCTAGAGAACCAGGCAACAGGTGAGGGCAGCTGAATGTGGTGAGCAAGGAAGAGGATGGGACATGTGAGAGGGGTCAGGGCCAGCTCCAGGAGCCTGTAGGCCATGGAAAGGCATAGGATTTTATTCTCTGTGAAGCAACTGCCTAGAGGTGGCTCCGAGACACAGGCAAGCTAGTGACCTCAAGAGGGCCTTGGTCCTGCTCCATCCGAAGACCTGATTCACTAGACTTTTGCAGTCCCTGATCCCAGCAGCTACAGTCTGAGATTCCCAGGGAACTGGAAGCATTAATTAGGGATTCTGGGGAGAACCTGGGGGTCCTGTGATAAGGTCCCTGTGGCTGCAAGACCCACCCTCCTGGAGGTTTTATGATTCAGATGAGCTGTTCTGGCACTCTGGGTCCACTAGAAGCTGATGGGATTTTTAACAGAAACAGATGTTATTCCCACTGTGCCACCGGCAGGTTTTTAAGGCCTCATGTGACCATTAGCTGTTGTGTGGGGATCATAATTCTTTCTAAGAGACCCCCCTGGAGACCGTATGATCTGTATCTATTTTTTTGAATCCTAGAACCATGCTGAGGTTTAGGAGGTTAGGTAACTTAACAAGGGCACATGGTTATTGAGCGATGGCAGGATTTCATCTCTGATCTAATTGGCTGGTGATATGGTTTGGTTCTGTGTTCCCACCAGAATCTCATCTTGAATTGTAATCCCCATAATCCCCCATGTGTTGAGGGCGGGACCTGGTGGGAGGTGATTGGATCATGGGGTCGATTTCCTCCATGCTGTTCTCATGGTAGTGAGTAACTTCTCAAGAGATCTGATGGTTTCAATAAGAGGCTCTTCCCCCTTCACTTCCTTCACACGCTCTCTCTGCTGCCATGTAAGACATGCCTACTTCCCCTTCTGCCATGATTGTTAAGTTTCCTGAGGCCTCCACAGCCATGCAGAACTGTCAATTAAACCTCTTTTGTTTACAAATTACCCAGTCTTGAGTAGTATCTTTATAGCAGTGTGAAAATGGACTGATACAGCTGGAAAGCTTGTTTTCCCCATTATGCACCACACTAATACTTCCCAAATACTTCCATTCATTCATCAAAACATTTACTGAACATCTGCTATGTATTCAGTGCTGGGCACACTCCAGGGATGCAGAGACAAATGAGACAATTCCTGCCCTCAAGTGTCTTGGAATCAAGTGGGTTGTTTAGAATATACACTCTATCTTCCAGGATGAAGTGAGATTATAACACACAGCCCCACTTTTAGACTTTCTGAATGGAGATTTGTCTTATCCTCATAAAGGAACTTTGCCAGCTGCCAGGCAGGACATGAGGTACTTGTCCATACCTGTTATTGTGCATCTGCCATTGTCACACATGAAAATCATCCGTTGATCCATCTGTCCTTAGTTACCGTTGGCAGGTACTACCATTCTGTGCATTTCACTAACATTTGGATCCTTGTAACTTTCAAAGAGATCACATTGTGATTCAGGACTAAACTGAAAAGTCATCAGTTGCCCATCACACAGGGATAATGCAGCTGAAGGCAGTGGGAATTGCTAAGTCTCTGAGTGCTCGCAGAATTATTAGGGCCAAGTGTAGGCCTGACTCATGCATGGCGGACTATCGTTTAGGTGGAGAACAGAAGCCTCAGATAACCAGAAGCTTCCAGATAATTTTTTAGAGATGTGAAACTTCCAGGAATATCTTATTTGGTTGAGACAATAGGAACTACCCATGTAACCACATAGGTAAAACTCCAATATCTTTCGACGTGCCTCAAAATTATCTTTACAAGTACCTAAGAGATTATTCTCCCATCAGAATTCTGATTGTTGCCGTCAGCATACTTCCTATAATTTGTAATTGTTTGTCTTTGTCTTTCACCCAAAATGGGGTTATCTTTTCATTTGCTGTTTCCCCAGCACTGGCAAGATGCCTGGAGCTGCGTAGGCCCTCGGTGAGTGCTGCAGGATTGCAAGCAGGGGTTGGGGGAGCAGCATGCTTCTGAGATTCTGTAGACCTAACCATGGCCAAAATGATTGCAAACTGTCTTTAAGGTCTGGCAGGAGCTTAATCTCAGAAGCTTCACTGTATTATTAAAATAAGTGCTACATAGTTGTATAAACATGATACTATTTGGTTTTTAAATACAGAATTATGAACATGTGTTATCTCAAAAAAGTTTATTAGATTATTTTTTTTAGATGACGTCTCACTCTGTCGCCCAGGCCAGAGTGCAGTGGCGCGATCTCGGCTCATTGCAACCTCTGCCTCCCAGGTTCAAGCAATTCTCCTGCCTCAGCATCCCGAGTAGCTGGGATTACAGGCTCCCGTCACCACGCCCAGCTAATTTTTGTATTTTTAGTAGAGGCGGGGTTTCACCATGTTGGTCAGGCTGGTCTTGAACTCCTGACCTCAGGTGATCCACTTGCCCTGGCCTCCCAAAGTGCTGGGATTACAGGTGTGAGCCACCGTGCCTGGCCAAGTTTATTAGATTTATAGATATTATTTGGTAATTACTTTTATGACTTGGCAGTTTCTTTTGCTCAATGGCAACACAGAATGAATGAAATAGTATCTGAAGGATTTTCCCTATGTCTCTTCGCTAATCCATGAGCGGAACATCCTCACTAGATAATGTGGACTTTATAAATAATTTACAATCACACTGATGTCACCGTAGACAGACTACTGTCCTGGTTAGAAATGTCATATTGTCCTGGTTAGTTGCCAGGACAACGTGAGTCCCTATAACCGTAATTGTGTCTAGAGGGGCGGGTCTGAGGGGCCGCTTTCTGTACTGTCTCTCTGCCTAGTGAGCTCCAATGCCTGGCATCAGCTTTGGACCGGGAAAGCCCATTTGAACTCTGGCGTCAGACTTACCTTGGGCAGGTCATTTATCCTCTCTGGATTTCAACTTTCTCATCTGCAAAACAGGGAAGAGAGCTGCCAATACCTAGACACTGGGAGGAAGGCACCTTGGCGTCTCACTTGAGAGGTGCTCTGCAACTTCTTTCTAAAACACCTTTTGGAAACTGCTTTCTAGAACACCTTCTGAGCCAGTAGTGAATCCCTGGTGAGCCTGCTAGTGAGTCTCAGTGATTTGGAAGGCCACTGAGAACACCATGCTATTTAATTCAGATCATGAGAAAAACTGCTATCTCTAGAAAAGTACTCCTTCTCTGGTACAGTTATTTCATCAACCTTTCATTTTTTTCCGTCTATCCAAATTTTATACTTTCATCTACTCTATTCCTACCTCAACTTCTTCAGAAACTTCAAGTACCGCCACAGGTCCCAGGACACGGTCTATTCTCACTTGGATCCTGGGCCAGTGTGGACACTTGGGAGGCTGTTTAATCCCTTGATCTCATTCCATAAAGAAACACATTTAAATCACCTCCCACCAATTTTTTCCCCAATTGAGGTAAATGTAAAATAAGTTGTAAAAAAATATGTAACATTCTTTCTCAAATGTATTCTCCAAACATTAGGAAATAATGCAAAAGAGGCCAAATGAAAGTGTGATACAGTGAATACAGTTGCAGAGAGTCTCGCTTAATTTCACAGTCACTTATTCACCTGCAGGCAGCTTTCCCGAGCAGTGCTGCGGTCCACACAGGAGGGTCTTACCGGCCGCAGTCCTAGACAGAAGTTCACTGTGTGCAGGCCTCCTTGCATTGACTATACGCTGTGTGTAACGTTTAACCTTTAAGACATATTGGAAGCAAGTTCTACTTTATGTCAACGTCCTGAAAAGGAAAGGAACTGGAAGTAAATCAGGGCTATGCTGAAGCAATGCTACTTTGGAATCACAGAATGTTCAAGATGGAAGGAACCGGGGCACTCCCACAACCCCCTCGTTTGTAGAGGAGACGCAGAGTCATGATGTGCCTCACCAGAATCACATGCCAGTTAGTGCCAGAACAGATAATTTTTGTTCTTGAGTGACAACTTATGACTAGACAATTCTCATATTAAAATCATTTTGTAAGTCAACTGAATTGAAGACATCCGATTTGTCCATTTTTTTTGAGAAATTTGAGTTATCTTATTAAATGCTAGTATTAACTGAGCTTTAACCAAGGATACTTTAGTGAAAATAATGTGTTGGGTAATAAAATTTTAAATCTCATGCCATATTGATTAACACACATCTTCCTTGCTTACTTACCTACCTGGTAATAAACCACTCTTAACAGTAAGTGCCTATCGGGGTAAAGCCCTGTGCTAAAAGCTTTCTGTTTCATTTCTGCATTCAATTCCAGCCATATTAGCTAAGCATCCGTATCTCTTTTTTATAGTTGAGGGAAACTGAGGTTCAGAAAAGAGATAATTTGCTTGTGGTCCCACAGTAGTAAATAGCAAAGCCTTTCTAACAGGTATGCTATGCCACCTCCAAACACACACAGAATTCTGCTAGCATGGACAGAGGTGTCCCATCTGTGCCATAGGATATGTATCCTCCTATATCCAGTTCTAAAGTAAAGGTGTAATTTAGGTTCTAGCTTGGGGCCATCACAATTTCCCTCTCCCATTGCCCTTAAAAGAAAGTAGCTTTGTGTGCTTAGGAGTTGGATTCTGACTGTTCCTTTGTAAGACCATGGGGTGACATTTGGCCTTGTTGTTATTGTTGTCGTTGTTTTGAGACAGAGTCTTGCTCTGTCGCTCAGGCAGGCTGGAGTGCAGTGGCGTGATCTCAGTTTACTGCAACCTCCTCCTCCTGGGTTCAAGTGATTCTCCTGCTTCAGCCTCCCGAGTAGCTGGGATTATAGGTGTGCACCACCATACCCAGCTAATTTTTGTATTTTTAGTAGAGATGGGGTTTCACCATGTTGGCCAGGCTGGTTTCAAACTCCTGACCTCAAGTGATCCACCCGCCTCAGCCTCCCAAACTGTTAGGATTACAGGCATGAGCCACCACACCCAGCCCTGGCCTTGGTTTTAAAATACACTTAACCCAGTACTCCTAGAGGGCTGGAGCTCTGCAGGAATGGCACAGGCAGCAGGCAGGTGCGACTTGGTCAACCCCTAACCATGTAGCCTTCCTGGAGGACTGAGAGCCACAGCAATTAATAAGGGAGCAGGGTGCTGGCTGTGGTGGCTCACACCTGTAATACCAGCACCTTGGGAGGCCAAGGCGGGCAGATCACGAGGTCAGGAGATTGAGACCATCCCGGAAAACATGGTGAAACCCTGTCTCCTACTAAAAATACAAAAAAAAAAAAGTTAGCTGGGCATGGTGGCGGGTGCCTGTAGTCCCAGCTGCTCGGGAGGGCTGAGGCAGGACAATGGCATGAACCCGGGAGGTGGAGCTTGCAGTGAGCCGAGATTGGGCCACTGCACTCCAACCTGGGAGACAGAGTGAGACTCCGTATAAAAAAAAAATAAAGGGAGCAGGGAAGGGCACAAGGTTGTTGGAACCTGGTGCTGATGCTTTCCTACAAACAGGCACCTGTTTCACTGGGAACATTGTCAAGGGGAAAGCACACAATTTGCTGAAAAGTGGTAGCTTGGTTAAAACATTGTCAATCATCCAAGGGAAACCTGCATCTATGCCCATTATTTGAACAAAGAACACCAGTAGGAATGTGTGGACATAATCACTTAAGAAATATTTGTTTATGAGCCCATACGGGATTTCAATCCCGACTCATCCCATCAGGTGCCCCGTTTTCAGATTTCAAATGCCATCTCTTTGGTGACGAGCAATTTTCTGGCAAAGGTCTGAGGTCCCCTTTGAACCTGCCCTATCTGACAGAAGACTCCATCAGCTTATCACTGAGACTAAGTGAGTCCTGGTTCTTGTTATCATCATGTTCTGGCTCCTCCCTGGCACTGCTGGTGATGGGGGCAGGAGGGCTAGGACACAGGCCAGTGACAGGAGGTTCTGCTCAGAATGGTTCCTTTACACATAATCACTACTTCCTCTGGGAGCTCTGAATAACATTCTACACATTTCATCTAGGACAACACCCAGACAAATTCCACTCTCTTCCCATCTTACCTCATTTTTAAAACAAGCAGTTTCACCCACACACCCACTTGAGTGCAATGTGTCATCTCCCTCTGGGCCTTCTATGCATTTGCTCATACTGGTTCCTGTATGTGGAATGCTGTCTTCCCAGCACCTTCAGGCTCCATCTACTGAAACCCACATGGTCTTTGAATGCTCAGATTAAAAGCCAACTCCTTTACAGTGCTTTTCTTACCCACCCTTGCTATAAGGGTTCTCCCTCCCTGGACTCTCATGGTAGCTGGTTCATACCAATCTCACGGCAGTCACCACAAACCATTTTACACAGAAGGCACACATGTGTATGTTTGATCCCAATTCAGTAGAGGCTCCTGCGAGGGCCGGTTGTTTTCTCACAGATCCCTGTTTGCTCAATACACCTAGCTCAGTCCTCTGTATCAAGCACTCTCCCAGTGAACAAGGTCACATTCTGCAAAGGCCTGGCCAACAGAGTAACATAAATGGGGCAACAGACAGAGTGGTAGGTACTGTTCAGGAGAGTCCTGATTATGTGAGAAAGGGAAGCATTACAACTGGATGTCTGTCACCACTACATTAGCCATTCACTGGATCCTGCACTGCTTGTTCCTACTATTTCCACCCCAGAAGTCTTCCTTGATCTGATCAAGAGTCGAATCCAGACATCCTCTGCAAACTATGGCAAAAACTGGCCCAGGAACTTTCTTTTCATGAGCCATAAACATACCGAAGAAAGAGAGAAGATAAGGACTACAAAAATGTCAAGGATAACAAAAGCAGGTTTTAAATCTATGCCTGGAGTAAGAACTAATGGCCAATGAAGCAATGCTAAAGAGCAGAGCAAAAAACTGACAGCAACCACTATTTGGCTCCATCTGCTCCACTGAGGACAATCACTTCCAAATTAAAGAGTGTAAAGAAAAACCTGGTTAGGATTTGAAGTCCAAGAGTGATAAGGGGATTGCAGGAGACACCTGTTTTAAATGAGTTCTCATGAAAGACATGTCAGTCGCTGAAACAACCTGTGGATATGAATGCAGAATTGTTGTCAGAACTCCACAGAAATAATGGACAAAGTCCAGATACTGATAATCACTGCCCTACTTTCCAAAGTAGATTCTAAAGACTCCAGAATGGTGAATTTAATGTAAAATCTGGCAAAACCAGGAATAATACAGATGGTGAACACTTGACTCCTAAGAATTTCTTTTCAACACTGATTTAACAAAGAAAATGTCATACAAAATAACTTCCTTCCCCTTTTTTTGATAGGATTACTAGAGCAGCCAACCAGGGAAATAACAGTGAAACAATAGCTTACAGATGAAAGAGACCAGTGGGGTGAGTTGAGATTACGATCCTGAAGGTAAGTTATCACATATACTTTACTCTGAGCTAGATGGGGTTCCAAAGGCTTTATATACACAGTATCATTAGTCATTTATTTAATCCTTACAAGGACCCTATAACATAGAAACTTAACATTGCTCCTATTTGGCAGATGAGAAAACTAAGGCAAAGTTTTCCTGCCAAAAGGTCATACAGGTAGGATTTCAACCCAGCCAATGTGGTCTCCAAGTTGTACTTCTCATATTAGTCTACAATGCCCTTCACGTGATTAGCAAGGCTGCCAAAAAATAGAGGGAGAAATGGGAATCCTCTCTTTTCCATACAGGAAAAAGGACAGCAGAACACATCTGCCCTCTCTCTCGCCTCTTATCCACTCACTTCTCTAACTGGGGGAGGGAAGACTTTGATTGCTGCTTGGGAGATGCAGCTAAGCACACTTTCTTGGCATGGTAAGGTTATCAGTGTAGAATCTGCCACAAGGGGAGTTTACAATTTAAGGCAGGTAAATTCCAGGACTGATATTTAATATATTTTAATAACCACTTTATCACCAGACCAACCCTCAGAGCAACCACTGGTGTGCTACTGAGCCCTGGTAAGTTAGGTTAATAGAGTTATTAGCAAGGGTTAGAGAGCCACATTGTGGTCTTAGTTTCACCAATCCAGCCTTCTTAGTAAGACACATGCTATTTTGATTCCTACTGGTCTAATTTCCAGTATTTCTTCAATTTGTTCTGAACTTAGAGGGGAAAGACACGGATATAATTTATTACCATCAACTCCCCAACAATCCTCTTACACCTTCTGGATAATATCCCAAGTACTAAATGCAGTTTTAGGTGACATTTCTCTGGAGTTCTGACTGGATAATATCCCAAGTACTAAATGCAGTTTTAGGTGACATTTCTCTGGAGTTCTGACAGTTCTGCAGTCATATCCGCAGGTAGTTTCAGCAACTAACATGTCTTTCATGTGCACTCATTTAAAACAGTATAGGCTCAGTCTTGGCTCTTAGGTGCTTTCTAGTTTAGTACCTAAGAGCCTATACTGGGGACCATATGGTATGAAGTAGATGGAAGGAAGATGGACCATCCATGTCATCTCTCCTGTTGTAGACATGAATGTACCTGTAAATTCAAAATAAGTGGGGGTATGCTGGGAAGGGCCACAATCTGGGACATAAAATGATCTTTGGCAAATAATAAAATGATTGAGCTTTAGGTCCAAGAGGAGGGGACCTCATTACTCTAGAGTAGAGGTCAGCAAACTATAGGCACAGGCCTTCTGTTTTGTAAATTTTTTTTTTTTTTTAAGAGATGGGGTCTCACTCTGTTGCCCAGACTGGAGTGCAGTCACATGACCCTAGCTCACCATAACCTTGAACTCATGGGTTCAAGCGATCTTTGGCCTCATCCTCCTGAGTAGCTGGGACTGCTGGTATGTACCACCATGCCCAGGTAATTTTAAAAATTTTTTTGTAGAGATGAGGACTTGCTATGTTTTCCAAGCTTGTAAATAAAGTTTTACTAGAACACAGCCATGCCCATTCATTTGCATATTGTCTATGGCTGTTTTTGTGCTCCACGATGGCCCAATCAAGTGGCTGCAACAGGGACTGTATGTCCTGCAAAGCCTGAAATATTTTCCAACTGGTTCTTTCCAGAAAAAATTTTGCAGACCTGTGGTCTAGACCTAGGAAAGTAATTCTAACATCCTCAGGGTAAGGGGAGAGATTGGGGCCAATGAGAGGAAGGACAAAGGAGCATGTTTAGAGCTGGAACCTTTAGTGGGATTACCTGGAGGAGGCAGAGAGGACAGCATTAGGGTGGAACCACCACTATGCCTTATTATGCAGGGTCCTTCCTCATTGAGAACTAAGCAATAATATGGCCTTCCTAACTGAATTATTTACATCCATTTGTGTAAGTTCCTAGACAGTGAATTAAGTGGATTTTTCTCCCGTTCTTCAGAATTGCCAGCACAAAAAATGTAAAATGCAGGCACAGGTAATCAAAAATGTTTTAATGATTACTGTTTAGACATTTAACAACGTGGGTATATCCAGGTGAGCTAAGCACACTTTGACAGCACACTATTGGATGTTATAGTTTCTGTATTGAAATATGTAAAGACATCTGCAAATTAGTACCTAGCAATGAAGACATACATTTATAAATATACACATTCTAGGTTTGATAAGGTAAATGTAAACAGATGCCATGACTCCTTTTCAAACAGAAAACCCACAAGACTAATAGAGAACCAATAGGCTCCCTATAGTATGAATGTGCAAAATTAAAGCATGGTAAACTGATATTTACATAAATATCAAACCAACAATTAGTTTATACATTGTCAATGACCTTCTAGGATATGTCATGAGTGGTTCCACGAATATCTTTCCCCCAATGGAGAAGGTATTCAGAGGCTAAATTCCAACACTTTAAAATGACACACATCATAGGCTTTATCTGTTTGACCACTGCCTCAAATGTGTGAGATGTGATTTTATGAGAAGCAGTCTATTATTTTTAAACAAGAGGTTCTAAACAAATCTTTAGATTCTAAGCAGAAAGAAATTACAAGTACTATTAGATTTACATTAAACAAGTTACCTCTATCAAATTTCTCAATTCTCTTATGCTGTAGCTATACTTGATTTTACCTCAAAAAGTTTTAAGGTCCTTTTCCCCCCTTTGTTAATTTTGGTAAACTAGGCACATTTTACAAGGAAATCTGTGTCAAAACAGATAACAGTGCATAAATCAATCCAAATTTATACCCTGGCAACCAGTTCCCCATTGCTCATCTACGGGACTCTGTCAAATGGTAAATAGGCAATCATCTCTCTTGAAAAGTATACATCCTCTCTCGCACTGGTGGAAAGCAAAACTGACTTTTTGTTTGCTGTATAAAAACACTTAGCACTTCAGAAATTAAAAATGGCCTACTCACCCTACACCCTTCCTAAAATTTCGAGGACAAAGAATATATATTTAAGTTTCATCAAGACTGCTGTAGAGCCCTCCCTTTTTACATTAATAGTGGCACTCAAAATAAAAAAATAAGATCTGTTAAAAAGTTAAACTGACTGTTCCACTAGATTTGAGCCTGCTTGATTCAAAGCCAATAGTACAAAACTGAAGGTGCCGTGTCTGATTTCACATCAAGTCACTGGAAATTATGTCACATTAGTTTCATAAATCATGGTCTCATGGTCTTTGATTTTTTCTAAACAGAGCTATTACAAATTAATACAAACCTGAAACATACCCTAATTTAAACTAATAAGCTTTGGGCCCTGCTTTTTAAATTTTAAGGCATGTGTGTTTCTCTACCATAACAACATTGTACAAATTTACATTTACAATCACATGCATGATCTACAGTTAAAAAAAAAGTTTGGATTACAGTGTTTTTAAATTGTGAATCACAATTCAGCACCTATCATGTTATAACTAATAAGGCAACAGCAGTGTTGTATACTACAATAATACTCCCTTTCCACAGTCTAGCGCAGGGGTCAGAGAGCCCAGAAATGTTAGAAATCTTATCCCTACTTATATAATCTGTATACGTTTTCTAGGGGTTTTGAATTGATGAAAGAAGTCCTACATGAATCACACTATTGTAGGCCAGACTAGTTACAGCAGCTGTTAACGAGCATCGGGGCACAACTCATATTGTGCTTACAATCAGATGACGTCGTTTGGAGGGTTTCAATTCTTTGACTTCAATCCTTCCGCAGCTTCCTTGGCTTCACATTGTTTTCCAGGGGTGAAAAGCTGTTGGTGTGTCCGTTCACAGCAGCCATGGACCCATTCTGGTGGTCCTTCAGGTGGTCTTTCCTTCGGGAGGCCCCTTTCTTGTTGTAGGTCTAAAGTGTGTAAGGGCAGATGAGAACCAAATGACCACAGACAGTTTTCTTTATAGGGAACTTTACTGGGAATTGCATCCCTAACATTAGGCCTAGTTTCCTTTTAAGATCAAATCTTATCAAAGAGAAACTCCTGAGGTCAAGTCCCCATGACTAAATCTTTTGTCACTGGTTTCAATCATTCTTCCTTTTTTTTTTTTCTGAGGCTTAGCCTGAGGTAAGTTAACTGAATCACAGGCTGCAACAGAAATACTATTTAAAGCGTCACGGAAAATTCAATTTACACTTTACTCTGCTTTGCCTTTTAGTATCTGGATGGCAGAGGACAGAGGTTATGTGGCCAAATTGGTCTTTCCCACCTGGCAGCAGCTCTCTTGACACCCACATCCCTTGTTCGTCTTTAAAAGTTCCTCACTGCCTCAGCGACTATCTCAGCCTTCATGAACAAAGTGCTATGCTGCTATAAGCAGTTAGAATAAATGTGATTTCAGCTTCATCAGGCCCTATCCTTTCACCTCCCTTGTACCTGGTGTATGTCCCACAGTGCAGCCATAAACTATGAAGCCCAGAGGTATATGACTTCAACTCGACCTCAACATGCCACACACAGGTGCCTGTGAGCACAGAAGAGGAAAGGACAAATGTCTGAGCCTCAGGACTTGCAGCCTCTGCCCTTGCTCCTGACATCCGTGTTTTGCCCAGATCAGCAGGCCTTATGGCTACCAGGCACTAGCAACAAAGGTAGGACAGATGTCATCTGGGGGGTGACGCATGGCAGGAGAATCAGCAGTGGCTGCAATGTGGTGAGGCTCCACTGGAGATGATCTGCCCTAAATGGACCTTTCTGTGAGCAAAGACCTACATCACCACATCATATGCTTAGGAATGAACCGAATCCTCACACCTGAGGACTGAATGTATAAGAAAGCTGAGACAAAAAAGCGTATCTCCATATCTGAGGACTGTGATAAAAATCTCTTCTGAAATTTCATTTGGCCGTGAGGTTCAGGGTAGTGAACTGAGAGATTTCTGATTGAAATCACCTCTCATGTCTCTGCTGCAGGTCAGAGGGAAGCAACACAGGGTCCTACTGCACAGTTTTCCATTTCCCAGGGGAATCCCAAGACTCCCTCATCCAGGCTCTAGAACAGGGTTCTAGAGTGTCTTCCAGTGAGCTGTGAGCCCCCCCAGAGGCAGGGGCTGCTCTTGTCATAGTGACTCCATTAGAGGCCAGAGCCTGTCACCCAGCAAGGGCTCCACATGCCCATTAAGTGAATAGATGAGGGCCTTTGTTGGTAAAGGCCCCAGATCCCAAGTCCCAGAGAAGGGTGAGATTTACCTGAATGTAGAAGTTTGTGAAGAGAGCAATCAGGGAAATCATGTATCCAATCTGGAAATACAACCAACCAAGAGGGAATGTGCACGGCCAGATGACCCCGCAGCTGGTCTGGATGATTGTCAGCACAAACTGAAGCTAGGGGAACAGAGGGGAGGCAGCTGAACAGGGACAGTGCATGGACAAGGCCCCACACCAGGCAGACTTTTTAACCAGCATCACCTAAATTTCTGAATTAACACTTGCTGCAGGCACAGCAGTCACTTCATGAACACAACACATACACTACACTTATCCTAAACTCTAGGTGTGTTTGTCTTATATATATTCTTCCTCTGCCCTCCAAGCTATTTAAACTACCTTCTCCAAAATTCAAGGATACGCTATAGAGACATCCAAGACTTTTTATTTTTTGAGAAGGAAGAGCAAGCGCGTATGTTGAAAGGGCACTGATAACATCACTGCAGGATGTGCCACCTGGCTAGACATCCTTCCAACTCCCTATCCATGGACGCTTCTGGTTTGGTGAGGGCTGATGAGTAGATTTAAACCTTTACTGGCAAACAACACTAAGTGCATTGATTAATTTTGATGAATAAACCTTGAAACGCATGTGAACTGGTTAGATAAATGGTGGAAAGATGTTTTAAAAAGGGCTAGGCTGAGGCCGGGCGCGGTGGCTCACGCCTGTAATCCCAGCACTGTGGGAGGCCAAGGCCGGCGGATCACAAGGTCAAGAGATCAACACCATCCTGGCCAAAATGGTGAAACCCTGTCTCTACTAAAAATACAAAAATTAGCCGGGTATGGTGGCACACGCCGGTAGTCCCAGCTACTTGGGAGGCTGAGATAGGAGAATCGCTTGAACCCAGGAGGCAGAGGTTGCAGTGAACCGACATCGCGCCACTGCACTCCAGCCTGGTGACAGAGCGAGACTCCGTCTCAAACCACCCCCCGCCCCACAAAAAAAGGGCTAGGCTCTGCACACTGTATTTCTAGCAGCTCCAATGTTTCTAAGTAGAGTTTCTTGTTTTTAATTTTTGAGACAGGGTCTTTCTATGTTGCCCAGGGTGGCCTCAAACTCCTAGGTTCAAGAGATCCTTCTACCTCAGCCTCCCGAGTAACTGGGACTCCAAGCCATGACCCACTGTGCCTGGCTGTTTGCCTTCTCTTTTTTAAGGTTAGTACTGCAGACTGAGGAATAACTAGGAGTGGTGCTTAAAATAAATCCTGACAACCGGGGTAGGTTTAATCTTCCATCTCAAAGTACACAGCCTAACGGGAGACCAACTTTGCCAGTCTGTTCTTTTAAATTCTGCTTCCACCAGACCCAAAACTGTGTGGTATAAATCAATTTCTGCATCATTTCTCCTCAAGTGTAACAAGGAGGTTAATCAACAATTTTCCTTTTTCACAGGTGGGTGAGAAAAAATTAACAAGGACCGTATAGCAGCTGGCAGAGAGGTGAAAATGAAATATCAAACACTTCAGTCTCTAAGATTTTCTCAGACTTTTTTTTCAGATTGTTATTTTTAAATACTGAAAAATCATAATTGACTTGAAGGGATCTGAATCAGCTTGGTCTGTTTAGAAAAATGTGTTAATAATCCAAGGACAGGGCAAAGGCTTTAATGTCCACGCCCCTCAGTCAGCTAGCTTTGGCCTATTGTCTCAGTGTCATCTATAAAATAGGGACAATAATATGTGTTTTTCTTTTTGGTAGAGACAGGGTCTCACTATGTTCCCAGGCTGGTCTTAAACTCCTGGCCTCAAGTGATCCTCCTGCATCGACCTCCCAAAATGCTGTGATTACAGGCGTGAGCCACTGTGCCTGGCCTGGGGACAATAATATGAAATCAGGCTACTGGAACAATCTATGTAAAATCATGTACTTAGTATGAGTACCCAACACGTGCTAAACACTTAGGAAATGTCAGTGTTTAATATGAGCAGTAGTAGTATTAATTAGTTCATAGAAGAATTCATGAGAGGAGAGAAAGAGGTTACCTATAATATACTGATGAATGGAGAAGGCTTAATCAAGGATGGTGAGAAGTATCAGGTAAAGTGGCCTGGCCCTGGCAGTAAACCAGGGGAGGGAGCTGTTAACTGAAGCAAACAGCTGCCATCCTCACCAACAGGTGCTCCACTGCATGGGGGCTGAGGGGTCACCATACCTGCCAGACAAATATCCTTGCTGCCTAGTAATGGGCTACACATACCTTGGACTCCATACTACTCTCCAGCTCCTTCTAAAACCCCCGGAAACACACAATTTTCATTTTGGATTTTAGACTATAATTAGAAAATGCACACACACATATACACACATACATGCATATGTGCTTATGTGCAAAAACTCAGAAGAGCTGAAATTGAAGTTGGCAAATTAGATTCTAGCCCTCTTTCTACAATTCAACTAGCTGTACGCCCATGGTCACAGTTCACTATCAGTTCAAAATAAGAAAATTCCCTAATCTACCCACTTCAAGGAATTTAATGATATCAAATGAAAAAGGCTGGAGAAGGGGCATCTTAGATGCTATTACGTAACACTAAAGCCAAGAAGAGGTCTGCATCCACCAGGAAGTTAAGTCCTGCGGAAAGAGGCCAAGTCACTCACCAACTGCCCCTGAGTGATGTACTTCTTCCACCAGAGGTACGGACGCATGGAAGGGACCGACGACAAACCATAATAAGAGTACATGAGGACGTGGATGAAGCTATTAAGTGTGGCACCAAAATAAGCTGCAGGAACAGAGGGATTTGGTAAGGAGAATGTATTAGTGTTTTAAACAGAACAGGTGGTAAAATAAAAAAATACAAGATTCTTTTTGAATCAAAAAGAGAGATGATTTCCAACAGGGCTGACAAACACTGCAACAGCAAGCACTGCATGGATGTGTAATGAGAATTCAATTTCCACTTGGGCAGGCAGCCACCAGGAGGCTCCGAGCCCAGGGGTCAGCTGTAGCTGCTAGGGGGGCATCTGACACTGAAGCCATGACGCCATCCTGGCACCTACAGGCTTTGCTGCAGATGCCCACCAGCTCTCAGAGGCAGCTGTTTTTCTTTACATGCACAACTGCCTCAGATATGCTCTCTGAAGGCTGTGGAAGACAGCTGATGGGCAACATGCTCAAAAATGGTTGTTTCTATACATTTGCTGGGGTGTGGAGAGGTCTCTGAAGCCACCTTCTAATTATTCCCCAGGACTGCAGTGCTGAGGTCATACATTTTTATTAATAATAGAGTCAAGAGTCTAGCTCTTTAGAGATAAAAGAGCCATCTTATCACATCACTTTCAATGTTCAGTAGGACCACTAGTTCTTTTTCCAGACTCTGTCCTCCTCCCCAACGGTCAGCAACTAAACCAAGCCATCTGGCTTTTCCCTGTGCAGCTGGAGGTGCACAGCCTGGTGTTAGGGAAGTTTCTACTCCTGGCTATGATAGGAACTGGCTGTTTGACTTTGGACACATCACATCCATTCCCTGGTTCAGTTTCTCCTGGGCCAAGTGGAGCTGATTAAATCTGTCCTCCTGAAAGTTCTCTGAAAATTTAAAGCACTCTTCAAATGTAGGGAGGGGCTGTTTCTATTAGAAAGTTAGGTCAGTTAATCCACCATCATGAGCTCTGACAGCGGGAGGAAGGAGGAGCAGAAAGCCCCAACTCCACCCACCTTTCTGTGGTCTTAGTTTCCTCCCAAATCCAAAGGATCTGTATTTGGAAACCTTTTTTTTTTTGTTTCCCTAGCTCTGGAATTCCATGACATTGTGAATCTTAGTAGGCTCAGGTAATCAAGGGCAGTGCTATCCCAGAGAAAAAATATCCATAAATAGACCCATGGGTTCTCAGTTAAATTCTTCAGTGTTCGATGACAGGACTTTTGACTGAGACATTTGCTAAAACTCCCAGGCTGAATCTGAAGGTGGCAATCTCTGAAAATTATAAGAAACTTTGGACTACAAGGTTTCCAAAACCCAAGTGCAACCTTAGAAAATTTATATCAAGTTTTGGTGCTTGTTATAGAAGACACCTTGATCACCATGCTTCAGGGGATATGAAGGTTGTTAGAACATGTGGAGACCTCCTAATGCATGACAGCTAAAGCTGTATTTCAAAATGAGCCTCACTCCCTGGTACTCATGCAACAGTGTGATCCTATTTTCCTCACCTGCCCATCTCAAACCTTCCACACCATACAGAAGGACCAGAAATAATCTGGAAACTTGCCCTCTAAGTCAGAGAATATTGTACCTATTCCTTAATATGTTCCCAGTGGTATCTCCCTCATCTCACCCAATCAGCACAGAAAGTTCACTTAACTAAAAAAGGGTTTTGTGTGCATAGGTACATAAACTATCATTAAAAGCAACTTGAACACAAAGCTGAAAGCCTGACCCAGACATTTACAGAAACAGCACCTTTTCTGAAAGCATTAGTTTCCACTCTCCTCCCTGCTCACACCTGTTCCCCAAGTCCCCGTCTCTAATACTTACAGTGGCCGCAGGGAACCCAGTTCATCACAAACCACCAGATGTTCAGCATCGAGGCATGGTGGTAGACGTGCAGGACCGTGATCTGGTGGTTGTTCTTGCGCAGGATGAAGAAGAAAGTGTCCATAAATTCTATGAGTTTGGAGAAGTAGTACCACCAGAGGACACGGATAATCTAAGAGGAAAGGGTCAAAAATTTAAGGCTTATCCTCACGGCTTCTCTGGAATATCACCTCTGACATGTTTCACTAATATCCAAAAATCTGATGTCAACTCGGAGAAGCCCGAGTGCCCCAAGAGCTCTTAATGTCCATCAGTGGCTGGGAGCTATGGTCACTCTCCAAGTACCTTTACCCAAAGAACATGGTTGGGTTGCGACAGCTGGAGGGGTTTGAAATGACTACAGGGAATGTTTTTGAAAGGGTCCCTGACACTCTTTGAGACTAACAAAAACATGAGGCTCAAGGTTCAAAACCTTGAAGTCTGCCTATTCCCTCTGGAAGCAGCCTGCACAGCCACTAGCAAAGGAAAACCATCTGAAAAACGCTATTGATTTCAGGGACTAGCATGGGGCAGCCGACCTGATAAGAGACACAGAAGAAAAGGAATCAGAACCTGCAGTGTCAGGTCTCTGCCCAATTAAACATGTCAAACAAGTGCTCTAAGGAGATGACTGCCCATGCTGAGCTGCGACTGTTGGCCTGTGATTTAAAAGAAACCTCATGAGTGGAAGTCAGATTTTATTTTTAACACCACTACTTGGAAAAAAGTACTTGGATGAATGATTTTAAAAATTTAAGACCTTGCTTTTATGATCCTGATTGTGTAAATATAACATACTGACTGCATGTGATTTTTCCTGCCAATTGTTAACCGGAGTTATTTTTACAGAGGGGGATGCTTTAGGTTTTATTTTATACCTTTCATGTTCAAATTTTAATACGATGTGTATAAATTGCCTTTTTTATTCTTGTAAAAATATCAACAGGGATGCCTGGGCAGTGAGGTTATGGGCCATTTTGTATTTTATACAACTTATTTAAAAAAACTCAACACTTAAAATAATAAAGTTTCTGAAAAAGAGACAGTACCTTCATATCTGATTCTCCTGCAGCACGTGTGCCCTGACAGAAGAAGTTGTATTTGCCTTCCCATACTCCTGTTACTAACTAAAAAAGAAGAAAAAGCCAGTCACCAACAGCATCTGAGCCATGTAAAGTCCTGATTGAACTTTACTAGTTGCAGAATCTGTGATAATTTACCTTGGGCTGTGCTGAGCCAAGTTTGCTCTGAGAAAAAACAATTGTAGGGAAGTGTAAACAAAAGGAAAGCTTTAATGACTTGAGCCTCAATTTCCTAAGGGGTGGGCTTAAAAGTCACTCCCAGGCTGCTGCCCTCAGAGACCCTCCTTTACCACGCTGCCTCTCTGCAGAACGCTCAGCTCGTCACCCCCTTGGTCCTAGCACAAGTGCCCAGACCAAGCCAATCACAGGCTCCCTGCTCTGCCCCACAGAAGCCTCTGGCTGCTTTCCCTAAGCCAGTGCTCCTCAAACTTGAGTGTGCAGCACCAGAATTATCTGAGGGGCGAGTTAGTAAAACACGGGTCCCTGGGGGTGTTTCTGTTCCAGTAGGTCTGGGGGCCTAGAATTTGTATGTCTAACAAGGTCCAGGTGATACTGATGCTGCTGATGTGGAAACCATACTTTGAGAACAACTGCTGTAGGCTCAGGGATAATTTAGTCCAACTTTATCTTCATTATTTCCTGTTGTTGTATGTACAATCCTCTGGATCCACGAATTAGGCTTCACAGACTGAAGAAATTGTGCCCATGCCTCAGAATCACTTGCAGTACAGTAGGCACTATGCTGTCACAGAAAGGACCCCAGAATTGGGGTGCAGGCTCTACATCACAGCCCTGCAGTTATCACAGGCCCATCCCCTCAATGGGCCCGTGATAACTGCAGGGCTGTGATGTAGAGCCTGTACCCCAATTCTTGTGTTCCCTGTCCTTGAACACAAGAGTTTAGCTTGGCGAGTAACACAGATTCCCCCCCAGGGAACAAGAGGTGATTACAAGGATCTGAAGGCACCTTGTGATATTTCCACCCGGTCTGACCTCAGAAATAAACGGCAAAAATGGGTGCAGCCGCTGCACTCACGCTGGGTATCCTGCCTTCTATCTGATTTTTCTTTGGTTATCTTTCTTCTTGCCCTTTTCCTTCTGCTTTGTCACCTTCTACACATAAAAAAGCACTGAGAGTTAACAGGCTTTTCATGGCCAAAGAAGAGCACAAGGATTTAGCATGGGAGAAGCATCAGTTCATGATGAAGAGCCATGGAATTAGGAGGGAGGCTTGAGTGCCAGGCCCAGCACCTGGGGCAAGCCAACTAATTCCTGCGGGCTTTTGTTGTTTTTACTGTAAAACGATGAGGTTGGACTAAATTATTTCTAAAGGGTCTGTTCCAATTTTCTGTAGCTTCATGTTAACAGACTTTAAAAACAGACCACACAACAAACTATTCTATACTATCTTTGAAAGACCAGTACCCACATGGTAATTCATTAGAAGGTGTATTAACTTTTCGGTCTTACACTACTCTCTAAAGTCACGGCCAGTCAAGCAGGATCCATGCAGGCTGATCAGAAGTCCTGAGAAGCAAGACACAAAGCCTGAATCCAAAGTGCGGTGGAGGTCGGGGGAGGAAGCTGGCATGCACTCTTGAGACCTGGGGTGGAGAGGGAAGGGCCAGCTTAGCACACTGCTCTCTTTGCTGCCCTTCTTTCTACCCCAGGAGGGAACCAAGGAACCACCTCCTGTGGCTTGAGGATACAGAAAGGAAACTGGTGCTTCTTGATGAAATGTTCGCGGGACAACCGCGAATAAGAAAAATAAGGACAAAGCAGTAAGGTTTTCATGAAGATAAATTCGTGCAATGTAAAAGATACTCTTTTTTAAAACAGCAGCCTCTCTTGGCAAAATTAAAAACATACTAACATGACTGTCTTCATCAGAGATATTTTTGGAAATGTTATCATTTTATGAATCTTAAATCTAGAACCTACCATCACTGTTTTTTCCAGCGACTATTTTGGTTTATGGTGTCCTGAGACATCCTGGGTTGGTTTTGCTTTTGTCTGTTTTAAAATAGGATGGCTGGTGTGTGTGCACTTGTGGAGGTGTGGATGACTGCATTCATGAATGTCTACCTTGGCAGGGGTGGGGAAAATCAAGGGAGCTCTCTGGAGAAGAGGAGGACAAATCCTCTCTTGTAATTCTGCAGGCGCCTCAATGCCAAGGATGAGTACGGGTTGAAGGGGTCTTGTTAACTCAGCAGAAGGGACTCTTGGACACACGCTTCCTTTTTAAGAAGGGATCCAGGTGGGATTGCGTTGACTCTTTAAACTAGTTAACCTAAAATTCCATTTGCCCTCTCCCCACCCATAAATGGGGGCAGGGGAATCCATGTATAAAAGACACCCGCTGTCTTTGGAGTTTAAGTTAAAGAACTCAAACCTCGGTGTTGGGTGGTGAACTTTTTTCACTCCTGAAGCATAAACCAGGTATACACTCGGTGCCACTCCACTTAACCTAGACCCACCATTCCTCTCCCATCTGTTGAGGTTCCCTGTAGGAGCTCTGTCATGCTTCAGTGCAACACTCCCTCCACTGCTACTCACACCTACCACACTTCTACTGGGGCTGCTGTGCCCCTCAAACAACTGAATTCCATATTTCTGTATTTAAAACCCTCCAGTGAGTCATCGTTGCCTTCAGAATGAAACCCTGAATCCTAGGTGCAGTGTCCAGGTATTTAGTCTTCCACAATGTGGTCCCAAGCTTATCTTTCACTTCTCCCCTACCTACACACAAACTGGACCTCTTCCCATTCTCCAAACATGCCCTTCCTTAACCACTACACAGTGGCCAAGGGGAAAGGGCATGGGTTTGGGCATTGGCCCATTAAACCCTAGCTTTCTCACATTTTGCTAGGTGGCCTTAGCTAAGGTATTCCAACATTTTAAACTTCAGTTTTCTCAGTCCTCAAATGGGATAAACATAACGCTCCTGCCATGAAGTATATAATGCCTGTCTCACTCAATGTGGTTCATAGGACTGAATATCAGTGTTGGCAGTGACCACTGTTTTATTCTTTTCAACTAGAATGCCCTCTGCACCCAGGTACTCCATCTCCAGCTCTCAAAATCCTATCTATCCTTCAAAGTTCAGTTAAAATTCTATTTTCTTCTTGATTACGCCCTTGAGCACTAGAGCCTGAGGTCTATTCTCCTTCCTCTACCCTCACCTTGCATGACCTGTAGCTGTTTGCTCACATGCTCCCTTTGTTAACGGGCCTATTGTGTGCTCTTCTGTAAGATTTCGAAGGGTGGTGACTGTGGCTCCTGCATCCGCATCAACATATTCCAGCACAGGGATTAGTGTACCAGAGATGTCAAACAAATATTTGCTAAACAAATGACAAAGAGTTCAAGACTGCCATTTCTTTCCCCTAAATCTAGGCCTAATGTTTCGTGTGCAGCAACAAAGAGAGCTTCATAGTATTTTAAACGAGGCTTGACTTTGTGATGATATTCATCTCAACTCTGTTCACAAGATGAAAACTCTTCATCATCAATTTCATAATGGAGTCATGGAAATTCTCAAATCTCCCTGGCTTCAGAAAGGATAGAATAATTTAACAAACCAAGACCAAGGACCTGAGTTGAAGCTTATTCACCTAAGACCCTCATCAAACCTCCATAAAATGGGCTAGTAGTAGAGGGCTCTGCTCCCTCCATCCCTCTCAGAGGATAGCAATGTGTCCACAGGTAATGGACTACAGAGGTGCTCAAAGCCAAGGACTGACCCCTCTAGCCCAACTAGGAGCACATCACAGGAGACAATCCTCAAGTCAAAGTCACATTGGCCATCTTTCCCTTTGGGACTCAGGCCTAACTTCTTTCCAAAGAGCTGTTTTGGTCAATTTCCCGGAAATTCTTCAAGTTGTGTGTAAGTAGCCACCACAGGGTGAGAGGACCCAGTAGGCTGGAGAAGGTGAAGCACTGAAAATAAGGGCAGGTGTCTGACTACCTTGGGCTTCTGAGAATCAGATCAAAAGAGGACATGACGATACTATAATGAAAAAGCAGACCATCACAAACAGCTAACCACTACGTAACAAAATTTTCCATACCACTGCCAACTCCAAGAACCACCCAGGGGCATTATTTGCAGGCTTTTTCTGAGGAACTGAGATACAAACAGTACCACTGCAAAGCTTTATACGCTTCCTCCTTCCTTGGAGTAAAGCAAACTTTAATTAGGCCAACAGGATGTGCAGAGCTATAATTAAAACCTAGCTACAAGCTCTTTTCTCCATATGAGATAAAGTCAATAACAACCCTAATGGTTTCATGCACCTTTTCAATGAAAGAAAAAAATTTAGGTGAGTTTCACACCTGGTTCTGGATGACATAATTCATGGAGTGAATCTTTTTTCTTTGAGACAGGGCCTGGCTGTGTTGCTCAGGCTGGTGTGCAGTGGCACAATCTCAGCTCACTGCAACCTCCACTTCCTGGGCTCAAGCCATCCTCCTACCTCAGCCTCCCAAGCAGCTGAGACTACAGGTGCATGCTGTCATGCCCGGCTGATTTTTATATTTTTGTGGTAGAGATGGGGTTTCACCATGTTGCGCAGGCTGGTCTCAAACTCCTGAGCTCTAGCGATCTGCTTGCCTTGGCCACCCAAAGTGCTGGGATTCCAGGTGTGAGCCCCCCCACCCAGCCAGGAGTGAATAATTTTTAATGGTGAGTTGACTTTTCCCATCTAATAACACATTTAACCACAACTTGTAACCTTCAGCAGAATAACCATTTCCATGGCACTTTCTGGAATGCTACTGAAACATCTCAGGAAACAAGGTCACTTGCAACACTTAAAGAAAAAGTAGGAAAACATCATCTTGGGTGGCCCTTATCAGCCATTAACCTCAGCATCCCAAGATGTCAGAGCAACAAGATAACTCCTTTCCAAAGAAGGCTGGCTGCTCCTGGTGATAAGAGCTTGATGAAGCTGTATGTTTACTACCTCCTAAGCAGAAATGGGGTAAAAAGTAATGAAAAATAGACTATCCATACTCAAGTTCAACTACATCACAGGACCTAAGGTGCTTTTCTAAGCAAAATCTCCAAGAATACGTAGGGTTGACCCTTTTCATAGCTTTGTTTCTGTGTGAGTCCTCAAGTGTGTATTTTTTAGATCTGGTACATGCTCATATTTTTAATGAGAAAACAGGGAATGAGAAGTGATAAGGATGGCCCAGGTCTTGGTACCACTGGGATTAGCACAAAGGAATCCTGACTCTCAGTCCAAATGCACCTCAAACAGCAGTTCCAAGCATCTTTGCCCTTCTTCATCTGTTTTTGAATTCTTAGTAAGAACATGGTAGGGATACTCTGTCCATGAAGAATTCTGTGGAAAAGCAGACCTTTAGCTGCATCGTTTTCTTCCGCAGATGTTTGGTTTAAAATTAACCATGAACTACTCAAAACTGAAAGTACCTATTTCCTCTAGGGTTTAGTTGGCCAATTTTGGCAGTGCTATTAGGGAGTGCCAGGTCAAAGCATGTGGTTTTTAAATTTCAAATCTTTCCTGTCCAGGGCATAAGGATGCCAATTAAGATAATTTCACACCCATGACCTCCACAGGTGTTTTTTTTTTTTTTCCTTCTGCTTGTGAACAGGAACACCCCTGGGTTACAGCTGAACATAATACTCTTGGCTAAGTTAAAAAAGACAGGTTCTGTACACTTGAGAAGTCTTTAAAACAAAGCACAAAGAAACGGCCTGTCCTCAGTCCAAGCTGAAACAGGTATGTCTGGCATTTTCCCTGAATCCTCAAGCCCTGCCCTCTTATGCTAGCAGTTCTCCCTGTTCAGGCCTCCCAGAACTTTCCCTCTGTAGAAAGCGGATGGTAAGAGTGCAATGAGCATTAGATGAGTTAGCCCAATACCTGACATAAGGTAGGCACTATCTGTCTTTGCTATGATCTTAGGCAAATGTTAAGTATTTTTGCTTCCAACTAGGGCTAAGGTGGTGCTGGATGTCCCAGCCAAAGTATAATTTGTGTCATTTAAAGGAAGTTCTCCAGCCTACCCACTGACTCCTGCTTTGCAGAGTTAAGTCCACTTTAGTTGAGGATCTGTAAAGTGATGTGCTCCTAGCTACACCGGCTGCAGAGCCAAGCTCTCCAAGTGTTGCAGGGGCAAGTTTAGAGGAGTGAGGCCTGGCTCTGGACAAGCCAGAAGGCTTCCTCTCTGTAGAAAGTATTCCCTTCCCCTCCCCTGGGTGTGGGTGAGGAATGAAGGATGTCTGAGCTGCATCCTTCTCTCCATTCTCCCTACCGTGAGGCATTCTCTCAGGGCAGTGTCAGATACACTAGGGACAGCTAACTGTTTCCTTTCAGGCCCTGAGAGAAGTTTCTTTCTCAGCAAGGAATTTTAGTTGTAAGGAAACTAAGAGTGAAAAGTATTTTAGGCAATGATCAGGCATTTCTTGTAAGTACTAATCTCACCAGATGTTTCAACTGCTCTATACCTCTGCTAAATGGGAAAAAGAACAGCAAATAGCCTTTTCAAAGTATTTTGGTAAACGAAGTAATTTTTCAAATAAAATTCAATAATCAATTGCCAGGTTGCTTAAGTGTTTTTCCAAATCCTATTTTCCCACAATAACATATCTATTTTAGGAAAGCCTGAAGGGAAAGAAAAACAACGAGACAGTTTAGAATATTATGTTTCCAAAGCAACTGCTCTGTGGTTCCATCAGATGGCCTTCAAAGCCAGAGCCTGCGGAGATGCTTTCACAGCCCACAATTACAGAGGTTAGAAAGCACAAACAAAGCATTCAGTCACCAAATGCTCAACTTCTTTCATCTTTCCAATAAAAAAGCATCACAAATTTTCAAAAGAAATTCAAAGGAAAACAAAACTGACTTCTGGTTCTAGCAACGTGGCAAACTGAACAAAAGCACAACCAACTCTCTCACTATAAACACAGGTAGAAATGTGGTATAAAACACAGCAAAAACTTCAACACAATCAATTCTTACCTATGTGAGGTCCCCACAACAAATTATTCTTTAGAAAAAGAGAAGTCAGCTTAAATTCAACTCCTTCCAAAATCTTTCTTTTATGTGGAAAAGGCATGTTTACCTGAGATGACCCCCAACAATACTAGTTTGGGGTGCTTACACAGAACACTAGGCAAACCTTTATTTCTGTTTTAGGAGGTAAAGAAATTTAACACAGACAATAATTATTCCAGAGGCATTACCTCACAGATTATCTGTAAGCAAACTTTTAATAGAATACTTAAAAAGGCAACACAGCAAATGGTTAAATTTGGAGATCACTGTAATCTAATCTGTATCATTGGGGGGGACAATACTTCCATGTTATGGAATAAAAAAAGAGCAAGCAGTGAACTTTCAGAAGTAAAAGATACATAGCCATTTAAACTAAAAACACAATAGATGGATGAAACAGATTAAAAACGAAGGAAGTAGAAGTGAATGGAAGAATGCAAAATTTTCAAAGTGCCTAGAAAGAAAAAAGATTACCCCACAAATGAGCAAAAGTGGAACCACAGCAGACTTCTCTGGAATAAATCTTCAAAGTGCTGAGGAAAAAAAACTATTAATCTAGAATTCTATGCCTTGATAAAGTATTATTCAAGTGTAAAGGCAAATAACATGACACTCAGACTAAGATATTGCCCTTCATAGAAAGAACTACTTAGGAAAAAAACTGAATCAAAAAGGAAAGAATAAATTTCACAGAGCAAAGAAAATCAGTAAACACTGATGGTAATAATGGTGATTATTTAGGACCTTAAAAAAAAAAAAAAGTGAGGCCAGATGTGGTGGCTCACGCCTGTAATCCTAGGGCTTTGGGAGGCCAGTGTGGGAGGACTGCCAGAGCCCAGGAATTTGAGACCAGCTTGGGCAACAAAGTGAGACTCCATCTCTACAAAAAATAAAAGTATTAGCTGGGCACAGTGGCATGCTCCCGTAGTCCCAGCTGCCTGGGAGGCTGAGGCAGGAAGATCACTTGTGCCCAGGAGTTTGAGGTTACAATGGGCTATGACCATGTCACTGCACTTCAGCCTGGGCAACAGAGCAAGACCTTCTTTTAAAAAAAAAAAAAAAAAGGTAGAAATAACTCCTGACAACAGTAACATGAAAGATGAGGGGTCAGAGCTAGAATCCTCTAAGGTCCCTGGTATTGTTTAGGAGAATAGAAATACTGACTCAACTGAAATTTTCGTAAGTTAAAAATGCATGGTAAACACCTATGGGTAACCACTCAACAGAATGAATAACTTTTGAATAAGTACAATAAAAAATAACAATTACAAAAATTCTACAAAGCAGTAAAGGAGAAAAGGCAGCCAAAGAAAACATATATACACAAAAAAGGTGACAGAAAGTACAGGCATACCTCATCTTTGCTTTATTGCACTTTGTATATATTACAGGTTTTCTTAACTGAGGTCTGTGGCAACTGCATTAAGCAACTCTATTGGTACCATTTTTACAACAGCACATGTTCACTATGTGTTACTGTGTCACATTTTTGTAATTCTCACAATTATGAAATATTTCTCAAAATATTTCAAATTTTTTCACTATTATTATATCTGTTGTGGCGATCTGTGTGTGGTGACTGAACTTTGATGTTACCATTGTAATTGTTTTGAGGTGCCATGAACCATACCTATATAAGACAGCAAGCTCAATAAATATTGTGTGTATTTTAGCTGCTCCACAGACTTGCTGTTCCCCCTAACCGTCTCCTTCTTCTCTGGCCTCCTTATTTCCTGAGATACAACAATATTGAAATTGGGTTAATAATCCTACAATGGCCTCTAAGTGCTGAAGTGAAAAGAAGAGCAGCATGTCTCTCACTTTACATCAAAAGCTAGAAATGATTAAGCTTAGTGAGGAAGGCAGGTGGAAAGCTGAGATAGGACGAAAGCTGGGCCTCTCATACCAGGTTAGCCACGTTGTGAATGCAAAGGAAAAGTTATTGAAGGAAATTAAAAGTGCTACTCGTATGAACACAAAAATGATGAGAAAGCATTAATAGCCTTATTGCTGAAAGTTTGAGTGGTCTAGGTAGAAGATCAAACCAGCCATAACATTCCCTTAAGTCAAAATCTAATCCAGAGCAAGCCACTAACTCACTTCAATCCTACGAAGCCTGGGAGAGGTGACGAAGCTGCAGAAGAAAAGCTTGAAACTAGCAGAGGATGGCTCATAAGGTTTAAGGGAAGAAGTCATCTCCGTAACACAAAAGGGCAAGGTGTAGCAGCAAGTGCTGCTATAGAAGCTGCAGCCAGTTATCTGGAAGATTTAACTAAGATCACTGACGAACATGGCTACACTAAACTGTAGCACATACCACTGCGCCTGGCAGCATTTTTATTTTTAATTTATCTTTTTTTTCTTATAAATAGGGTTTTACTCTGTCACCCAGGCTGGAGTGCAATGGTGTGGTCATAGCTCACTGGAACCTTGAGCTCCCGGGCACAAGCCATCCTCCCACCTCAGCCTCCCAAGTAGTTAGGACAACAAGCTTGAGCCATGCCAGGCTAGTTATAAAATTTTTTGTAAAGATAGGATCTTGCTATGTTGCCCAGGCTGGTCTCAAACTCCTTGCCTCAAGCAATTCTCTCACCTCGGCCTCTCAAAGTGCTAGGATTACAGGTGTACACCACTGTGCCTGGCCAGCATTTTTAAATTTAGGTATGTCTACTGTTTTTTTAAGATTTAATGTGATTGCACACTTAATAGACTATAATGTAAACATAACTTTTATATACACTGGGAAAGCAAAAATGGTATGACTTACTTTATTGCAATACTCATTTTATTGCAGTGATCTGCAACTAATGCTACAATATCTGAGGTATAAAATAACTATTAACATGCTAAATGAAAATGAATTAAATCTCCCCATTAAAAGACAAGAGACTGTCGGATTCAGTCATTAAACCCCTATGCATTTATCTGGTCAAAAAACTTACCATATTTGCATAAGGAGATATGTCTAAGAAGATTCTTGGCACACTGTTAATTGAACAATTTGCATAAACCTACATAGCTGGGCACAGTGGCTCACACCTGTAATCCTAGCAGTTTGGGAGGCTGATGTGGGAGGATCACTTTGAGTCTAGGAGTTTGAGATCAGCCCAGGCAACACCATGAGACAATGTTTCTACCAAAAATAAAAAAATTAGCTGGGCATGGTGGCACATGCCTGTAGTCCCAGCTACTCAAGAGGCTGAGGTGGGAGGACTGCTTAAAGCCAGGAGTTATAGGCTGCAGTGGGTGAGGTATGATTGTGCCACTGAACTCCAGCCCGGGTAACAGAGCCAGACTCTGTCTCAAAAAACAACAACAAAAAACAATCTAACAACCTACATATCCATCCAAAGAAACACTTATAAAATGGTGTAATAATTTCCAACACTGAAATAATACAAAGAAGTTAAAATGAATTTCTAATTAACTATAATTAACATAATTATAATTAATGAATTACACCTATATGACTCAAGATGAATTGGTCAAAAATATACTAAAAAAAATCTATTTGAAAAAGAGTTTAGTATACCATTCACGTACGGTTTTTAAAAACTATCTTAGAACATACTATGTATTGTCATGTATACATATACATGTAGTAAAAATACATCCAGAGAAAAACTGTACAAACTTCCAAAGAAGTCTTGAAAGGGATTGTACTTTAGATGCATTTTTGTAATGTTTTCTTATTTAAACAAACAAACAAAAATCAAGCATTGGTTAGGTGCACAGATACCATCTATATAATTTTATTTTAAATATTTTCAAATAGTTCAAAAATTACAATTTAAAATAAAAATTGAAAAGGGGAAGAAAGATAAGTTTGGACTTATGCCAAGCCAGATGCATCCATCCAGCTTTTTCAAAATTACAAAATTTTTTTTTCAAAATTACATTTTAAATGTTCTGAATATTTTAAAGCGCATTCTCTCACACTATTCACAACATACAATTCTAACTGCAAGGGAGGAAACATACACAGATACTCAAAAAATAATCTTGTCTGTAACCCATGATTTATCTTTGACTGCTAAATAACTTGAAAATGTGGTTCTGACATTTGCTTTTTTTTTGTATTCTAATACTCAGGATCCATTTGGTGGAGTAATCAGCTATAGTAACAGTGGGATGAAAAAGGTGGGGAAAACACCTTTTCATTCTAGCCTAAGCTAGTGAATGTCGGTGGGGCAAGGATGGGATGCTAAGGGGCACCTCATGAGAGTACTTTGAAAGGAATGCATCATAGTCCTTGGAAACAATGGGACAGCCAAAGAGGTTGGGGAAAAAAAAAATCACTCTCTAGAGTTGAGTCCTCTCCCTTAGTACGCTCATGGCTTCACAGAAGAATTGGATCCTTCCACACAGTCCTCAAAAGTGAGAGGGAGACTGCCAGGCAGAAGTGGGAGTTTTAAGGGGTAGAGCCCAGAAGAATGAAAGAGCATGGTGCTGCTGGGGTTTGAGTAGAGCTGAGCATAACAGATCGGCCCAGAAAGGCCAGAGTGCCTCCTTCTGAGGAAAGGAGCCAGCCATCCTTTCAACATAGTGTTCCTGGGGAATTCAAAGCCATGTGCACTGCACAACACTGACCCTGTTTTCTGGCAGCTGCTGCTGAATCCAAGGATCAGTGCGTGAGGCACAGGAAGATCCACGGGGATGCTCTCTTTTGGACTGTAACAAACGCAATTAGATCCTCTCTGCTTAGGGTCTAAGAGGTCAGAGGCACAGCAGGAGAAGAGCAGACACATTAAATGGCTTCACATGAGGACAGACCAGCTGCCTAAGAGGGAAACCACCTGTAACACTCTAACAAAGGAGTTAAAAGTGGCTTTGATAGCTCACTGGGTGGGTCAGGGGAAACCTGATCTAGCCAGGTAGATAAGGCAGAGTGAGGGAAAGCCACTGTTTGGCACCATGTATGTAGAGGTGCTCTATTTTGGGACTGGAGACAAGAGAAAAGACACATGGATAGTGTGAAAAATCAGGTTTCTCTTCAGAGGACAAACACCCTGAATCTCCGGTGGTTGAAAGGCACACAAGATTTTTAAGTTTGCTGTAAGGGCATCGTTTTACAAAGCTAAGTAACTAATGCAAACTGTTTCTCTTCTATAACCTGGAATTTCATTTCCGAGCCTTCACCATGGACTGTGATATTAGACAACCCCTAATAAGCAAAAGCAGAAAGGATTGCTATAAAGTCCAATACTTTCAAATTAAAACATACCACTAATTCAAATATGCTACAAATCAGGGATCTATGACCTTTTTCCTGGAAATAAACACTAAAGTTAATGAGATAATTAGAAGTAATACCTCTTCTCTCCTTTTAATTTTGTTTCTACCAAGTGCACAAACTATGAGCAAGTCTATATTCCTTCTACATTTTAAACTCGGTTTCACAGTTTTAAAACTGGGATTTAGTTATTTTCCTTCTAGTAAATTTAAAATTTCAGTGACTTCATTTCCTTCTGATCACCTCCCTTCTTTCAAGACTTCTTCCTATCGGCCAGATGTAGTGGCTCACGTCTGTAATCCTAGCACTTTGGGAGGCAGAGGTGGGTGGATTGCTTGAGCCCAGGAGTTCAAGACCAGCCTGGACAACATGATGAAACCCTGTCTTTACGAAAAATACAAAAATTAGCTAGACGTGGTGGCATGCTCCTGTAGTCTCAGCCACTTGGGAGGTTGAGGCGGGAGACCACTTGAGCCCAGGAGGCGAGATGCAGTGAGCACCACTGCACTGCAGTCTGGGCAACAGAGTGAGACCCTGTCTCAAACAAACAAAAAAACCCCGCTTTTTCCTGTCTCCTTTAAGTGACAGTTAATTTTATTTGTATTAATCTAGAACTTGCTAAAGCAGCTGTGAATTTATGCCACAGAATTAAATAAACAAAAATACCAAAGACTACTTATTTTAAAAATTCTTTACAGCCCCAAATATGCAGATAAGCAGGAAGGTAAATAAAAACTAAAATAATGACCATTACAGGTGTGTGACCACAGAAGAATGGCTCTAACTCCTGGGACACTTCTCTAAAATGAGGGGCCTCATGGGGCTTCATGATCTCCTCAGTTCGTTCCATTGTAAAACTCGATGACTGCTCTTCTGTGTCTTAGCATTCAATGGA